>NC_084838.1:3131111-3431111 GCF_033115175.1 Lepus europaeus
TGAAATCCGCACGCCGGTTCTTGCCAAGAAAAAGAAAAAGAAAAAGCATTGCACGTCCAAGGAGGGCCATCAGAAGCATTGCCGTGAAAGGCTCGGCGACTCGGCCCTGGCGAGCGGGCAGCCCGAGCTAACCAAGAGCAAGAAGCGGAGACAGGATTCCGACCGTCTCCTTTCTCCTCCTCTGAAGAAATCCAGAGTCTGGGAGGGGACTGAGGAGGCCGCCCCTAGAACCAAAAAACATAAAAGGAAAAAAACCAGCGCTTTAGGGGCGGGCGAGGAAGCAAGTGCCGCACAGGGCCCTGTGGACAAAGAAAATGTCGGGGACACACGGAGGAGTTTCAGGGAGGGTGTCGATTCCGTCTGCGCTGGTGAGAACAAGGGGAGAAAGCAGGCAGCCCGGGAGCGGGACGTGGATTCTGTCTGTGCTGGAGAGAACAAGGGGAGAAAGAAGGCAGCCCGGGAGCGGGACGAGGATTCCGTCTGCGCTGGTGAGAACAAGGGGAGAAAGAAGGCAGCCCGGGAGCGGGACGAGGATTCCGTCTGCGCTGGTGAGAACAAGAGGAAAAAGAAGGCAGCCCGGGAGCGGGATGAGGATTCCGTCTGCGCTGGAGAGAACAAGGGGAGAAAGCAGGCAGCCCGGGAGCGGGACGAGGATTCCGTCTGCGCTGGTGAGGACAAGGGGAGAAAGAAGGCAGCCCGGGAGCGGGACGAGGATTCCGTCTGCGCTGGAGAGAACAAGGGGAGAAAGCAGGCAGCCCGGGAGCGGGACGAGGATTCCGTCTGCGCTGGTGAGAACAAGGGGAGAAAGAAGGCAGCCCGGGAGCGGGACGAGGATTCCGTCTGCGCTGGTGAGAACAAGAGGAGAAAGAAGGCAGCCCGGGAGCGGGACGAGGATTCCGTCTGCGCTGGTGAGAACAAGGAGAGAAAGAAGGCAGCCCGGGAGCGGGACGAGGATTCCGTCTGCGCTGGTGAGAACAAGGAGAGAAAGAAGGCAGCCCGGGAGCGGGACGAGGATTCCGTCTGCGCTGGTGAGAACAAGGAGAGAAAGAAGGCAGCCCGGGAGCGGGACGAGGATTCCGTCTGTGCTGGTGAGAACAAGGGGAGAAAGAAGGCAGCCCGGGAGCGGGACGAGGATTCCATCTGCGCTGGTGAGAACAAGGGGAGAAAGAAGGCAGCCCGGGAGCGGGACGAGGATTCCGTCTGCGCTGGAGAGAACAAGGGGAGAAAGAAGGCAGCCCGGGAGCGGGACGAGGATTCTGTCTGCACTGGAGAGAACAAGGGGAGAAAGCAGGCAGCCCGGGAGCGGGACGAGGATTCCGTCTGCGCTGGTGAGAACAAGGGGAGAAAGCAGGCAGCCCGGGAGCGGGACGAGGATTCCGTCTGCGCTGGAGAGAACAAGGGGAGAAAGAAGGCAGTGTCCGAGCAGGAAGCAGAAGCTCTGTGTGCAGTTCCCCAGGCGCATGCCCATCATCACAAAGTCAGGAGGAAAAAGCATAAAGACCGTCCCAGGGAAGCTGCTTCCCCCGACACTGGCCAGGGGAGCCGGCACGCGAGCCTCACGCTGCCCCATGCGGAGTCAGAGGGGCAGGGTGCCCTGTCTCCTGCGAGCGCGGATGGTGAAGGTGCAGAGCTGCCAGGCTCTGTGAGCAAGCACAGGTCGAAGAAGAGAAAGAAGAAGAAGCGCAGGAACCTGCAGCTGGAGGCACCTGCCGAGCCTGCGCGTCCTGGGGAGGCGTCCCCTGTAAGGCCGAAGAAAGCAGCTGGCAAGGCCGGGACGGCAGAAAACGGTGATGCCCTTACTGGGGTCCAGGCGCCCAGCAGGGGGAAGAAAAAGTCAAAGAAAAAGCAGCACAGCTCCGAGGGCGGTGCGGCAGCGGCCGGCGACGGGTTTCCACGGCCCACCGGGGACTCTGAGGAGGCGCCGGCTGAGTCCCCCCAGGGTGACGGTGCCACGGGCAGAGGACGTGTGAAACACAGGCCGCGAGAGGAGAAGACCCAGGCCCGCTCCGAAAGGAAACGTGTGGAAGCAGTGCACAGGTAAGGCGCGGCCGCGTGCCTTCCCGGGTGTGCCTGACCCCGCCTCTTGGTCAGCACCGGTGCAGTGAGTGGCAGAAACCGGTGGGCTGGGCGTCACTGTGCACGGTGGCACACCGAGTAACGGGGCCGAGCAGGCGGTGTGAGCGCCTCGTGTGTGAAACAGGGTGATCAGATACGACTTCCCCCAGAGCTGCTCAGCTCTGAATTTTTATGTTTAAAAGCCATTTTAAAGACCCACAAAATTACCTTTGTCTGGATTCTTACAGCTGGAGGGATAACTAGATATGTAACACTTAGAATGCTACAGACTAGCAAAAAAAGGAATTCTCCCTAACATAAGAATTTAGGTTTCATTATTTATATAAATGTCATTTGAGTATACTGTTTTGTTTTGTTTTAACCACTTTCACAGTTCCTGGGTCTCAGTCCAATTCTCTCCCCATTTTTACAAAGTGACTTTTCCATTTATCTTGTTTCACAGAAAAGTCACGGGACAGGGCGCCACCTCGGGTGGTGACGGTTATCTCTGGGCCCGCAGGCCCGCCGCATCCTCTGTGCCAGCTTGTCGGGAATATTTTTGGAGCACGGGTGGTGAGGCAGGTGTATGCTAGGGCTGTGATGAACTTCCACTGGGCTGTGGGCCATTTGAAAGCTGGTGCCTTCCATCCCGTGTTATCTGAGAAGTTAACTGATAGACTCGAATGTGCTAGGAGAGTAGAGATAGGGCAGAGCGTTTGGGGTGAACTGAATTAGGTACAAGGAAGCTGAGCGAGAGGAACGCTGGGGCCATCGCTAAGCACAGTCACAGGTGAACGCTGGTGTAACTAAGCTGGTAGCCAGTGTAGTGTGAAGCTGCCCTCCCTGAGAGGCTGGGGGAGGCGTGTCCTGAGTCTGGTGGGGGCAGAAGAGAGCTTCCCTCGTTAGAACTCCGGCTCTTAACAAAGAGATAACAAGGTGAGCAAGTGCTGCACAGGCCCACACAGCCCCTGGCTGCCTCTGACTTAACTCCGGGCCAGTCGGGTTACCGCGGGGCTCGGAAACCCGGGGCTGAATCCATCCCCAGGTCCCATCCAGCTTTACCACTGGCAGTCTCAGAGCTGTTTTAGGAAGAGTTTAAAAGCTGTTTGGGTCCAATGATGTGTGGGTGTCAATCACCCCCCAGGTTCGAACCTGCAGATGAAGAGGAAGCTACCTGGGAGCCGGCTGCTGATCCTGGCGAGAGCTGCTCGCCTGGAGCCGGGAGGGACGCGCGGGACCCCGAGGTGGACCTGGACTACGCCGTGCAGCAGCTCCGAGAGTTCATTCCCGACATCCAGCGCAGGGCGCCCGCGACCGTTCAGCGCATGTACCGGGATGACCTGGAGCGCTTCCGGGAGTTTAAGGCCCGAGGTGAGCCGGCGGCACCTTGCTGGCTGCGTTGTCGTGACTTGTCTTCCGCCGATGACCTGGGTTTTGCTGACGCCCCAGAAGCGTCCGGTAGCTGCTTGCAGCTCCTCTGTCCTACCAGGCGCCGTGTCTGAGTTCTGAAATTCGCAAAATGACGCGCCTGCTTTCCTTCTTGCCCGATTTCTAGTAAAGAAGGCAAGGGACGGGGCCAGACAGGCCAGACATCCCCAGACTGGGAGATCAGTGTGGAAGAAGAGGAGGCAGTGAGGTTAGTTGAGACACTGGAGAGGATAAAGATACAGAAGCAGAAACAAACAACCAGAGTGTAACTAACACATCCTCAGATTAACATCATCACCTTGGGCGAGGCCCAGCTTCTTTCCCCAAGAGACTCCTCTGAGGGCGAGCTGGCTATAGTGCGTGGTCTCGAGGGGCCACCTTGGCCTCCTTGATTGCACTGTGTTGCAAGAATGTCCTGGAAGCTGCTGGGTCTAAGAATCAGCTGCAGGTTGAAGGCCGCGTACCTCAATGAGCAAATATTCTGAGTGTCTCTGTGTGGGGCCTTTGGAAAAAGCAAAGCAAGGAGGCAGCGGTACATGTTAGATAAAGCCACTGGGCGCAGCGTCAGGATACTGCTGAGGGTGCCTGCAGGCCGCATTTGAGTGCCTGGGTTCGAGTCCCAGCTTCCTGCTACTGCCCACTGTGGGAGGCAGCAGGTGGTAGCTCAGGGACTTGGATTACCCAGGTGGGAGGCCTGGGCTGAATTCTGGGCTTCTGGCCTCAGCAGGGCCCAACCCTGGCGATTTGGAGAGTGAGTCAGCAAATGGGAGATTCCCTCTCCATCTGTCTCTGCCTTTCCAATAAAATGAAAATAAACTCAAAGTAAAATGAGAAGCATTAGCTTTGTGGAATTAAACAGGTTGAAGAGATTAGTTCAGGAAAATAAGCACAGCACAGCACACAGCCTATAGAGCGGTAGCGAATGACCCCATTTTACTGGTGTATTCTGGGCTGAAGCTGTCGAGTATGCATTTCATAAAATGTTTTACAAACAGCCCTGGGAGGGGCTGGTGCTGTGGTGCAGCCGGTGAAGCCACCACCTGCAGCATCAGCATCCCATATGGGCGCTGGTTCAGGTCCTGGCTGCTCTACTTTATGAAGATTTATTTATTTATTTGAAAGAGTTACACAAAGAGAGAAGGCAGAGAGAGGTCTTCCATCCGCTGGCTCACTTCCCAACTGGCCACAATGGCCAGAGCTGCTCCGATCCGAAGCCAGGAGCCAGCAGCTTCTTCCAGGTCTCCCATGCAGGTGCAGGGGCCCAAGCACTTGGGCCATCTTCTACTGCTTTCCCAGGCCACAGCAGAGAGCTGGATCGGAAGTGGAGCAGCTGGGAATTGAACCAGTGCCCATATGGGATGCTGGCCTTGCAGGCGGAGGCTCTACTCACTACGCCACAGTGCTGGCCCCAGTTCTACTTCTGAGCTAGCTCCCTGTGGAAAATGATCCAAGCCCTTGGGTTCCTGTACCCATGTGAGAGACCCGGAAGAAGCTCCTGGCTCCTGGCTTTGGCCTGGCCCAGTTCTGATCTATGCAGCCATTTGGGGAGTGAACCAGAGGACAGATCTCAATTCTCTCTCTCTCTCTCTCTGCGCGCGCGCATGTGTGTGTGTGTGTGTGTGTCTCCATCTCCCTCTCTAACTCTGCCTTTCAAATAAATAAATTCTAAAAAACAGACAGACAAACAAAGCGTTAAGAACGTGCTGTCATCACGTAGCTGCGTGCTGCCTCTGGGGAGCTGTGAGTGCTGCGGAGGGACAGAAGGAGGAGCCCTGAGCCCTGTCCCCTCCCCGGGGCGCAGCCTGAGGAGTAGGTGTCAGCCTGCACGCTCCCAGCAGCCTTAGCGAGCCGACAGGGCAGTAAGCAGGGCTTCTTGTATCTATGTATTGTTTCCCTGAGAAGGCAGAGAGAGAATGCGTTCCCTCCCCCACTTCACTCCCCGTGTGCCTGCAGCAGCTGAGAGCTGGAGCCAGGAGTCAGGGCCTTAATCCAGGTCTCTAACATGGCTGACCCAGCTGCCTCCCAGGATGTGCATTGGCAGGGAGCTGAAATCGGAAGTGCAGCCGGGACTTGAACCCGGGTACTCCAGTGTGGGATGTGGCGTTTTAATCACCAGGCTAATGCCCGTGGGCAGTTTCTGGTGGACTTTTCTTTCAATGCTACTTGAATTTCTAATAAATATATATATGTGTGTTATTTTTCTAATAAGTGTTTTAAAAACATTGATGAAGCAGGACAGATCGTGGGGAATAGGGTGGCCAGGAAGGACTGGGGGGAGAGGGTGTGGCTTGGGCTGACCTCTGAAGGAAAGGTCGGTCTCCCAGGGGGATGGGGAGAGTGAGTGTCAGGGCACCAGCAGGGCGGCGCCCGTGGCCCTGGGGTTCTGACTTCTCGTGGAAGAATCCGTAGCGTTACTGACATAACTTTCTGTCCCCAACCCTCTGAATCCTAGGTGTCGCTATTAAATTTGGCAAGTTTTCTGTGAAGGAGAACAAGCAGTTAGAGAAAAACGTGGAGGAATTTCTGTCGCTGACGGGAATTGAGAGTGCAGACAAGCTGCTACACGCAGACAGATACCCAGAGGAGAAGGCCAGGATCACCAGCTTAAAGAGAAGACACGCGTTCCGAGTGCACATCGGTGAGTTGAGAAACGGCGCTTTTTCACCCTGTGAGTGTGAGTGTGTGTGTGTGTGAGTGTGTGTGTGTGTGAGCGAGTGAGCGGGCCCCACCGGGAGCACTCCATCCTTAGAGTGGGCTGAGAGAAGCTTGCTCTGGAAAGCTGTGTGTTCATCTCACAGAGAACCGGCAGCCTGGGACCCCCACAATGCTGTTCCCGAGCCTGCAATCCAAACTCTGGTGAAATTACTTTGGCTTCTAAGGGTCTCTTCCACACATCGAGTTCACCAGCCCCTGGAGCCCCTGAGTACGGAATGTCTGGTTTGCAGAAATCCCCAAGGAGCTGGTGATGTGTGTGTCTGCTCCCCAGCCCCAGAGAGCTTCCTGCGAGGCCGGTGACACCCCCGCCCCGGCGCGAGGTCTAGGACAGTTAGTGTTGTTAAGGGGCTGTGCTGTGTCCCTCTTAGGATGTGACAGTGGCTCCTGCCACACTGACCACTTTCCTCTGATTGTAGGTAAGGGTATCGCCCGGCCCTGGAAGCTCGTGTACTACCGAGCAAAGAAGATGTTCGATGTCAACAATTACAAAGGCAGGTAAGGAAAGGCCTCAGTAGCTCGAAGCAGAACTTCTCTCTAGTCTGCTGACACGAAAAACTGACATTTCAGGCAGCATTAGGGCGCAGCTGGTGAAGCTGCCGCCTGCGACACCAGCATCCCGTATGAGCATCAGTTCCAGTCCCAGCCACTCCGCTTCTATCCATCTCTCTACCAATGTGCCCAGGAAGGCAGCAGAAGGTGATCCAAGTACTTGGGCTCCTACCACCCACATGGGAGACCCGGATGGAGTTCCAGGCACCTGACTTCAGCCTGGCCTGGTTGTTGTGGCCATTCTGGGGAGCGAATCAGTGGATGGAAGGTCTCCCTCTCTCTAATTACCTTTCAAATAAACTGATATTTTTTTTAAAAAATCGACATAGCCACAGCAGTAGATGAGAAGTGAAAAGCACAAGGAGTCCTGTGGGAGACCAGCGTGCGTGGTCAGGTGCACGTCTTCGAGGCCCGTTCAGGGAACTTCGTGTGCATGCCTTCGTGCATCCTCTGCTTCTTACACTTTGCCTTTAGCTTCTCCACAGCCTGCCTGCTTCTCTGTTACGCACGTCTTCTCTGCCTCCACTATGTTGTGAGCTCGCTCCTGTGGCTCTGCTGCGTAGTAAGCTCCAGACATTCCTTCTCGGCAGGGTGTTCCCTCCACACTCAGCGTCATTCCCTGGGTCTTCGCTAAAGATTGGAAGGTGCAGGTCAGCCACTAGCATTTGATCCTGTAACCGCAATTCAGTAGTGTTGTGCAGAGAGCTTAACGTGGTTATCAGTCCTGCCGCCCTGGTTCCCAAACAAAATGCCTACCTGTCCTGTGTTTCCGGCATTCCAAATTTAAAAACATGTGGGGCAGACATTGAGACTGTCAGTTACGATGCCTGCCACCTCCCCCCAAGTGCCTGGGTTCAGCTCCCAGCTCCGGCTCCTGACTCCAGCTTCCTGCCAGGGCAGACTGGGAGGCAGCACTGATGGCTCGAGGATTGGGTCCCTGCCACCCATGTGGGAAATCTGGATGGAGTTTCTGGTTCCTGGCTCCAGCTCTGGCTCCTGTGGGGCTTGGGGGAGCCAACCAGCAGGTGGGAGTACTCTCCCTGCCCGTCAAATTAAAAAAATAAATAAATAAAAATAAAGAAACAGATAGGTGGAGTGTTGACTAAGGTAAGCACTGTGCCCATCTGCTCAGGGACAGAGGGATAAGCAGGAAGTCATCAGCTCCTCCCAGAACCCCCCCCCCCCCCCAAAAAAAAAAAGACCAGCAACCATTGGCCCATGTGCTTGAGCTCTGAGAGGCCGAGAGGTGAATTAGGCAGCATTGGCTGAACTCTGCTCACCGTGTGACTCCAGCCCAGTCACCTGTGTCACCTGAGCTTCCGGCAGTGGCGCTGCCTGGGATTCTGTAAAGTCTACAAGGAGTCTCCCTGGAGGAAGGTCGCTCCCCTCCCCCGCCCCGAGGTCCGCACTCCCTCCACACCACCACGGCTGCACAGCTGTGAGCAGGCCCTGTCAGGAGATCCACTGACGCCCAGCTGTGAACAGGACCTGTAAGAGATCCACTGAGACGCACAGCTGTGAACAGGACCTGTCAGGAGATCCACTGAGACGCACAGCTGTCAGCAGGCCCTGTAAGAGATCCACTGAAGATGCCTAGCTGTCAGCAGGACCTGTAAGAGATCCACTGAGACGCCCAGCTGTGAGCAGGCCCTGTAAGAGATCCACTGAGACGCCCAGCTGTGAGCAGGCCCTGTAAGAGATCCACTGAAGAGGCCCAGCTGTGAGCAGGCCCTGTAAGAGATCCACTGAAGACGCCCAGCTGTGAGCAGGACCTGTAAGAGATCCCCTGAGACGCCCAGCTGTCAGCAGGCCCTGTAAGAGATCCACTGACGCCCAGCTGTGAGCAGGCCCTGTAAGAGATCCCCTGAGACGCCCAGCTGTGAGCAGGCCCTGTAAGAGATCCCCTGAGACGCCCAGCTGTCAGCAGGCCCTGTAAGAGATCCACTGAGACGCCCAGCTGTGAGCAGGCCCTGTCAGGAGATCCACTGAGACGCCCAGCTGTGAGCAGGCCCTGTAAGAGATCCCCTGAGACGCCCAGCTGTGAGCAGGCCCTGTAAGAGATCCACTGAGACGCCCAGCTGTCAGCAGGCCCTGTAAGAGATCCCCTGAGATGCCCTTTGAGTCGGGACTCCACACAATGCTCTTGGCAAACTACTGTTGGCAGCCGAGGTCGCATTTTCCACCTGTGGCAATTCGTAGGGAAGTGAGATTTTTAGAATTAAAAAGTTTGTCCTTCTGATAATAAAAAGTTCATTTACTTGTGCTGATTACTTGTGTTGTGTGGACAGTGGGGGACTCCTGTGTGGTTTTTAACCTCCTGGTTCAGACTTGTAAAGCGTTTCCCCCTTTCTTGTAGGTACAGCAAAAGAGATACCGAGAAGCTGAAGAAATACCACACCCTCCACGGCAACAACTGGAAGAAGATTGGTGAGATGGTGTCCCGGAGCAGCCTGTCCGTGGCCCTGAAGTTCTCCCAGATCAGCAGCCGTAAGTGGGGGCTTCAGGCCCACCGCGGTCGATGAGAACTTTCCAGTGGCCAGAAGTTTCCAGGCCCCTTTGAGAGCGCTGGATTTTTTATTTTAGAATGTATTTGAAAGGCGGATAATAGGGAGCAACAGAGAGCGCTTCCATCTGCTGGTTCACTCTCAAGATGTTCACAACAGGTGGTGCTAGGCCACACCGAAGCCATCTGCTGCTGCTTTCCCAGGCCGTAAGCAGAGAGCTGGATCAGAAGAGGAGCAGCTGGGAGTGAACCGGCGCCCGTATGGGATGCCAGTGCTGCAGGCAGAGGCTCAGCCTACTACGCCACAGCGCCGGCCCCTCGCTGTTGTTTTTTAAGCTGTTCCCTCTGCTAATTCAGTTCATGTTCTCATGTGTATTTGGTGAAATCGTGTAGCTTTTACCAACAAGGATGATTTCCACCACTCGCTTCAGTCGCTTTCATACCAAATGTAACTGCCGTGGAAGCTGCCCTGTGGGTGGACGTGGGCATGGGAGGTCAGGGGGATGTGGGAGGGAGGCCAGCCGTCCACTTAGCCCATCAGGCAGGGCCTTTTCCCAAACCTCTGGTCTCGTTCTCTCCTCTTTCATAAACAGTGGCCTTGGTTCAAGTCTTCGCATTACAACACCTGCTCTTTAAGAAATCGCCCTCAGTCGGGGTTACTGTGTGGCACGGTGACCTGCATATTCTGGCCACGCGGGGAGAGCAGTGCAGCCAGTTCTTTGAATGTCAGAGAAGCAAAATCTGGATGTTTGGGGCTGGCATGCCGGCACTCCTCGTGTCCTGGCTGCTCACTTAAATCCAGCTCCCTGCTAACACTCCAGGGAAGGCAGCAGAAGATGGCCCAAGTGCTTGGGCCCCTGCACCCACGTGGGAGACCCAGAAGAAGCTCTTGGCCAGCCATGGCCTTTCTAATACATAAAATAAGTCTTTTTTTTTTTTTTAATCCATCTAAATCATGGGTGAACCACTGAGGTTTTTGACAGCCTGCATGGATCACTGGCCTCTGAAGTCCTCGGGCACCATCATCGTCACACACGGTGTTAGTTACTGGGCTGTCATGTCACCCTGGGAACTCTTGGGGGAAGGCATGTTGGCGAAATAAGTCATCGCACTGTTTTCTTTTTTAATACAGTAAATATTTGCAGTCCTCACAATCTCATGTAGGAGACATTGCTCCCAGAACCAGGAAAAGTAGTTTTTTTGAAGTTAGAAAAAAATTGAGAAAAGACTTACTATTTAGTAACTTTGGGCTTTGGTTTTTAAGAATCCATGACTGCTTTGGCAGTTTCATTTGTGCACGTAAGCGTGTGTGACAGTTGTAGGCTGGTGCAGTTGAGATCCTGCCCTGTGGCACATCTGGGAAGTATCTGATTTATCATTTTTAATACTGTGTTTGGCAGCAAAAAGCAAGACTGTCCTTTTATGTCTGTAGAAATAAATCATGGTGCTTGGAGTAAGACGGAAACCCAGAAACTAATCAAGGCTGTCAAAGAAGTGATTCTAAAGAAAATGTCTCTCCAGGAGTTACAAGAGGTGGATTCTAAACTCCAGGAAAGTCCTGAAAGGCGCCTGTCAATTGTTCGGGAAAAGCTCTACAAGGGCATATCTTGGGTAGAAGTGGAAGCGAAAGTGGAAACCAGAAATTGGATGCAGTGTAAAAGTAAGTGGTAAGTTTTAAGGTTTCTTACATAAATTTGACCAGGATGGTCTCTGGCTCTGGCCGTGGGTCTGGGAGTGGAGCTACTGAGAATATGGAAGTGGGGGCAAGCATTTGGCCTAGCTGCCAAGATGCCAGTCAGGACGCCCGTGTCCCACATCAGAGGCCCCAGCTCCAGGCCCTGATTCCAGCCTCCTGCCAGTGCAGACTCTGGGAGACACCGCGATGGCTCAAGGAGTTGGGTTCCTGCCGCCCATGTGGGAAACCTGCATTGAGCTCCCTGCCCCCAGCGTCAGCCTGGCCCAGCCCCAGCCACTGTGGGCATTTGGGGAGTGAACCAGAAACACTCCCCTCTCTCTCTCTCTCTCTCTCTCTCTCTCTCTCTCTCACTCACTCTCTCTCTCTCTCTCCCTCTCCCTCCCTCCCTCCCTCCCTCCCTTCCTCTCGCCCTCCCTCCCTCCCTCTCGCCCTCTGTTCCCTCTGTCTGTATCTGCTCAGATAAATTTTGCAAACATAGGAAAGAATATGGGGCAGGCATTTGATGTAACAGTTAAGATGCCCGCGTCACATGTCCGTGGGTTCAGGTCCCATCTCCGTCCCCGATTCCAGCTCCCTGCTAATGTGGGTCTTGGGAAGCATCAGGCACTGTTCAAATAGTTGGGGCCTGCACCCCCATGGAAACCTGGATTGAGTCACTGGCTCCCAGGTTCAGCCTGGCCATTTTGGGGAGTAAACGAACAGATAGGACCTCTGTCTGTCTGTCTTTCAGTGTCTCTGCCTCTTGTTAAAATCAAAGGTAATATTTTTACAAATGTGTAACTGGGGCTGGCATTGTGGCGTAGTGGGTAAAAGCCACTGCCTGGGATGCCAGCGTCCCATGTGGGCACCGGTTCAAGACCTGCCTACTCCATTTCCAATCGAGCTCCCTAATACTGTACCTGGAAAAGTGGCAGAGGATGACCCAAGTCCTTGGGCCCTGCACCTGCATGAGAGACCCGGAAGAAGCTCCTGGCTCCTGCTTTGGATCAGCTCAGCTCTGGCCATTGCAGCCATCCGGGGAGTGAATCAGCGGATGGAAGACCTCTCTCTCTCTCTAACTCGGCCTTTCAAATAAATAAATAAATTATCAAAAAAACAATGTAACTGCCACAGCGTACGTGCCAGGAGTGATCACCTCCAGCCCCAGGGCGTCGGCAGGTGATTTAAATTACCCTTTTGCGCCCTTACTCACTGAGTGGCTTCCTCTTAAAGAATGTGAACTTTGGTCTCTAATTCTTTTGTTAAACAAGAGTTACGTTTGCAGCGTTTAACAAAATATTGTGAACCTAATGCTCAGAAGAGAGCTCGCAGACCTGGTGCCCAGTAACAGCTCTGCGTCTCATTGCGCTTTCTAGCTCAGCAGGTCCCGTGGTCCGTCTGAAGTGAGGCCACGGCAGTCACGTGGACACAGGTGCAGGCCTGAGCGTGTCCAGTGAGCCTTGCCTGTGCAGCTTTTCCGAACCCAGGAGGGCACTGCGTTTGTCAGCTCTTCGATACGTTAGCTAAAGTAGAAGATACTTAGGGGGGAAGATCTGCTTCACTTTACAGTTCACAAAGATCAGGGGCCCCAGTGGTCTGGGCATCTCGTGAGGCGAGAGGATGTCAGGGTCACATGATCAGCCAGGAAGCAGAGATGCAGGGAGCTCGCTCTGTGTCTCTCTCTTTCTTTATTAAGATTTATTCATTCTAAAGGCGGGGGGACAGAGGAAGACGGGGAGAGACAGAGATCTCCCATCTGCTGGTTCACTCATACCTTACAAGCCTGTTGCACCTTACTTATTTTAATAGAAGTCACACACTTGGAAATAAACTACAAAGAATGGATCAGATTTGGGCTGGAAAAGGGTATAATGTGCATGAAGCAGTCTTTTTTTTTTTTAAAGATTGATGTGTTTATTTGAAATTCAGAGTTACACACAGAGAGAAAAGAGAGAGAGAGGGAGAGAAGTCTTCTAGCTGCTGGTTCACTCCCCAATTGGCTGCGCCAATCTGAAGCCCGGAGCCAGGAGCTTCTTCCAGGTCTCCCACGTGGGTGCAGGGGCCCAAGCACTTGGGCCATCCTCCACTGCTTTCCTAGGCCATAGCAGAGAGCTGGATCGGAAGTGGAGCAGCTGGGACTCGAACTGGGATGCCGGTGCTGCAGGTGGAGGATTAACCCACTGCACCACAGCATTGGCCTTGAAGCAGAGTCTTTTCTACCCATGTATTTTAGGCTAAATAGAGAGTGGGTTTACAACCCTAAACTGGAGGAGGATGTGTCAGTGTTAAAAAGGAGGAGTGGAGCTGGTATTCTGGGGCCGAGGGTTAAGCCGCTGCTAGTGATGCTCTCATCCATATCAGAGTCCCAGCCGTTCCACTTCCAGTCCAGCTCTCTGCTGATTCCCCGGGAAGCAACAGAGGATGGGCCAAGTGTTTGGGTCCCTGCCACTCATGTGGGGAACCAGGGTGGAGCTCCTGGCTTTGGCCTGGCCCAGCCTTAGCTGTCGCAGCCTTCTGGGGGAGTGGAACAGTGGATGAAAGATCTTGATACCTCCCTCTCCATCTCTCTCTCTCTCTCTCCCTTTTCCTTCTCTCCCTCTGTCACTCTGCCGTTCACATTAATTATTTTTTAAAAGGAGAGGAGCAGCGTTCAGCTTGGTGTCTGGATGCCCACGTTCCACATCAGAGCCTGGGGTGGCTGCCTGTTCTAATCCTGGTTGCTCCTCTTCCAGTCCAGCTCTCGGCTATGGCCTGGGATAGCAGAAAATGGCCCGAGTGCTTGGGCCCCTGCACCCAGCGTGAAAGACCCGGAAGAAGCTCCTGGCTCCTGACTTTGGATCAGCTCAGCTTTGGCCATTGCGGCCATAGGGAGTGAACCAGTAAACAGGAGACCTTTCTCTCTGTCTCTCCCTCTCTCTGTAACTCTGCCTCTCAAATAAATCAATCTTAACAAATTTTTTTTTTTGTTTGTTTATTTGAAAGAGAGATCTTCTGTCTACTGGTTCACTTCCCCAAATGCCTGCAACAGCCAGAGCTGAGCCGGACCAAACCCAGGAGCCCAGAACTCGATCTGGGTCTCCCACGTGGGTGACAGAACCCGAAGTGCTTGAGCCATGATTGCTGCCTCCCAGGGTGTGCGTTAGCAGGAAAGTGGACGGGAGGTGCGGAGAGTGCTGCATCCCCGTCGCCCTGACGTGAAGACAGGCGTGCAGTAACAGCTTGACCTGCTGCAGCACAGCCCCTGCCCGGGTTCCTCTTGAAGGCCAGCACGTGTGTAACGTGTTCAGCTGCTGCTCTCCCTGGGCCCTGCAGTCAGCCGTTTCCTTCAGCATTAGCGTCGGGCACTAGAGAGACCATCACGTCGTCTCTCCGTTTACGGAGCTGTCTGGTCCAGCGTTCCAAGAGCTGGCCGTGGTGAGAAACATCCACCCGCCCTGTGATCAGTCACAAATACATTTCCCGTGGTTTCCTTTAGCATTACCTAAAGATTTTTTTTTTTAAAGATTTTATCCATTTATTTGAGATGTAAAGTTACAGACAGCGGGAGGGAGAGACAGAGAGAAAGGTCTTCCCTCCGTTGGTCCACTCCACAGATGGCCGCAATGGCCTGAGCTGCGCCCATCTGAAGCCAGGAGCCAGCAGCTTCTTTCTGGTCTCCTACGTGGGTGCAGGGGCCCGAGGACTTGGGCCATCTTCTGCTGCTTTCCCAGGCCACAGCAGAGAGCTGGATCGGAAGTGGAGCAGCCAGGACTAGAACCTGTGTCCATATGGGATGCCAGCACCACAGGTGGAGGATTAACCTACTGCGCCACAGCACCGGCCCTAAGATTTTTATTTTTATTTAAGATCTGTATATTATTTGAAAGGCAAAAGAAGAGAGAGAGAGACACAGAAATCTTCATCCACTGGTTGGGGAGTGAACCAACATATGGAAGACTTTTCTCTCCCCAGATGGCCACAACAGTTGGGACTAGACTAGACTGGAACCAAGAGCCAGCAACTCTCTCCCGGTCACCGGCGTGGCAGTACTTGAGCTGCCGGACTGCTTCCCCGGTGGTCAGCAGGGAGCTGGAGCAGAAGCGGAGTAGCCAGGACTCACCCACACTCAAGTATGGGATGCAGGCCTACGTGGCAGCTTGTCCTGCTGTGCCGCAGTGCCTGCCCCTCCACTTTTTTTTTTTTTTTAAAGAAACTAGATGTATTCTTGTTGTTGGTAAATACTTGCATAGATGAGCTGACAAATTAGAAATTAGTTCTGTGCCAGTTCTGTGTCAGGTGACAGAAACCTGGGAGATTTTAACAGAAGCTGTGCTGAAAGTAAAGCCGGTTTTCCTTTCTTCTAACGTAGGACCGAGATCCTAACCAAGAGGATGAACCAGGGTCAGGACATTTACCGCGGCGTGAACGCCCTGCAGGCCAAGATCAAGCTCATCGAAAGGTAGAGAAGCAGAAATGCACGCCTTCCTAGCAGGCTTGGAGCAGCTGGTGCAGCGGCGTCTGCACTGGAATGACTGGGGTTCCCCTCCGTTATCCAGAACTTGCCATGCCTGTCACTGTGAGCGCGCAGCCCCCCTTTCCGAGTCGCGGTTTCCATCGTGTTGGTGGGAGG
Source organism: Lepus europaeus (assembly GCF_033115175.1). Classification (NCBI taxonomy): domain Eukaryota; kingdom Metazoa; phylum Chordata; class Mammalia; order Lagomorpha; family Leporidae; genus Lepus; species Lepus europaeus. The sequence goes on from NC_084838.1 coordinate 3,146,646, forward strand.
CTAACGGGAAGTGCCGCTCTGTGTGCTCCGTGAGTGTGGGGGAGAGATCTCTACGAGGACGGAGGGGAGTTCACACAGAGCCCTCCTGCCCAGCACGAGCTGGCCCTGAGCCTTTGCAGAGTCCTCCCCGCAGTCTGTGGAGGCTTCCAAGGAAGGGAAGACGTGGGCGGGTCTTAGGAAGCCCGGGATCCAGCAGACCTGGGCCCCCGGTCACGGAACAGGAAGCGCAGCAGCCACTGTGTCCACCTCATTCTCCTGTCGTGAGCTTTATGTTCCCAGCGTGCTTCCCGACTCTAGCTCCTCCCCCCGGGAAAGGTGGCATAGCTGGGCAGGGCCACGGGAGGCCTCCAGTCAGCATTAGCACCACCTGGTGACTCGGCTCCATGGCTTGTCCGTGGATTGGGGCGGGTCCTCACCACCGTGAGCTGTGCGTGTTAGTGCACGTGCAGCAGTTAGCACAGAGCGAGTGCTGAGGGCGGACCTGCTGCTCCGGGTCTCAGCTCGGGGCAGAGTTGGGGATGTGCTGCGAGAAACCAGCACGGAGGAGCTGGCTTTGAGCCCACGTCTGGCGCTCTCGCTCAGTGACCTTGGGCTGCCCTGGGGCTGGGACGCCCACTTCACTGAGACCTCGGCGCGCGCGTGTGTGTGTGCGCGCACACACGTGCATGAGGGAGCTGGAATGGGGATAAAGGCACTGACGCCTTCCGGTTCTTTGTGTTCTGAGTCCACAGAGCTGTCCGTCATGCTGATTCTTGCGTGAAGATTTGATTTTTATTTTTTCCTCCGTAGGTTGTATGAAATAAATGTGGAAGATTCTAATGAAATAGACTGGGAAGATCTTGCTGCTGCCATAGGGTAAGACCATTTGTTTAGTACTAAGCTAGTTAAAAGGTAGAGATGACTTTTAATAAATGATTTTAAAGAACAAGGCTGAGATTAATGTTGCATAGAGAAGTTTATCTAAATGATGGCTGAAAGACATTGACTTTGCTAGCACAGTAAAAACCATATTTGTTTAAATGTAGTGTTTGAGAGGCAGAGAGAGCTCCCATCCACTTGTCCACTCCCCAAATGCCCACAGGAGATGGGGCCGGGCCAGACCAAATCCAGGCCCCGGGAACTCAGTCCAGTCTCCCACAGGGTGGCAGGAGCCCAGTTACTCGAGCCATCACTGCTGCCTCCCAGGGTCTGCAGCAGCAGGAAGTTGGAGTCAGGAGCCGGAATCAAATCCGTAGTCCATTGTAGATCCAGGCATCTTAACTGCTAGGCTAAAGGCCCACTAAAGGCAAACTGTGGTTAAAGGCTCTGAGCTGGGGCCAGCGTTGTAGCACAGAGGGTTAAGCTGCCACCTGCAACGCTGACATCCCATGTGAGCACCGGTGCAAGTCCGGCTGCTCCACTTCCAATCCAGCTCCCTGCCACTACACCTGGGAAGGCAGAGGAAGATGGCCCAAGTGCTTGGCCCCTGTCACCCGTGTGGGAGACCTGGATGGATCTCCTGACTTCATCCTAGCCCAGCCCTGGCCGTTGCAGCCATTTGGGGAGTGAACCAGCCGAAGGAAGATCTGTGTCTCCCTCTCTCTCTGTAACTCTGCCTTTCAGATAAAAGAAATCTTTTAAAAAGGGGGTGGCTTTGAGCTGCTAGGCAGATAAGATGTTCAGGGAACTAAGCATACATTTTCCATTTTTCCTTTTCTTTTTTCCTCTCTCAGAGCCTTGTACATCATTTTAGCTAAGTGTTTGGTAGTAGCAGATTTTGGGAGGTACATCACACCTGTGGCCTACCTCTCCATTCCAGTTTTCCAGTGGGAAACTAATTGTAACAAGGAAGCATCGCCATTCCTTTGGCGACCGCCGAGGAGGACGGTGGATAATCTCCCTCAGTGATGAGGCAGTGAGTCGTCCAGAACAGGCGCTTTGTCCAGTCTAATTACTGAGGGGAATCAGTGCGTTAGCAGGGAGCTGGATCGGAAGTGGGCAGCCAGGACTAGGACCGCCGCCCATGTGGGATGCTGGCATGGCGGGTGGCGGGCCTTACCCACTGCACCACAGTGCTGTCCCCTGCTAACCTGAGAAGTCCATGGGAAATGACGTAAGAAAACAGTTTATGTGGGTAAGACGCTGAGACTCCCGACACCTGCTGCTTCAGTCCCCGGAAGGCCCTACTGAACCATTTCTTAGAGCAAACTAGGGCTCCGAGGCGAGTTAGGGGGCAGCCCAGAGTGCCCTGGCGTTTGGGCCCGGGTCTCACTCAGGAGCACTTGTACTGAGCCAGCCCAGTGCCCGGCCGCCCTGCAGAGAGGTGGACAGGGTCTGGTCCTCGTCATGTCTGCAGTAGCGGATAAAACCGTCCCTGGTTCACTGTTACGTTAGGGTCATTGAATACTGAAAAAAGCCAGGCTTTTCTTAAGAAAACTTGCCCGGGAAGTTCGTATTTTTCCTTTAAGAAATAAAAAATAGTTTCAGGTTTCATCGTTGTCTCGCTTCTTGTGAACTGCAATGTACTATGAATTGAAAATATACCAGAGCATCTGTAGCATGCATGTCTTGAGCCTTGCAGAGTAGAGTATCAGCTGTGCCCAGCAGGCGTGGTGGTCAGGAGGGCAGGACCGGGTCACACCACCCACCAGGAGGCCCGGCTGTGCCCCTTGGTGGCTGTGCTGCCACGGACAGCGTTTCTGAGCCTCGGTTTCCCATCTCCCCAAATGAGGGACAAGAGCAGTAGCTGTTTCGCGGAGCTGCCGCAAAGCCCCGCTGTTGCCGTGTTCGAGGCGGGCGGGGCCCAGCACCTGCTGGCTGCCGTACCCTTTGTCTTCTCAGCCGGTAATGCCGACCGTCTCAGTTTAAACAGAACCCGTCCTGTCCTTCCAGCTCTCTGTGCTTAACCAGATGAACAGTGGCTTTTCATTGTGTCCATCCTGTTTGTTTGTTTTTTAAAGATCTTATTTATTTATTTGAGATGCAGAGTTACAGACAGAGGGAGAGACAGTGAGAAAGGTCCTCCATCCGCTGGTTCACTCCCCACGTGGCCACAATGGGCAGAGCTGTGCCCACCCAAAGTTGAACCAGGAGCTTCTTCCGGGTCTCCCAGGCAGGTGCAGGGGCCCAGGTACTGGGACCATCTTCTGCTGCTTTCCCAGGCCTCAGCAGAGTGTTGAATAGGAAGAGGAGCAGCCAGGACTAGAACCGGCGCCCATATGGGATGCTGGCGCCGCAGGCGGAGGATTAACCTACTGTGCCACCGCACCGGCCCCACGTGTGTGTCCTGTTTTTAACACACGTTTTTGGACACGTGATTTCATGTTCGGGATCAGAAGTTCTTGTTGGTTGAGCTCGCCCGAGTCTTCTACTACTGCACACGTACTGAGATGACGTTTTAAGCTGACACTAACTCTGTATCGTTTCCTTTCTGAAGCGACGTTCCTCCGTCTTTCGTACAAACGAAATTTTATAGGCTGAAGGCCACCTGTGTTCCGTTTTGGCAGAACAAGACTTTCCCAGGTGAGTTCTGCGCGTTTGCAGAGTTAGGAACGCGGCGTTTGGTGCCTGCGCTGGGGTGGAGTCGCGTGGGCGAGCGACCTAACCCCTACAGCCTCGGCTGCTCAGTCACGCAGTGAGCCGACGGCAGTGCCGACCGACTGGGCTTCCCGCAGTGCTCGGCGAAGTAAGGGACGCGTGGAACACGGTCACTGCCCGCCTGTGAGTGCTGCTGGGCTTGGTGGCCTGTGCTCTCATGCACACGTGTGCCTGTGCGTGTGCCACATGCTTGCACCCACAGCACACGTGTGCGCACACAGGCACACACACACACTGTTCCAGAAAGCGTGTGGAACGCCCGGTTCCCTCTTTGCTGGCATTTGTGGCTGGTTTAGATGTGTAAGTCCCAAACTCCCATCATCAGAGCTGCGTGAGGAATGGCTGAAAACGAGGGGGTTCCTGCGCCTTGTCGCAGACCCACAGAACCCTGGCGTGCGGGCCGAGTCCAGGGCCTGGAGTTCTGTAGGAAGCTCCCGGGTCCGGGCCTGGAGTGGCGCTGTGCCTGGGGCACGTGGTAAAGCACCTGTGTGTGCGCAGCAGGCAGCACACCTCGGTGTGAATCCCGTCAACTCCGTGACCTGGGGCAAATCTCTTAGTGTCTCTGTGCCACGGTTTCCTCCTTTGGAAAATGGGATTAAAGCGGCTGGCGCCGTGGCTCACTAGGCTAATCCTCCGCCTGCGGCGCCGGCACACCGGGTTCTAGTCCTGGTTGGGGCGCCGGATTCTGTCCCGGTTGTCCCTCTTCCAGTCCAGCTCTCTGCTGTGGCCCGGGAGTGCAGTGGAGGATGGCCCAAGTGCTTGGGCCCTGCACCCCATAGGAGACCAGGAGAAGCACCTGGCTCCTGCCATCGGATCAGCGCGGTGCGGCAGCCATTGGAGGGTGACCCAATGGCAAAGGAAGACCTTTCTCTCTGTCTCTCTCTCTCACTGTCCACTCTGCCTGTAAAAAAAAAAAAAAAAAAAAAATGGGATTAAAGCAGTGGCTGCCTTAGCAGAGTCTGCGAGAACCGAGCAAGTCAGCGCGAGCAAGCCGAGTAGACCAGGGCCTTGGGGACAGGATTCACAGGGCTCTTGACGTCAACAAGGGACATGGGACAGACGGGTGACGTCAGCATTCCGTTTGTCCTCCCTAGAGATCATCGACTACCTTTACGAGACCAGCCTACCTCTGCTCAAAGGGAAGTTAGAGAAGAAGCTGGCGAGAAAGGGCCAAGAAGCGCAGACGCCCGCGGCCCCCAGGCAGGTGTTCCTGTTCCGAGACATCTTCTACTACGACGACGACAGTGAGGGGGAAGACCCGGAGGAGCAGGGCTGAGCAGAGGCCGCCGGTCCAGTCCCTGTCCGCAGCCGCGGGTCTCCCGTACGTGCTGTGTCAGCACAGCGACGTTCAGTGTTGGCCTTTGTTAGGATTAACCTGCACACCGGTCAGAGGAAGGGGTGTGACGTGATAACTGCCACTGTGGTGCTTTGAAAATTTACTAGCGTTTTTACTAATACTTGTTGCAGTGTGAAAAGGAAGAAAAGCCTATATTTTTGTATGATTTTGTATGAAAATAATTACAACTCATAGTTTTATAAAACAAAAATTGCCTGATTGCAGCGAAGGGTGGAGTCACGTCTTAGTGTTTCATTCCGTGCCAGCTCAGCAAAGATGGGAAAGTTAACCATTTCAGTGCCGCGCGCCGTTCTGCCTCGTGTTTCCGGTGGTTTCCGTGTGGGTGGGTGTTGGATGAGCGGTGGTGGCTGGTGTGGACCTGCTGTTCCCTCAGAGCGGTCTCGGTGCCCCGTACCTGTCACGGCACACACGTCTCACCCTCCTCGGCGTGACACCGTGTTCACGGGTGGGTGTTTGTCGCCTAGGACGTCCTGTCCCAGCACGTGACTGAGAAGGTGCTCGCCGGTGCAGCAAACAACAGCCAGCCAGCTGTGCCGCGTGGTGCCATGGGCGTCTCTACAGAGACAGAAAGCAGTGGGTGCAGGCCAGGGGCGAGAGCAGGGGCGAGCAGGGAGCAGTCGCTCAGTCGACACGTTTCCTTGTGGGTGAGAACCAGACAGGAAGTGGTTGCCCAACCCTGAATGTGCTACCTGCTCCACAGATGTCCCCTTTAACGTGGATACAGCTGTGTTATGTTCACATCACTGCAATAGAAAACAAAGGAAAAAAAGAAAAAATGTAAGAGATAAGAAAGAAACCCCACCAATGTAATCCACCATGTTAATAAGAGGAAGAATTAGGGGCAGGGCCAGAAAATGAGCTATATTTGATGAATTTCAAATCCATTCAATTGGAACAGAAAGTAACTCGTTAACCTAATAAAAGATTTCTGAAAAACCTGCAGCAAGTATTATTTTTGAAGGCTTACCTATATATTTATTTGAAAAGTAGAGGAGCAGAGAGAGAGCGCGCGTCCACCCACTGGTCCTTTCCCCAGATGGCCACAGCAGGCAGGTCTGGGCCAGGCCAAAGCCGGGAGCCAGGAACTCCAGCCTGGTCTCCCGCATGGGTGGGCGGGGGCCTAAGCCTTTGGGTCATCACCTGCTTCCTTCCCAGGTTCGTTGGCAGGAAGTCGGGTCAGCAGCAGAGCAGCTGGGGCTCAGACCTGTGCTGTGACGCTGGGAGCCGCCATCACTCCCCGTGCTGCTCCGCGAGGTCAAGGCGAGCGTTGGCCCAGCAGGTCCGTTGCCACGTGCTGTATCTGGGTGCCTGGGTTTGATCCCAGCTCCGGTTCCCGACTCCAGCTTGCTGCTCCTGCAGACCCTGGGAGGCAGCAGCGAGGCTCGAATGGCTGAGTTCCTGCCGTCCACGTGGGAGACTGGGACTGGGCACCCCGCTCCCCACTTCGGCCCTCGCCTCAGCCTGGCCGTTGCAGGCGTCTGGGGGGTGAACCAGCAGGTGGGAGCTCTCGCTCCCTCTCTGCCTCGCAAGTAAATAACCCCCAATGTTTTGGTATTTAAGTGACATTCTAAATTTGTTTTGTTTTATTTGGAAGAAAGAAAGATACAGACATCATCCATCCACTGGCTCACCCCCCAAATGCCTGCTGTACCCAGAGCTGGGCCAGGCTGAGCCAGGAACCTGGAGTTCAACCCCGAGCTCCTGCACAATGGCAGAAACCCAAGGGCTTGAGCCACCATCTGCTGCCTCCCCAGGAAGCTGGACTGGAAGTGGAGCAGCTGGGCCTCAAACTGCAGTATGGGCCGTGGGCGTCCCCTAACCGCCTCCCCAGAGGCCCTAAGGGACACTCAGAAAAGCATCAGGGAATTTGTGACTTCAACAAAAAATATAATTTCATTGTATAAAATCTGCAATACTGACTTGGCAAGCTTTCATAAATTAATAAATCCTTTGATCTGTACTTCTAAAGTCTATGATTTTTTTAAAAAAAAAAATTTATTTTATTTGAAAGGCATCGTTGAGAAGGAGAGAGATCTTCCATCTGCTAGTTCATTTCCCAAAGGAGCCACAAGGCCAAGAGCCAGGAACTCATCTGGTCTCCCACTTCCCACCGGGGTGGCAGGGGCCCAAATGCTTAGGCCGTCTCCATTGCTTTCCCAGGCACATTGGCAGGGAGCTGGATCAGAAACGAAGCAGCTGGGTCTTGAACCGGCACCTCTGTGGTTGCTGGCATTACCGGTGGCAGTTTAACCTGCTGCACCCCAACGCCAGCCCCAAGAGTCTGTGACCCGATGTGCAGGCTGTGGGATACTTAACAATGCACACAGTAGGGCCACCACCAAGGTCCGCAGCACTCTGAACTCACACAGAGGGACATCTTTCAGCGTTTCACATTTGCCTAAGTTGAAAGATTGCCACGTGTCCAAATCACGCCACTGGAATTGCTAAACCATGATTTTTTTTTAAGATTTATTTATTTGAGAGGTCTTCCATCTGCTGGTCCTCTCCCCAAATGGCTGTAATGGCCAGAGCAGGGCTGATCGAAAGCCAGGAGCCAGGAGCTTCATGTGAGTCTCCCGTGTGGGTGCAGGGGCCCAAGGAGTTGGGCCATCTTTTGCTGCTTTCCCAGGCGCATTAGCAGGGAGCTGGATCAGAAGTGGAGCAGCGGGACTTCATGTGATGCCGGCATTGCAGGTGGCGGTTTAACCTGCTGCATCCCCAGGGATCCACTTTGAAAACAAAATAGAGTAAGGCCGGGCCTAATGCCAGTCGTGATCCCCTACCTTGACAATGGAACTGAGAAACTCCTACAGCCTGTTGGCAGCACAGTGCTGCTCGCTTAAACCTATTGCATTGCCATTTGCACTGAGTGTGGCACAGCAGGTGTGCGGCGCTGGCTCTGTCCCCTGGGTGGTGGAAGCCGCTGCGATTTTGCACAATGATGAACTCACCTGCGGGTCCCTTTCTTTGCACAACATAGGAAGATAGTTGAAAGTGAAACAACGAGGACAATATTCTTTGCAAACGACACCAAAAGCAGAACTGGAGGGAAAGCTCCCTCCCCCACTCAGAATACAGTGTACATTCAGCTCAGTTTCCTTTTCTCTGAGGTCTTCTGGGAATTCTTCACACCCAGTTTTTCTCAGAACCAGAACTACTTGGCTGCAACCCAGAGAGCTTCCTGTCTGGCTAGACACAGGCAGCGGCAAGATCTGGAAGAGGCCCCTGCCCGCACCTCGGGCTCCTGCTGCTGCATAGCAACCTCCAAGCTTGCTCACTCTCCCCTTCCCCGCTGCTGCTGTGCCTCGAAGCGCAGCCCTTCCTCTGGGAGGTGAAAGTTGCCGGTAAACTACTCCTAGCCCAGTCTGGGTGGTCCGTACCTTGCCCCCCAACACCTGTCACTAATGTCAGGCAATTGACTGTAAGACAAAGTGACGAGGGACACAGGGATGTGATGTGATGTGATGAAGAAGGTGTCCCTTGGTTGCACCTGAGCAGGTGCAAACCGGAGCACCACACACTGAAAAGTCTGATGGTCCTTCGTTGCCACCAGCGGAGAGGTGGAGAGCGGGCTCTTGCCCCAAGGAACTCTCAGCCCTGAAGCCCAGAGCAGCAGAGTTTATAAAGGCAAAACCCACAAAGTCAGGAGGGGAATACATGGTTACCAGAGTCAAGCTGACCTAAAGCCTATGCGGAACTAACATCAAGTAGAATCCTAGCAATACCAGTTACGGTCGTAACAATTTCAATCGTAATCTTGACATTAACCCAGGTATTGGCCTAGGTCATGTGTGGGCTGAGGCAGATTTCAGTTTGACCATCAGCCCAGGTGCAGCCCCTCTGCTCCCAAGCTTGAGCGACCGCTGGGGACTTCCTGTGCTCTGCCAAGCGGGATGCAGGGGCCGCTGGTGTCTGCTGCTTTAGTTCAGTTCCAGACCAGTCTCACAGGTGGGGGTGGGTCCCAGGTGCTCGAAATGGAGTCCCTACTGTCAAGGTGGTACTTCATGTTAAGAAGATGTAACAATGGGGGCCGGCGCCATGGCTCACTTGGTTAATTCTCCGCCTGCGGTGCTGGCATCCCATATGGGCACCGGATTCTGTCCCGGTTGCCCCTCTTCCAGTCCAGCTCTCTGCTGTGGCCCGGGAGTGCAGTGGAGGATGGCCCAAGTGCTTGGACCCTGCACCCGCATGGGAGACCAGGAGGAAGCACCTGGGTCCTGGCTTTGGATCAGCACAGCGCCAGCCAGAGTGGTCATTTGGGGGGGTGAACCAACGGAAGGAAGACCTTTCTCTCTGTCTCTCTCTCACACTGTCTATCTGTCAAGAAGAAGAAGACGAAGACGAAGAAGAAGAAGAAAAGAAGAAACAATGATAAACACATATGCACACAATAATACAGCCCCTCCAGAAATAAGGCAAAAAGCAACAGAATTGACAGAAGAAACAGTTTAACCTTCCAATTGCCAAAAGCAGCCTATGCACACAGGGAACACGCCCCAGAGTAAGTCCTACCTTAGGCCACACCGTAGCGGCCATTTGGGGGGTGGACCAACGGAAGGAAGACCTTTCTTTCTGTCTCTCTTTCTCACTAACTCTGCCTGTCAAAAAAAAAAAAAAAAAAAAAAAAAAAAAAAAAAAAACCTGATACAAAAAGACACTTTCTGACCACAAAAGAAGCAAACAAGGAGATCAAGAGCAGAAAGAAGACAGCAAAAATTAAAATTATGTAAAAATGAAGCAGTTTGCTTACTTGATTATACAACTGTTTAATTCTCTAGAAAACCAATGAGTCAAAAAAGAAATCGAGGGGCCGGTGCTGTGGCGTAGTGGGTAAAGCCGATGCCTGCGATTCCGGCATCCCCTATGGGCACTGGTTTTGAGTTGCGGCTGCTCCTCTTCTGGTCCGGCTCCCTGCTAATGGGCCTAGGAAAGCAGAGGAAGATGGCCCAGGTGATTGGACCCCTGTACCCAGGGGGAGACACCAAGAAGAAGCTCCAGGCTTCTGGCTTCCTCCTGGCCCAGCCCCGGCCATTGTGGCCATTTGGGGGCATGAACCAGCGGATGGAAGCTCTCTTCTCTCTTTCTCTCTCTGTAACTCTTCATTTCAAATAAATAAAAATAAATCTTTAAAAAAAAAAAAAAGAAATTGAAGGGCGAGTTATATGGGGCCGGCACTGTAGCGCAGTGGGTTAAAGCCCCAGGCTGCAGTGCCTGCATCCCATATGGGCGCTGCTTGTGAAGTACAAGTTAAAATTGATTAGGTTTGTGAACTGGAAGACCACGCCTTTGCCACGCCCCCGTGTGACCTCATGGCCCTACCTGGCCACACCTGAACGCCTACCGGCCAATCAGGTTAATTAGCCACTCCCCTTTGAGAGTGGATTAAAAGCCCGGGACAGAGTGTGCCCGCCCCCTTTTAGCCTCCATTTCCCTTACCCTGGCCTCTTGCCAGGAGGGGGCTGGCTGTAGCCCTGTGCCTCCAGGGTCCATGGCCTTTGGGACACCCGCCCTAGACTTCCTGGCCTAGATGCTCCTCCACGTGGCTGACTGGTTCCTGGTGCTCGTATGAACCCGGATCTACCTCTCTCCTATAGATAAAGCCCTCACTCTCCTATGCATCTTTCTCACTAAATAAAAGCCTAAAATGTACCATGCTAAACTGATCTTCTGTATATAAAGAGAATTGAAAATTAATCTTGATGTGAATGGAAGGGGAGAGGGAGCGGGAAAGGGGAGGGTTGTGAGTGGGAGGGAAGTTATGGGGGGAGGGGAAGCCATTGTAATCCATAAGCTATACTTTGGAAATTTATATTCATTAAATAAAAGCTTTAAAATAAAAAAAAAAAAATGTACCATGCTGCCTCGTTCATTTACACCGGTGGCCCAGTCTTATCTATGGCATGATCTACACTCTGATTTACATCCTATGCCCTGGAGCCTCCACCCCTCCATGCTGAAAGCCAGGTGGCCACATGGCCCACCCACTGTGTGAAGCTCCACCCCCATCCTAATGGGATTTGCTGCCCACCCTCGGGCAAAGTTTTAAAAGGACCTGTTCCTGAATAAGAGGCGCTCTTGGCTCTTCTCTCCTGCTCCCTCTTTTCTCCTCGCCAGCTCCTCTCCTCTCTGTCTCTCTCTCTTATACTCTCCTCTCGCTTTCCTTCTTCGCCCCTTCCCTCCAGCCTGCTGGGTTTTCCCCCAATAAACCCTTTCCCTTACTCCGGTGTTTGGTGTGTTTGCTGACGGCCTAACAGCCGGTATTGTTACCAGAGAAATTGCAGGTTTCTTGTCTTCGAGCAAGAAAGAATTCAGGCGTGAGACAGAGAGTAGTGGGAGGTAAAATAGCAAGGTTTATTAGGGCAGGGACATCCGTAGGAACGGATGGGCACCTCTCCAGACAGGACCTGGGAGAGAGTGCCGTCACTCGGAAAGGGGGGGAGCAAGGTTACATGTTGAGTGGAGAGATTACACCTGGCCAGACCAGGCGGGCGGCTCAGCAGAGAGGCAGAGGGCTGAGCGCGCCATCTGGTTGAGGCTGGGGTTTTTAAGGAGATGGGGCTCTGTCTTCACACATCTCCTCCTGAAACAAAGGATTTGATGGCTGTAAATATTAAGAAGCTCCTCTCCGAGTTTTCCCTTGAAGGTATCAGACAGGAGGAAGCCTAGCTGGTGCCATCCTGGGTTCAGAGGAAGGGTGAGCAGGACCCCCTAGAGAATGGGGATCCGGAGCAGGGTGTTTGAAATGCAGATACTGGGCTGCATCTGGGAGATTCTGGAAGATTTGTCAGGCAGAAGGGGCGGGGACCTCCACCTGGCAGGTTATCAGGTAGAAGGGGGCAGGGCAGGATGTGAAGGCCAGGCTGTCCCTGAAACATTATCGGGATGACTTTGAGATGTAGATGCAGATGCTGGACATAGATGTCTTCTCTTTAGGCCTTTATGTCACACACACATAAGTTCATAACTGACTTTCTACCTAACATTCCCCCCTCAAGAGGTAATACCCAAAATTCTTCTTTGGGATTATGGATGGAGTTCCGTTTTCTATAACTTCTTCAAAGCTGGCATGTGGGCATCGAGGATTTGGGTATTTTCCTCTTGATATCTGTCTTATGGTGTGCAACAGTGGCCTTGGAAAGGCCTCCTGCTCGGTCCAGAGGGCTGCTCAGGTCATCCAATGGAATGGGCTGGAAGCCTTGTCTGATGACCATTTGGAGTTCGACAGCTTTTAGTTTGTTAGAGACAAAAAACATGGTCCAAAGAGAAGCAGCAAGATTACAGAAGTTATTGGGCCAAGGAGAGGAAATAGCCAGGATTTCCATGACCAGATGTCAGGCCAGAAATCCCAGCCATGCTTGGCCTGTTCCTGGAGGTGCTTGGCTTTGTCCAGGAAAGTATGAATTTGGGTTTGTGCCTGTCCAGTCTGATTGACCCAGAGACAACATTCTTCCTGGGACATGGCACAGATACCTCCTGGAGCAGCAGTTAGCATGTCCAGTATTTTTTTCTTTCATAACCTTTTGTGACTTCCACACACCCTCTTCAACTTACTTGAAACATTCCATCATTTCCATTCCGGTCTAGAGTAAACTAGCCATCAGGATGAAGTCATTCTTACAAGCCATGTCCTTTCCTTATTAAAAAAAAAAAAAAAAAAAAAAAAAAAAAAAAAAAAACCACAACTCTTTCCTTTTTAACCTTCCTTACCAAGCACACATTTCTGTGCTCGTGATGTTTTCCACAGAGCCTGGTTGGCCCTTTCTACCTTACTGAAAGACTGAGTTCTCCATGCAGAGTGAAGGGCTGGATTATTCTAGGGCCTTACAAATCCCTGTGTAATCTAGGAGATGAAGGAAGGCCCGTTGTCGCTTTGTAAAGATTTTGGGAGACAAAAGCGTGGAATAACTTCCTTCAGGAGAGTTTTGGCCACTTCCTGAGCTCTCTCGGTTCTGGTTGGGAAGGCTTCTACCCATCCAGTAAAGGTGTCTGTAAGTACAAGCAGGTACCTATAGCCTTGACAGAGTGGCATCTGTGTAAAATCTATTTGCCAGTCTTCCCCGGGGTAAGTTCCCTTTTGCTGTATAGACCCCTGGGGGTTATTTTCTCTTGTCCTTACCTAGTTTTAGAGCTCAGGTTAAGTGATCAGTTCTGTTAACTGAGCAAAACTTCCTGGGGGCAGAGCACGCTTCGATAACGTGCCATGCCGTAACTGTTGTATACCCTGAGAAGCGGGTTCCGTCTGACAAAGCTGCTTCCATCTGTGAACCAAACCTCATCTGCGTTATTAGTCAGGGGGCTGTCTCTTAGGTCCCTTCCGCTGGCATAGATCAAGTCTATAGTCTCAGTACAGGAGTGGAGGGGACCACTTTCCCCTGGAACTGGCATTAAAGTAGCCGGGTTTAGAGTAGAGCAATGCCTTATCTTTACCTGAGGGTTTTCTAGAAGGAGGACCTGATATTTTAGTATTCTACTATCTGTGAGCCAGTGAGAGCCCTTTTGCTCTAATAGAGAATTTATTTGATGTGAGGTAGAAAGGGCGATATCTTGTCCCAATGTAATTTTAGATGCCTCCTCTGTCAACAAGGCAGCTGCCACTATCATCCTTAGGCAGTGAGGCCATCCTTGTGCAACCATGTCTAAGGTTTTAGAAGAGTAGCCCACAGGTTGCTTAACAGGTCCCAGATCCTGAGTTAACCCTCCTAAGGCGACTCCCTGCCTCCCAGTGACGTACAGCTGGGAGGGTCTCTCTGGGCTTGGCAGTCCTAGCACAGGGGCTTTATCATAGCATCCTTTAGCTGAGCAGAGGCTGTGGTTTGCTCTTTCCCCAAAGGAGGGTGCTGTGCTTTGGCTCCCTGTTGAGAGCCTGGTTTAGGAACTGTGCTGTTTCCCTGTATCTAGGGACCTGTCACCTGATAGAGAACACTGGGACTGCCTGAAGTTTGGAGGAGAAGGAATTTGCTGCATGGCCCATATCCTCTCTGGGGCTGGTTTTCTCTCCCCAGGGGTGAGGATAAGGGTTAAATAATTAACACTCTAATGGACTAGCAATGCTTTGTTTTCCTCCAGATACCTAGTAGCTAGTTTTGCTAGGAAGTTAAGCCAATGTACAAGACTGGAGTCTCAGGCTGAGAAAAGACAAACCAACAAATCATTTACATTTAACCATCTACATTATGGATTACTGTGCACCCCCCTCAAGATAGGCCCTTTAAGTCCTCAGTGAGGACCTGTCCAGATAGGTGCGGGACTGTCTACGTTAGCTGTTACTGAAAGCCCTGTATTTTTGGAACTGGCGGGAAAGGCTTGCTAAGCTTCATACTATTGGATAGACTTTGAAGGCCTGGCTGGGTGTGGGAGGCCCAGACCTATCCAGGGGTGCTGGGAGAGAATTGCAAGAGATGCGAATCTCCTTTCAGGGAGGCACCTGTTGACTTGCATTACGTGGCTGGACTAGGAGGAGAGCTGAATAGGAGGCTGGTACAAATAGGCAACTTGCGTTTCACTGACCCTAGACCATCCCCTCAACAGCAGTGGCTGGAGCTGGAAGCTGGGCAGAGGCTGGGCAGAGCCAAAGGCTTTTTAGCTCGGGGCCACAGGGTCTGCGGTTCTGAACCAGGAGTCCTTCGACACCCAGGGCAGTTCCGTGTCCAGTGGCCGTGCTCTTGGCAGAGCTGGCAGAAGCCGGTTTCTGTCGTGACAGCTGCTTGCCCAATGCCCTGGCTCCTTATACCGGAAACAGGTGCCATTTGGGGTGCACTGGCCTTGCTGGGTCTCCTTGACGGCAGATCACTGTGCAGAACAGCCATTGATTGGCCTGTTGCCTGTCCTTACATGGCTCCTGCTGCTAGCTTGCTCCTCGTTCTCCTGGTCTCTAATAAAGTAGACCATGGAGGCAGGCTCTATGATGTCAGTCAAGGGGGTGCTCAACCCAACCCTGATTTTTGAAGATTTGTTTAATATCAGGGTGAGCTAAAAAAACTATGATCATGGGCAAATTCTGACACTTAGTATTTTTCCTGCGAGTTAAGACCGTGCCCATGAGAACTATGACCTTTTAGGTAAGATCAACCGTGGTGACCTGCTTGCATACTTTGAGGTCATCAGTACAACTTCCTATCTATCCCTCAGTTTGGGTTAAAAGGGGAGTTCTGCCCATTTACTGCATATACCGAAAAATCAATCTAGCTGTCACATTATTTCATAGTTTAACCTCTTATTTTGGCTATGCTGTTTGGCCAGGCATTATTACAGAGAAGGTCAGGCATCCCTTACATAAGATCTGGGGATCAAACCATACATCACAGTGGAGAGTCCTGCAGAACTGTAGTGACTTCCCTTCTCTAAGAGAAAAGAGGAGAAGTGAGGCAGCGAGTTGGGTCTCTAGCCTGACTTCCTGGGCTTTCAGATTTAACCGGCGGTTTAACCAGTGCTTACTGCGTCGCCTGACTGAGAGGAGAAGTTGTGGCAGACGTCTCTGCCATCCTGTGGCTTTCGGATATTTACCGTGTAGCCAGTGGGTTATGGGCCTGGGTTTCCGGGTTTAACTAGTCTTACCGTGTAACCCATAAATTTAGGTGTTGGGGCTTCCGGGCTCTCACCGTGTAGCCTGTGGACACTAGAGCTTTCTTGGGCTCCTGGAACCCAGTTCTCTAGCATCTGGCAAATAACCATCTCCCATCGTCTCTAAGTCTCTTTTGGAACACTTTCTCCCTTTTGGCTAGACCTCCCGTTTGATCCACATTTAAACTAGCAATACATTTAAACTAGCAATGCCTGGTTGTTCAGCGTTAGCTGGATGGAGACTTTGTCAGTCCCTCTTTAAAGGATCTGGCTTCTGAGCCAGAGACTGGAGCAGCTAGAAAGAAACACGTTTATAACTGAAGTTTAGCATCATTTCACATCTTGGCACCACTTTTAATCTAAACAGCCGATTGGTTATTATCTCTGCAAGATGAGAGAGATCTCTTTTGACATCTCCAGGGGCCCCTCTGGAGATACCAAAAGTCCAGAGAATTTAGAACTTTGATTTCTAGAAAGTCTGTTAAAGGTGCCAAGAGAACTTAGAGTATCTGGTCAAAATAGAATTCTTTAACATCCTGAAATGATAGCCATTCATTTAGGGTGATTTTAACGCTTTTAGACCAGATCTAATCATAATGATATTTAACAATGCTTTTCATCAATCTGAACTTAACAGAGACAGTAGAGTACACAATAGACTACTTCGGCAGAACATGAATTCTATGTCTCTTGTCGAATAAACCAGAAATAAAAACCTTGAACATAAGAGTTCACCTAATTCAGAACTATTTAACAGAGTCAAAAAGAGCTTACAGGACCTAACTCCAGAAATGGCAGAGCAACCAATTAAGCAGACACAGTTAAAATAGACGTTACAGTTTTTGCAAAAGCAGATTCCAAGATTTACGACTTAGACCATTTCCAGATATTTACTAACATTAGTGCACTTTTTTTAAAAACCTCATTGTTGTAACAGAAGATCAGACTTCAACTTTAGGTCAACTTAAAGAAAACTCTGTAAACAATTTTTAAATTGTAAACTTTTTAAAACTTTTCATGACTTGCTCACACCTTCTGAAACTTTACACTCATAGTTACTTTTACATAGTCTTGAATTGTCATGTATGGACAACCTATGAGAATACATGCTAACAAACTCAAACAGTCTCTCTTATCGAATTTAAGATGTGAAAAGTACACACAATACATTTTCCCATGTTTTACTTAGCATTGATGCCTAGATGACTTAAGACACTGAGTTATTACTGAATACCACACCATTATCTGAATTAAAAGTCAAAATTACATTTCCATGTGCTACGCCCACAGCTGTTGTGACACCTGCGTAGCAAAATGTTGTGGCGTTGGGGGTCTACGGCTGCAGGGTCGAGGTTAGAGCTCCATGGAGTGGGGCCTCGGGCGGTTCCTGTGCAGCCAAGGGTCGTAAAGACCCTCGGCTCACGTAATGGAAGTGGAAGACATGTTTGCTGCTGGTTAATGAAGCAATGTGTCCCAGCATTGACAATGATTTTATTATGCACGATTTACCTGCTTTATTTGTACTTAGTAGTTATGCCGCGTAGTGCGTCAGGACAAGTGCACCATGATCAGAAACAAGGGAATCAAATAGTGCCAATAAGCATTTCACAAGAATTAACAAAAAACACTTTAGACTTTGGCCCACCAGTCATTAGGGCTATTTACGAGGAGGCATTAAACATTGACAAAAAACAGCACACCCTAGACAAGGTAAAACAAAGGGAGCTGATGTGTGATTTAGATTCCGGGTTAACAGAAGGTTTAGGCAACATGGGGAATGGGAAAGCTACATTCAATCTTAGTTAGGTGATGTATGGGACTTGGGCCAACAAGCAGCACCATCTGATAACTCCCCTGTCCCCGGTTCTCATAATAAAAGGTTAACTAGTAACCCGACCTTTACCTTTTCTGTTCTTAAAAGTAGGTCTGCGAACCATCACCACAATGTCTCCCTGTGTCCCTTGTAAAGTTAATTATATAACCCCATTAACCTTACCAAGTTTTTGTAATCTCGGAATTTCTTTTGTCTTCAGCAATGTAGGCTTCCCTATATAAACTCTGGTTTCCTCGCTAATAAATCGCAGCAGCATACTCATAACGTGTGTGTCTGTCTGTCATTTCCCCGCCGATTCCTGATTCTCCTCGAGCCTTCGCCCTCGTTCTCCCTCGGTCTGTGTCTCCGCGAGAGCCGGTCCGCGGCATCCATGCTTTTAAGTAACATGAGGATAACACGTCCTGGACAGCAAACATGGACACTAGTGCATGTTTACAACTTTGAAAAGATCTTCATCCAAGAGAAACAAGTTTAAAGCAAATCAAAGACATGAAAACTGAGCAAGTGAGCCACTGAGTGAACCTAAGGGCATTTGCATTACCTCAATTCTCTGAACCAATCTGTACTGGCTTACTTTAGTTAACAACATAAAGGCTTGTATACACAGAATTTACTCTCATTTTCATAAGACCACTCTAGCTGGAAAGCAAAAACATGAATACAGCATAGGTCTGACACCATTTACAACATTTTAATACATTTCACATAATCTGAATTGACTCAAACAGCTGTTACTTTAACAAATTTTAGAGTCTCATCCTTTGAGAGTTCCAGGGATCCGGCTGGAAGCCCAAAGTTGGAAGACTCGGTTTAGAATTTAAGCTGTCAGAGTCAAGCGGTTTAGCCAACAATTAGTACGTTTCTGATCAGTTGGGTAATCACTCAAACATTAAAAACAGACAAATAACGTAAACAACTTCGCGTTGCAGTTTTCCCAATCAAGACTCATAATGGCAATAGAAAAACATGAAACCTTCAAGACACGTGAACACTCTCATCAGATAAGTCAGGGACAGCAGCACAGAAAAGAACTAGTCATCAGTGTATGAGCCCATTGCCTAGGTTTCCATTAACTGCAAAGAGAAAAACCCATCATGTTGGAAAGGGTTAGTGGATTAAGGTTCTCCCTACCTTAGGTAAGGCCAGCAGTGGTATTGAATTGGGAATGGAAAGGAAAAAGCAGCCCTGGTGGGGGGGGGGGGGCGCTCTCCCAAGAGATATCTGGCTTTGCCTACCTGGGTGCGGCAGGTGGACTGGAATAGAGTGCAGAGAAAGGCTGTGGTCCCCTCCACCCTTTACAGGGAAGACTGCGCACACCGGGGCCTGGCAGGACTGGCCGTGGGGTTGGGTAGGTGTGCCGTTTCACCAAGAGTGCTGGGAACCTCCTGTAATTCAACCAAAGCCAGATCGGGACTACTGCGCTCAGTCGATTAAAACAGTTAACTGGAGCTCCTTTCCTGATTCAGGCCTCAGGCAATCAAAGCTTAGCAACAGTAACAGCGCACAAAAACTTGAAGACGCACCAGAGCTACCATAAGCTGCAAAGACGGAAAACCTTCTACCAGGTTGGAAAGGGTTAACAGGTAACTGCTTTTCCCTAGGTGGAGAGACCTGTGGAATTTCCCTCTCCCTTTCTCCTGGCCAGCAGTATAGGAATGGAGAAGAGGAGAGCAAAAGAGTGGGGGAGGGAGCCCCGGGAGGAGGACAAGATGTGAGCGGCTGCCCTCACCTTCCCCTACGAATCTCAGCTGGAGGACAGCATAGGGAAAGGCCCTGATGCCTGGGGGCTGAGTGGGGTTCGAAATCTCCTATCACTCAAGATTGCCCACTACCTAGTTTACCTGGAGGGCCAATATTAGCCTCGACCGAAGCTAAGCCCTGCTCACGTAGCAGTAGGCAGCGTGACCAGGCATCCCTCCAAGAGAGAGACCTGGTCCTCGGGTCGTAGTCCGGCTGCCAGGAAGCCAAAGTGAGCTCAGGGGGTCTCCAGGCTCTCAGCCAACTGCCCTTCCTAATCGCCCTCCCGTTCCTTACAATCCCTCTGGAGTTTTGGCCGTAGCTAAGCCGTGGCCGGGGGGACTCTGCACTCTAGGAGAGCTGTGGGGTGCCGGACACTCAATGGTCACTTCCATAGATCTGGTCCCACTTGAGGGAAGGAATATTGACCTCAGATGTCTTCTCAAAGTCCCTTCGTGGTCGCCAAAAATGTTAGTGGAGAATGGCAGGTTTCTTGTCTTCGAGCAAGAAAGAATTCAGGAGTGCTACGCCCACAGCTGTCCCATCTGCGTAGCAAAAATGCTGCCATGCTGGGACCCTCTGGCTGGAGGGGTGGGGTCAGTGCTCCGCGGAGTGAAGCCCCAGGCGGTTCCCATGCAGTCAGCGGTCGTCATGGCCCCTGGCGGCAAGAAAAACAGGAGGCTGCCAATTTGGCTCAGAGAACGTTCCTTGCTGTTGCTCTTGTTAATTTTAGCAGTGCTTTTTCATTGTGCTATGTGCAGTCAAGCGGGGTACAGGTGGGACACCAGGATCCAATAAACTTTACCTTCGGGAACATATCCTTGTGGGCGCCACCATTCATCCAGGCTGTGTACAATGTAGCCTGGGCATTGACCCCAAATGGCACTCTGGGAACATTGCTCGATCCCACGGAGCAGCTGGAGCTGCTTAGCTTTGATGAAGGAGATGGCACGGCAAAAGCCCACTTGGAGATGTTATTAGGAAATGTGCACGCCCAAAAAAATTCCAAAAGAGAGCAAGAATTAGCAAAGATTCCCAAGAGAACTTTGCCAAAAGGATATGGTCAATATCTCATTAATGGGCGGTGGTGGACTCGTCCTCGGTGGACCCCTCAAGTGGAAAAATATTTACCCCCTCTCCCATTCTTTGGAAAATATGATTCATGGGGAAATCGATGGGTAAATTTCCAGGGAAAACGGCAATTGTGGAGACAGCTTCCATTTATGGAAAGGCTAGCTGGGGCCAGACAGCCATAATTAAGGATATGATGCCCGCACTACACTATTGGTATAATAGTGCTTATTCAGATAGGGAATTAGTGCGTGTGAGAGGAGGTTGGGATAAAATGATCAAAAAATTTATAAAAGGAAAATTGTCTTTAAGGTAAAAAATAAACTCTGTGTAACCTTTCATAAAAGTGTAAAAATAAATCTCACAGCACATAAAAATTGAGAAACCGAAAGATCGTGCTTGCGGGCAATGTAACCACTATTGTCTCACATGTGGGTTGGACTGTTCTGCTGTTAATGATTGTAATCATAATATCTTTTCCTTAAAGCCTGTATTTGCCTTGCCAAGTTCCGTGTAAAAATGGTATAAAAGCTTATGCCTTGCAACAAATAAACGCAGCAGCATACACTGCACAGTGTGTCTGTCTGTCATTTCCCCTCGCCGATTCCTATCCTCCTAGAGCCTTCGCCCTTGTCCTCCCTCGGTCTGCTGACTCCGTGAGAGTTGGTCCGCGGCACAGGAGTGAGGGCAGGGACATCCGTAAGAATGGATGGGCACCTCTCCAGACAGGACCTGGGAGAGAGTGCCGTCACTCGGAAGGGGGGGGGGCAAGGTTACATGTTGAGTGGAGAGATTACACCTGGCCAGACCAGGCGGGCGGCTCAGCAGAGAGGCAGAGGGCTGAGCGCGCCATCTGGTTGAGGCTGGGGGTTTTTAAGGAGATGGGGCTCTGTCTTCACACATCTCCTCCTGAAACAAAGGATTTGATGGCTGTAAATATTAAGAAGCTCCTCTCCGAGTTTTCCCCTGAAGGTATCAGCCGGGAGGAAGGGTGAGCAGGACCCCCTGGAGAATGGGGATCCCCAGCAGGGTGTTTGAGATGCAGATACTGGGCTGCACCTGGGAGAGAGTGGAAGATTTGTCAGGCAGAAGGGGCGGGGCCCCCACCTGGCGGGTTACCGGGTAGGAGGGGGCAGGGCAGGATGCGAAGGCCTGGCTGCCCCTGAAACGTTATCGGGATGACTTTGGGATGTAGATGCATATGCTGGACGTAGATGTCTTTTCTTTAGGCCTTTATGTCACACACACATAAGCTCATAACTGACTTTCTACCTAACAGTATTTAGAACTCTTCTCTAAATATTAGGCATGAACCCGCTTGGGCTTATTAATATTGGGATTTAGTAATAAGCATATGGTGATATCATGTGGCACCCCAAAATTTGATAACAATTGGCACCCCAGACTCGACCTTCGGGGAACTTAACGGGCTGTTACCAGAGAATGGCATCTTGTTTTCGCCCAAGAAAGAATTCAGGCGTGAGACAGAGAGCAGTGAGAGGTAAACTAGCAAAGTGTATTAGGGCAGGGACATCTGTAAGAACGGATGGGCACCTCTCCAGACAGGACCTGGGAGAGAGTGCCCAGTCGCTTGGACTGGGGGGGGGGGGGGTGAGGTTGCATGGTTGAGTGGAGAGATTACACCTGGGCAGGCCAGGCGGGCAGCTCAGCAGAGAGGCAGAGGGCTGAGCGCGCCATCTGGTTGAGGCTGGGGGGTTTTATTTTATTTATTTTTTTATTTTTTGACAGGCAGAGTGGATAGTGAGAGAGAGAAAGGTCTTCCTTTTTGCTGTTGGTTCACCCTCCAATGGCTGCTGCAGCCGGCGCATCGCGTTGGTCCTAAGCCAGGAGCTTCTCCTGGTCTCCCATGCAGGTGCAGGGCCCAAGGACTTGGGCCACCCTCCATTGCCTTCCCGGGCCATAGCAGAGAGCTGGCCTGGAAGAGGGCAACCGGGACAGAATCCGGTGCCCCGACCGGGACTAGAACCCGGTGTGCTGGAGCCGCAAGGCGGAGGATTAGCCTGTTAAGCCACGGCGCCAGCCGAGGCTGGGGGTTTTTAAGGAGATGGGGCTCTGTCTTCACACATCTCCTCCTGAAACAAAGGATTTGATGGCTGTAAATATTAAGAAGCTCCTATCTGAGTTTTGCCCTGAAGGTATCAGACAGGAGGAAGCCTAGCTGGCGCTGGCCTAACCCAGGGTTGGGGGCAGGGCAGGATGGGAACACTGGGCTCCCCCTGAAATGTTATGGGGTGACTTTGAGATGCAGATGCATGTGCTGGACATAGACGTCTTCTCTTTAGGCCTTTGTCACACACACATAAGCTCATATCTCACTTCCTACCTAACAGGGCCACATTTCATATCATATTTTAGGAGGTCAATTCCGATATCACTGGGAGTCCTGGCTGCCCCAGTTTCCAGTCCAGTTCCCAGCTAACACACCTGAGAAAAGTAGCAGAGAATGGCCCAAGTCCTTGGGCCCCTGCACCCACGTGGGAGACCCAGAAGCAGCTCCTGGCTCCTGGCTTCAGATCAGCTCACTCTGGCTGTTGCAGCCATTTGGGGAGTGAAGCAGTGGATGGAAAACATCTCTCTCTCTCTCTCTCTCTCAGTCTCTGCCTCTCTCTGTAACTCTGTCTTTCAAGTAAATAAATCTTTAAAAAAGGGGGAGGGGGGAGTTATAAAACACTTTTAGACAAATGAAAATCCAACTCTCTTTCACTGATGTGTGTGATATTGACTTTTTTGTGTGTTGAACTGTTAGGTAGCAAGTCATAAATTCAGCCTGTGTGTGTGTGTGTGTGTGTGAGAGAGAGAGAGAGAGAGAGAGAGAGAGAGAGAGAAAGGCTGAAGACCAGCACCTACTGTGGAAGCTCCGGAAGCCCAGCATTCGTCCTGCCCGGGTCCTGATAACCGTATAGGTGGTTCCAGCCCTTCCTGCCAGGAAAGCTCCCAGGAGAATTCACTCCCTGGGGCCAATTGGGTTACCTGATAACATGGGGGCAACAAATCACAGATGCCCTAAGGGAAGCCCCTCTATTCTGCCAGCAAATCTGGGGAGGAATTTGCTAATTTTCACCCAATAAACCCTTCCCCAGGGCTCCCCATCCTTTGTCCTGGGGGGGGAGGGGAGGTGGTAAACAAACTCCTTAAACACCCAGGGAGTCCAAACAGAGTGCACCCTCAGCCCTCTGTCTCTCTCTGCTGAGCCGCCAGGTGTACCCTCTCCACTCACCAGGTAACCCCGCTCTCCTCAAGTCCGAGCGACTGGATACTCTCTGTCCCTTCTGGTCTGACGAGCGACTGGACACTCTCTGTCCCTTCTGGTCTGACGAATGCCCTATTCCCAGTAAAGCCTTATCACTCCGCTCTCTGTCTCATGCCTGAATTCTTTCTTGGGTGCAGACAAGTTCCCCACGGCTTCCACGGCCTTTTCTCTGGAGATAGAACTACTCTTACAGTCCTGGGATAAATATTACCTGTTAATGGGGTTTAATCTTTAATATGCTGTTGGATTTGTTTGGCTGGCATTTTGTTGAGGATATTGGCATGTATGTTCATAAAGAATGTTAATTTATTTGGTTCATAGTTTCATTTTCTTGCGATACCTTTGTGTGGCTTTGGTAGCAAGCTAACAATGGCCTCAGAGAATGAGTTAGGTAGGGCCCGGGGTTGTGGCACAGTAGTTAAGCCACCGCCTGCGACACCAGCATCCCATACGGGTGTCAGTTTGAGTCCCAGCTGCTCCGCTTCTGATCCAGCTGCCCGCTGATGCGCCTGGGAAAGAGGTGGCAAATGGCCAAGTCCTGGGCCCCTCTGCACCCAGGCGGCAGACCTGGGTGAAGGGAGTGAACCAGTGGATGGAAGATCTCTCTGTCTCTCCTCCTCTCTCCTAACTCCTCCTTTCAAATAAATAAATAAATATTTTTAAAAGAAATGAATTAGGAAGTACTCCTTCCTCTTATTCTTGGAGAAATTTGAGAAGCTTTGGTGTTAAGTCCTCCGTGGACTTTTTGTTGGGAAAGCAGTGGAAGACCTTTCTCTCCTCTCTCTCTCTCTCTCTCTCTGCTTCTGCCTCTGCCTCTGCCTCTCTGTAGCTCTGCCTTTCAAATAAAAATAAATAATGGAACCTTTGCCAATTTGTTTTTGGTCGAAACCTTCATCTTGTCCATTGGCAAATATTTGTTAGCATGGGCTTCCATCCTGTTTTGTTTGGTGTGTACATGCTAACAAGGAGCTGTGGGATAGAGTTAGTCTGGCCTGCTTCTAGTCCTGGGCTCCTTTGAATGGATTAATTAGAATTCTCAAACTGAAAAATGGTGTCTGGTGCTGTGTTGTAGCGGGTCAAGCCGCCACCTGCAGTGCCGGCATCCCACATGGACGCTGGTTCAAGACCTGGCAGCTCCACTTCCAATCCAGCTCTCTGCTGTGGCCTGGGAAAGCAGTAGAAGATGGCCCAAGTGATTGGGCCCCTGCACCCGCATGGGAGACCTGAAAGAAGCTCTTGGCTCCTGGCTTCAGATCAGACCAGCTTCAGTCATTGAGACCATTTGGGAAGTGAACCAGCAGATGGAAGATCTCTCTCTCTCTTCCCCTCTCTCTCCCTCTTTTTCTGTAACTCTGCTTCTCAAGTAAATAAATCTTTTAAAAAATCACCAATAATCCAAAACCTCGGGCCATGATTTCTATAAGCTCACTGAGTTGTTGCCATCATCTTGGCTGGGGGCTTCGTTCACCCTCACTTTTGCCGCGTCATCAGCCTTGTAGCATCATCGCACGCTGTGCATACAGACATACAGAGACACGGCCTTTCTCGTTCCAAGAGTTAGCAACGCCATGCTTTGTAAAAAATACCAATCGAGATAGAAAACTCTCTCTCCATCCCAGAGGACACCCAGGACCCCTTTCCAAGACCCCTTTCTCCACAGATCCCCCACAGAACCAGTGACCTGGGGCTGCCACTGCAGGTTCACCTGCCGACTGCAGAACGCTGTGGGACTGCTCATCGGGTTCTCTTTGCTTCCATTCAACATAAAGCGCACGAGGGCCGCAGACTGTTGCCTGTGTCAGCTGGTTCATTGGCTTTCATTAGATAAATATGCCACACTTCGTTTATCTTCGCTCATCTATTGATGGGTATTTGGGTTATTTCAAATTTGTGGCTATCATAAGTGAAGTCTTTTACCATATGCTTTCATTTAACTTGGGTAAAAATCCACGCGTGGCATGGCTGGATTACAGAGGAGGTATATGTTTAACTTCATAAAAAATGACTGGAGTCGGCGTTGCGGTGCAGTGGGTTCAGGTGCTGCCTGTGATGCTGCGTCTCTTATGAGCACTGGTTCGCTCCATTTTTTTAAAAAATATTATTTGTTTGAAAAGCAGAGTTACAGAGAGCCATAAAAAGCCAGGAGCTGGGAGCAGGGGCCCAAGGACTTGGGCCATCTTCTACTCCTTTCCCAGGCCATAGCAGAGAGCTGGATCAGAAGTGGAGCAGCCAGGACTCGAACCGGCACTGCAGGCGGCAGCTTTACCGGCTATGCCACAGCGTCGGCCTCTGCTCTACTTCTGAGCCCACTCCCTGCCTGGAAAATGCACTTGGGAAAGCAGCAGAAGACGGCCCAAGTGATTGGGTCCCCGCTACGCATGCGGGAGACCTGGACGGAGTTCCAGGCTCCCAGCCTTGGCCTGGCCCAGGTCTGGCCACGGTGGCCATTTGGCGAGTGAGCCAGAGGATGGAAGATTCTCCCTCTGTAACCCTGCCTTTCAGACACACAATGAGCCTTTCCCAGGATTCGCTTCCAGCAATGGTTTTGCCGTTTTCCGTTTCCATTCTCAACGTCTGAGAGCTCCACGGGCCCCACAAGCCTCGCCAGCACTTCCTCCCGCACATCTTTTGAGTTTCAGTCACTCTGGAGGTTAGCAGCGCCCCTCAGTTGCGGGTCTTTGATAACGCGTGCATAGAGTAATGTCGTGCGTGTTAGGAGAGAGAATAACACGTAGACGCAGCAAAGATTTTCCCTCCCAAGGCCTCTTTTACAGGGCGCCTCACCCCCGGTTATCTCGGAGAGCTCCTCGCACAAGCACCTGTCCTCCCACCCGGAGGACCCCCAGCCGGGCTGGCACAGGTAACTGCGGTGGACACTGATGCTAGCAGGAGCCGGGCAACCACAAAACACACAGAAAACACAGAAATGCCTCCTGCACGCCCCACAGGGCTGCTGCGTCCGGAGACGCGGCCCTTCTGTGTAAAGCGTGTATGGGCCCAGGAGCAACCATTTTGTGTGTGAATATAAATTGACATACGTGAAGCCATTTTGGCAAAAGTGACCGAGCGGAGAACTCCCTGGGAACCACTCCGGGTCACCGTCTCGCCAGCCACGGATCTCTATGGTCGCAGAGTTGACCACGGAGAGTGGGCACGTGAGTGAGAAAGGACCTCCTGGGCCACCAGCTCTGCCAGCACTGCTTACCGTCCCCGGACTGGTTGCTGTGGATTCGTGTGGTGGGGGCAAGAGGCACGGAGCCACCACACAGACCCGGGGGGGAGCCGGGTGAAAGCAGGCCTGAGGCGAGCAGCCCTCCGCCTCGTTTATTTCAGATGCTACAGCAGCTTACATAGCCAAGGCAGCCAATCCGGCCCAGGGGCGGTTTATCCCATAACCAATCACAGCCTGTTGCCAGGCAGGCTCCTTTGCCAGGTGGGTTCCCAGGGGGTTTCAAAGCCATTCTTGAGTAACTGACGCTCGCTTGCCAGTGGCCATCTTGGCATGGCCTTCTCATTCCACCACACGGACTGTCTGGGCTGACCAGACCCCAGCGTGAGCAAGGTGCCAGCAGGCACAAAAAACAGCAGAAGTACTGAGACCAGTCTGGATGACCACGTAAAACGGGTCAGCTCCCATCCAGCGTGGGATAGCTTGTGGTCCAGCTGGTGATGCTCAAGGGGCCCAGTTGTCACTGGCCATCCTGACTCGATCGTCTCTCACCCTCAGTCAGCCCTGCCACCCGCCTTGGTGGCCGGCTCCAGGCCCTGCCCTGACTTCACATCACTTTGGGACTGGTTCACTTGTGGCTGGTTTTCTAAACTGGGCCCTGGACCTGTCTGACCTGTGTCACTGCTAACTATGGGGCGTGTGCGGTGTGCGAGTGTGTGCCGGCGATGAGAGCCTGACATTGGTAACTAACTGGGGTACCCTGCCTGAGCCGGGGGGCTGCTGGAGGACGCCCCTGCAGGGCCGGGTGTGTGTTTCAGTCCCACTGATTTTAAAGGTGAAACTTTGTCTTCTCTCCTGCCTCTTCTCCTCCCCAGCCCTAAGGGCTGCTGCTTCCTTGAGGCCCAGCCCTCCCCCTGTGAAGCCAAGCCTGGTCAGCCATCTTGGTTGTCACATGTCCCCGTGGCCCACCAATCACAGGTCAGTCTGCTCCCTGGCAGTTGGTATCGCCACCTTTTGTAGCTGTCCGCCTTTTTACAGTTGGATCATTTGTCTGATGAAGCTGCAGGAGTTCGGTACACGTTCCGGAGACGTATTTTCCCAAAGGTTTTATTCTTCTCTTTTATTTTTGATTCTATGAGATGCTGGCACCACAGGCGGATGCTTACCCTACTACACCACAGGGCTGCCCCTGGAAATTTTTGTTTTTCATTTGAATATATATTTTTATTTAGAATGTAGTGCTCTGGTAATCTTAACTAAGGAGGTGGATGAGTCACACATTCAAAATGGAAAAAAAAAGCCATAAAAATTTCATTTTTTTTGAAAGACTCGATCTAAAAATGAGAAGGTCTATGATGAGCAAGTACCTGGCCTCACTCTGAAGTATTTGTGTTCAGTACCTACACCGGAAAACTTTTGAGTGCTTTCATACTGAGGCAGGAGATAGCTTGGGCCTCTGCCACCCACGTGGGAGACCAGGATGGAGCTCTGGCTCCTGGCTTTGGCCTGGCCCAGCCTTGGCTGTTGTGGCCATTTGGAGAGTGAACCAGCAACTGTGTCTTTCAAACAAATAGAATAAATCTTAAAAAGAAACCAACCAACTAACCAACCTGGGTCCCCAAGGATGTCACCCAGCCCAGGACCTCTGGCGGGAGTCTCCCCAGCAACTCCCTCTGCTCTCTTTACAAATTTGGCTATAAACTAACATTCCACAATAAATTCAAGGCCCTGAGCTCTCTCTGTGGCCAGCTCCTACAGTCTCACAGGCTGCGCTTTTGTCCTGTGGCCTTGGGAGCAGGCTCTGAGCCAAGTCAGTCTTAGGGTGCAAGATTTTCTTTTTGTTTAAAGATATTTTTAATTTACTTATTTGAAAGGCAGAGTCACAGAGAGGCAGAGGCAGAGAGAGAGAGAGAGGTCCTGTCTTCCAACTGCTGGTTCAATCCCCAGATGGCCACAACAGCCAGAGCTGGGTAGATCCAAAGCCAGGAGCTTCTTCCAGGTCTCCCACGCGGGTGCTGGGACCCAAGCACTTGGGCCACCTTCTACTGCTTTCCCAGGCCATAGCAGAGAACGGGATCAAAAGAGGAGCAGCCAGGCCAGCCCATATGGGATGTGGACACTGCAGGCAGCGGCTTTACCCGCTACACTGCAGTGCTGGCCCCTAGAGTCTAGGCTGAGACCTGCTTTCACTCATGGTCTTTCAGAAACATAGGCTGCTCGCCGTCCTAAAACTCTGTGGCCTGTCCTTGCTGTCTGACTCTGTCTCCCACCCCTGCAACACCACGCAGCTTGCGCAGGAACAGACGCCCGAGAAATGAGATCTGACAGCTGGAAAAATTGACGCAGCGCCACCAAGCTAAATCGTGACCTTGGGAGAACCTTTAACGGAGTGAATATTTTCTGCAACCCCGGATCTCACCTTTTTCCTTATTTTATAAAAAGTAGAGGCTGGCATTGAGTCGCCGAGGGTTAAGCTGCCGCCTGTGGTGCCGGCATCCCACAGTGGAGCCCCAGTTTGGGTCTTGCCTGCGCCCCTCCTGCCCCAGCTTAATGTGCCTGGAAAAGCAGTGGAAGGCGGCCCAAGTGCTTGGGCGCCCCTGGCACCCCCGGGAGGGAGACCCGCAGGGAGTGCCTGGGTCCTGGCTCGGCCTGGCCCGGCATGGGGTGTGGTGGCCATGTGGGGAGCGAAGCAGGGGACGGACGGACGATTCTCTCCCTGTCCGTCACTCTGGGTTTCAAATACATAACTTTTTTTTTTTTTTTAAGTTAAATCACTTCCGTGTGCTTCTAAAACTAGAACTAGCTGGGGGGTGGACTCCCCAGAGGCCGGGTCTCCTGTTTCTCTCGCTGTGCTCAGCGCCTTCGCACTTGGCATGGGTTCAGGGCTACTCCTGATAAACTCCAAGACCCCAGGGCTAATCGAGGGCACCCTAGGAGGGCGTACACCCGCTGTGGACCCGATCTGATCTGCGGGGCACAGAAGCCCGGGTCATTTCCACCTTCTCGTTGAGCTCTTTAAAAAAAAAGTCCTAAAACCGGGAGTTCTTAGCAGAGCCACCCAGATCTTATGTTTGTGTAGTACTGGACGGGACCCGCGCGCACCCCGAGGCCCCAGGCAGCTGCACAACTGCACTGGAACAGGAAGGGGCCGTGGGGGCGGGGAGTAACGGTCGCCGCTCGCGACCCCCGGCCGGGCCACGCCCCCCGCAGAACGTTCTGGGCCGGGACCATCCCCCCCGCCGCCCCGGCTCCGTCTCACTCCGGGCGCGGGGCTCTCGGGGGTAAGAGCGTCCGTGGCCTGCGGGCGGCGGCAGGGCGGGCTCCCGGGGCCGCGGCCTCGGCCGTGCCCGGTGGCTCCGGCGACGGGGCGGGGGCGGGCAGGGCTGCCGCCCCCGGGGGGCCGCACACCCCGCCGGGGTCTCCCGCGGGCCCAGGGCCGGGCCTGCGAGGCTACCCCGGCGGGCGGGCTGCACCCGCGGGCCGGGCCGGGGTGCGGGCGGCGCCAGCGGGGCCCCTGGGCCCAATTCCTGAAAACAGCCCTGTGCTGACACAAAGCGTTTTATTCCCCCCCTCCCCCAAAAATAGGGCTTTTATTCTGTTTCAGGTGTCTTAAAGGAAATTTAAAGAGAACACCAACTCCTCCGCCGCCCTGAAACACCTTAAGGCGTCGACACGGAAGAGGCCGCGGCGGAAACGGCCGCCCCGACGGCGCCCAGGCCAAGTGAGCCCGCGCGTCGCCCGGGGCCGGGGTCGTTCGCCGTTCACCCGCACGCGCGCTCCTGATTGGCCGGCCCCGGCCTCCCGGAAGTGACGTCGCTCCCGGCGTGTGCGCCTCCTGGCGGCGCCCTCGCGGCCTCCCTTCCCACGCCCCGCCCCTCGACGCTCCCAAACAAGACCGCCGCGGCAGGGGCGGGGCCTGCGCGCGCCGGCGGCCGCGGGGGGCGGGGCCTAGGGCGGCGGCCGCGGTCGGGGCGCGCGTACTTCCGCCTGCGGCCGGCTGTTGGGGCCGGGGTATGGAGGTGGGCTAGCGGGCGGCGCCGGGCCGAGCCGGGTGGGCCGAGCGGCGGGCTCGAGGCTGCAGGCCGGGCTGCGTGAGTGCTTGCGCCGCGCGGGCGCGCGGGACTGCTGGGAGCAACGGCCGCGGCGCGTGAGTCCTGTTGCGTGGGGGCTGGGGCGGCGCGGGCTGGGCCCCTTCCCTCGCCCGGGGAGGGTCGCGGCGGCCGGGCCGGCTCTTCCGTGCCTGCTGCCCGGGCCCCCGGCCCCTTCGCGGCCTCCGCCTGCGGCCCCGGCCCCGTCGCCGCGGGAAGCGCCGGGCCCCTGGACGCCGTCGCCCGCCGGCTGCGCCCGCGGCGGCGGGGGGCGGCTTCTCGGGCGCGGGGCGCGGGGCCTGGCCCGGCCGCCCGCGGGCAGGGGAGCCCGGCGCTCAGCGCCGTCCGTCTGTCAGTTTCAGAAATGCGCTTTGGGGACCCACGTGTGCGCGCCCGTGCGCGGAGCTGGGCGCCCGCCCGCCAGTAGTGGCCCTGCGGGACTCTTCTCCGCGGCCGCTCGCCCAGGTAATGGCTTCTCAGGGTCGTTTTCAGTCACTTGATCGGAAGGCCCCGGTGCAGGGGAGACCGGACAGGCCGGAGTCTGCCGGGCCCTGGCCGGAGAGAGGCCGGCGAGAGCCACGGCCGGTGCCCGGGCCGCGCCTGCAGCGCACCTGCCCGCCGGCCTTGGCCCCTGGGCGCAGCTCCTCGGCGCAGGGGTCGTTAGGCCCTGAGGGGAGTCCGAGTGCGCTGGGCTTGTGAGCCAGGGCGCTGGTGCCGGGACCCGGGGCCCCCGCGCGTGGGAGAACCCCCTGCCGGCAGCACAGGGAGTGAGGACCCGTGGATTCGGGGGGAGCTTCCTTCGGGGTACAGGGGTACAGCCGGTTGTTGGCTGTCTGTCTGTCCCGGAGTGGCATTTAGTTTTAAGTACATTCTCAGTCTGCAAAGCTTTGACGCGGGGGACGGGAGAGCCCGTGGTGTGAGTTAAGGCCTCCGTGTCGCGGGCGCCGCTTGTCACGCAGCTCAGCAAGGCTGATGCGGCGTGCGGAGCACGGGGAGGACGCACACTCCGCATGTATGGGCCTGATGCACGGGGCCGAGGGCCAGGCACGTGTGGGTCGTTACTGTTGCAGCTGCAGGTGTCTGTAGCAGCGGAGGAGCGCCCGCCATTGGAGGCTCGTCCACAGGCTGCAGGTGCCGTGGTCACGGGGTCCTCCGTCTGTGCCTAGCAGAAGTTACTTCATTTTGTGCTTTGTTCTTATCGGGTTAGTGGTGATCCGTAACTCTTCTCAGATTCCTGTGGGATTCCCCGCGACCCAGAAAGAGAGACTGCACGCGGAAGCCAGCAGTGTCGGGAGGGCCTCTGAAGCTCGGGTGTGTACGGGAGCAGCGAAGGAAGGGGGGAGAAGGGTTTGTCACTGGAGCCGCGGAGAGCGTGGCAGCGTTGTCCTGTGCTGTAGAGGATTTGGGGAGAGAGCGCTGCAGTAGGAACTTCGATGAAGACGTGAGCGGGGCTTACGTAAGGGTAGAAGCCGGAGAGCAGAGGCGCTGAGAGTGGGAGATGTGGGAGGTTTGTTCTTGAAGATGGGTAGTTGAGAAGAGTAGAAGAGGGCTTGTCGCTGAGGTCTGACTAGTTAACACTGAGAAATCACGGCTCTGGCGAAGCGCTGACTGCCTTCCCGGGCCACAGCAGAGAGCTGGATCGGAAGTGAAGCAGCTGGGACTGGCTGGTGCCCGCTGTGCCACAGCGCTGGCCCCGACTTTGTAGTATTATGTTTGGCCTTTCACATACAAGAAATTTTTTGAATACAATAATTTGCTGTTCTGAAAAAACATGTCTTCGGCATCCCCTAACCTGTAGTGCCTTTGTAAAAGGCAGACCTCAGTAAAATGCAGTTGAATTGGTGTCCAGAAAGGGCAGGCGTCTGCAGTGGAACATGAACTGGAGCCACCACTGCCGCCTCCCAAGGTCTGTATTAATAGGAAGCTGGAACCAGGAACCAAGGGGTCTTAGCCGCTAGGCCAAACACCCACCCTTGCATTATCTTTATTTTCTTAAAGATTTGTTTATTTATTTGAAAGGCAGAGTTAGATGGAGAGATAGAGATCTTCCATCCGCTGGTTCACTCCCCAAATGTCTGCAATGGCTGGAGCTGGGCCAGTTTGAAGCCAGGAGCTTCTTCCCTGTCTCCCACGTGGGTGGGTGCAGGCGTCCAGAGGTTTGTATCTTCTGCTGCTGCTTTCCCAGGCGCATTACTAGGGAGCGGGATTGGAAGTGGAGCAGCTGGGACTCAAACCGGTGCCCGTATGGGATGCTGGCACTGCAGGCAGCAGTTTTACCCACTATGCTATAGCACTGGCCCTTGCATTATCTTTTAATCCCCTTTTCCATAAGCTTGCTCGCTTTATTTAAAGGGAAGAGATCGAGAGCTCCCATCTGCTGGTTCACTCCCCGATGCCTGCAGCAGGCCAGCTGAAGCCATGGGCCAGGAGCTCAGTGTGGGCCTCCTACGTGGGTGGCAGGAGTCCAGCTCTTAGCACCATCACCTGCTGCCATCAGGGTGTGCGTTAGCAGGAGCTGGGGCACACACCTGGAGTGTGGGTTCCAGAGGCCCACTCCTGACTTGTTTAATTGAAAGAGAAAGAGTCTGTGAAGTTTTTGCAGCACCCTTGAGTATGTAATCAATCATGGGCATAAAAAGAAATTAGGGGGCCGGCGCCGCGGCTCACTAGGCTAATCCTCCGCCTTGCGGCGCCGGCACACCGGGTTCTAGTCCCGGTTGGGGCACCGATCCTGTCCCGGTTGCCCCTCTTCCAGGCCAGCTCTCTGCTGTGGCCCGGGAGTGCAGTGGAGGATGGCCCAAGTGCTTGGGCCCTGCACCCCATGGGAGACCAGGAGAAGCACCTGGCTCCTGCCATCGGATCAGCGCGGTGCGCCGGCCGCAGCGCGCTACCGCGGTGGCCATTGGAGGGTGAACCAACGGCAAAAGGAAGACCTTTCTCTCTGTCTCTCTCTCACTGTCCACTCTGCCTGTCAAAAAAAAAAAAAAAAAGAAATTAGGTTAAACATCGTTTTATTTTAGGAATTGTTATGCCACAGAAGCCTCAGAAGTAAAGATTAATTTATTTCAAAATGTTAATGATATCTCGTTAGCAAAGATTATGTACCCTGAATTTTAGAGTGATACTGATTTAAAAGTCTGTCACTAGTAAGGTTTTATGCAGACATCCAGTGACTTAGAATTCTTTTTTTTTTTTAAAGATTTATTTTTACTTGAAAGTCAGAGTTACACAGAGAAGGAGAGGCAGAGAGCGAGCGTGCGCGAGAGGCGGCAGCTCTACCCACTCTGCCACAGCACCAGCCCCGACTTAGTTCTTAACCTTTGCTCGTCCTTCCGCCTTGAAAGGAGACTTTTTCCTAATTCCCCTGCCAGGAACTTGCGTGTGACCTGCACACGTGCCACCTGTGCACCACACATGAGCACTGTGTGTGTGTGTGTTCTGCAGGGGGAGGCCGTGTCCTGTCCCAAAGCACTTCTCATGCCGTGGGTGCACTGGCAGACTGTTGAGTTAACACTGGGCTTGTCTGAGGTCCCTCACGAGTAGACTGGGGCTGTGGCTTCAGGGAAGTGTCTCGGGACTGACGCTCCCTCCTTAGCACAGCAGATCGGGACAGCGACGGGACTTACCCCGGTCAGGTCAATGGTGACTCCTTGTGAAAGTTCTGTCTGCACCAGACAGTTCGCAGTTTTTCTCCTACCTGATTCTGTTCTTCCGAGGGCATTTACTAAGACCGGCCCACATTCGAGGGAGCTAGGATTAATAAAGTACATCACTAGGAATAAGGAATATCTGTGTATGTTTATTCTTTAAGAAAGTTTTTGTTTAATTGATTTGAAAGGCAGAGAGACAGAGCTAAAGAGGTGTCTCGGGGCTGGCGCTGTGGCGCAGTGGGTTAATGCCCTGGCTTGAAGTGCCGGCATCCTGTATGAGCACTGGTTTGAGACCCGACTGCTCCACTTCCGATCCAGCTCTCTGCTATGGCCTGGGAAAACAATGGAAGATGGCCCAAGTCCTTGGTCACCTGCACCCGCATGAGAGACCTGGAAGAAGCTCCTGGCTCCTGGCTTCAGATCAGCATAGCTCTGGCCATTGCGGCCAATTGGGGAGTGAACCAGTGGATGGAAGACCTCTCTCTCTCTGCCTCTCCTCTCTTAAAAAGGGTGTCTCTCCATCAGCTAGTTCACTTCCCATGTGCCTGCAGTGGCTGGGGCTGGGCCTGGCCGGAGCCAGGAGCTCAGTCTGGGTCTCTGGTGAGAGTGGCAGGGCCTGGCCTTGCTGTCACCTGCTGCCCTGTGTTACTCAAGCAGTTCCTGCAGGTGGTTTCAGCTTCAGCCACAGGGAGCTCTTTCAGGTTGACGCTGTGGCATTATAAGACCTTCCAGCATTTTCCTTGCCCTAGCCTATTTATTTAGTGAGTTATCCATGTAGGGTTTTGGTTTTTTAGCGACAGTAACTGTTTACTAACAGTGAACCGTCTATTAGCTTTTTTTTTTAAAAGATATATTTATTTATTTGAAAGTCAGAGTTACACAGAGAAGAGAGGCAGAGAGAGAGAAAGTCCTCCATCCGTTGGTTCAATCCCCAGATAGCCACAGTGGCCAGAGCTGTGCCGATCCAAAGCCAGGAGTTTCTTCCAGGTCTCCCACACAGGTGCAGGGGCCCAAGGACTTTCCCAGGTCATAGCAGAGAGCTGGATGGGAAATGGAATAGCTGGGTCCCAAACTGGTGCCCCTATAGGATGCTGGCGCTGCAGGCGGCGCCTTTTCCTGCTGTGCCACAGTGCTGGCCCCGTCTGTTAGCTGTGACTCCAGCACACGACTGGAGCATTTCGGACTCCGTACTCTGAAAATGCTGTAAGTCTGCGTCTCTGTGTGTTTATCAGCTCTGCATGGTTTGGTCTTCTTTGTAGCACAACTGTGTATTGCCTTATGATGTTTGTTACCAGTGAAAGTACTTCATTTCTCAATATTTTTTGTTTTTGAGTTTGGTGACGGATAAAGTGGCCAGCAGAACGTGCTGGCTGTGGAGGCCCTTTGTACGTTGACGATGAGGCCGCAGTGCCGTGAGCCCGTTTCTCACGCAGCGCCGGCTGGGGTGGCTTCCTCTGACGCGCTGTCGTCGGTGTCTAGGTGCAGAATGAGCACGTGCTGCTGGTGTACGCCCGGCGGTGGCTCCACCGTCGACTTCCTGAAGCGCTATGCATCCAGGAGCCTGCCCAGTGACTTTCAGACAGCAGATGAAGACCTGTGCTACTGCTTGGAGTGTGTGGCTGAGTACCACAGAGCGAGAGAGGAGCTGCCGTCCTTGCACGAGGTAACTGACATTAGATGGCATGACTTGTCAGAGCGGGGAAACTCGGGAGAGAGTCGGTTCTCACTCCTGGTATGTAGAACACGCTGAGCAAGTAGTGGTCACTGATGGAACGAACTAAACCTAAGGATTGTAAGATGCAGCATTTTTCGTATAAAATAATTTTACAAAATGGAGTCATTTGGGTTTTTTGTTATTTTTGTCAGTGTTATGTTCTTGTGTGTGAATAAGTTTGGGTCTTTCGAAAATAAGTTAATAGCTTTTTTCTTTTTTATGGGTAAATGGTATAAGTCTCTGAGAACAGGCATGTTTTGCAGTCATAAGACCACAGTGAAAGATACAGTTCTTTTTTTTTAAACAGCAAGCCCAGTTTCTTTTTTTAAAAATATTTATTTATTATTTATTTGAACAAGTTACAGAGAGAAGGAGAGACAGGTCTTCCATCTGCTGGTTCACTCTCCAGATGGCTGCAATGGCTGGAGCTGCACTGATCCGAATCCAGGACCCAGGATTTTCTTCCGGGTCTCCCACACAGGTGCAGGGGCCCAAGCACTTGGGCCATCTTCTACTGCTTTCCCAGGCCACAGCAGAGAGCTGGATCGGAAGTGGAGCAGCTGGGTCTTGAACCGGCGCCCACATGGGATGCCGGCACTGCAGGTGGCAGCTTTACTTGATATGCCAGAGTGCCAGCCCCAGATACGGTTTTAAATATGTGACTTTGAGTATTTGGTCTATTACATTTATCTGATGAAAAACAGAACACAGACCATAGAGATGGGTACAGTATATAAATGGTAGGGTAATTTGTTATGAATCTGTTGAGAAACTTGAATTCTACAAAGTTTTTGAATTATGAAGCTGTGCAGTGTCTTTGTGCTAAAGCTGATGCTGTGGGCTGGTCTGTGGTGTAGCAGGTTAAGTTGCTTCCTGTGATTCTGGCATCCCATATGGGTGTTGATGGTTCAAGTCTCAGCTGCTCCACTTCCAGTCCAGCTCTCTACTGTGGCCTGGGAAAGCAGCCGAAGATGGCTCAAGTACTTGGGCCCCTGCACCCACGTGGGAGACCCGACTGAAGCTTCTGGCTTCCGCCTTAGTCTAGTAGCCATCTGGGGAGTTAGCCAGTAGATGAAAGGTCTCTCTGTCTATCTCTGCTTTTCTTTTTCTTTTTCTTTTATCAAGATTTTATTTATTTATTTGACAGGTAGAGTTACAGACAGAGAGACAGAGAGAAAGGTTTTCCTTCGATTGGTTCACTCCCCAAATGGCTGCAATGGCCGGAGCTGCGCCGATCCAAAGCCAGGAGCCAGGAGCTTCTTCTGAGTCTCCCATGCAGATGCAGGGGCCCAAGCACTCGGGCCATTTTCTGCTATCCCAGGCCATAGCTGAGAGCTGGACTGGAAGAGGAGCAACCAGGATTAGAACAGGCAGCCATATGGGATGCTGGCACCTCAGGCGGAGGATTAACCTATTGTGCCACGGCGCCAGCCCCAATATCTCTGCTTTTCAAATAAATGAATCTAAAAAACAAACAAACGACTGATGCTCTGAGTTAGGTTTCCAGGGTTAGAACATGGAAGAGCAGCCACAGAAAGCCTAACCTTTGCCTTTAACAAAGAACCTCCAGCTTCTCACTCTTTTTGTTTTTTCCTTTTCTTTCTTTTTTTTTTTTTTTTAAGACAGAGTTACAGAGAGAGGTAGAGACAGAGAGGTCTTCCATCCTCTGGCTCACTCCCCCAGATGGCTGCAGTGGCCGGAGCTTTGCCTATCCGGAGCCAGGAGCTTCCTCTAGGTCTCCCACACAGGTTCAGGGACGCGAGGACTTGGGCCATCTTCTACTGCTTTCCCAGGCCACAGCAGAGAGCTGGATGGGAAGGGGAGCAGCTGGAACTAGAACTGGTGCCCATATGGGATGCCGGCGCTTCAGGCGGCAGCTCTAAGCGCTGTGCCACAGTCCAAGCCCCAACTCTTTAATTCTTATAAAGGCTGAGAGTAGAAAGCTGCAGGAGAGTTAGCAGCTAGCAGATGTACGAGGTTTGAGGACAGAGGACATCCCCGTAGCATGAAGTACGAATTGGAGCAGCGAGTGCTGCTTTAGAAGCTGCAGTACATTTGGAAGATCTGGCTGAGGTCATTGGCATGAAGGTGGCCGAACAGGTTTTCGGTACAGATGGAGTAACCTCATGTGGGAAGAAGGTGCCGTCCAGGGCTGTGATAACTCGGGAGCTGCCTCCTGCTGTCTCCGAGTACACGTGAGCAGGAAGCAGAGCCAGGCTTAAAGCACGCGCCCCAGGGTGGACGCAGCACCCACTGTAGCCGAGTGCCTGCCCCAGGACTTCATGGACTTTTTGAAGTTCTTATCTTGGAAGGCTGAACCGGCCATAAATGGCGACTCCTCTGATCGCTGTGAACAGAGTTAAGTTGAAAAGTTTGTGGAAATGATTCAACAATCTAGATGGCATTAAGAACAATTGTGGGGGCCGGCGCTGTGGTGCAGTGGGTTAAAGCCCTGGCCTGAAGCGCCAGCATCCCATATGGGCGCCAGTTTGAGACCTGGCTGCTCCACTTCTGATCCAGCTCTCTGCTGTGGCCTGGGATAGCAGCGGAGGATGGCCCAAGTCCTTGGGTTCCTGCACCCACATGGGAGACCAGCAAGAAGCTCCTGGCTCCTGGCTCTGGATCGACGCAGCTCCGTCCGTTGTGGCCATTTGGGGAGTGAACCAGGAGATGGAAGACCTCTCTCTGCCTCTGTACACAAAGTGTATCTCTTCCTTTGAAATAAATAAATCTTAAAAAAAAAAAAATAGAGCCTGAAGATGCAACTGATTGCTTCAGCCTTGTGATAAAACTTGAAGACAAGAGATGGAGTTATTTCTTAGAGGACAAAGCTGATTCCTGGAGATGGAATCTCTCCCTGGTGCAGACGCTGTGAACGCTGCTGAAATTACAACACAGGGGTTCTTTTTTTTTTTTTTTTTTTTAACTTTTATTTAATGCGTATAAATTTCCAAAGTACAGCTTATGGATTACAATGGCTTTCCCCCCCATAACTTCCCTCCCACCCGCAACCCTCCCCTTTCCCGCTCCCTCTCCCCTTCCGTTCACATCAAGATTCATTTTCAGTTCTTTATACACAGAAGATCAGTCTAGTATATATTAGGTAACACAGGGTTTCAGCCCTCATGTTGACCTAGTTGATGAAATGGCAGGATTTGGGAGGATGACTCCCATTTTTGAAAGGAGTTCTGTATGAAGAACCATCTCACACTGGAGGGAGTTTCGTGAAGGAAGACGGTCGGTGCCGCGAGTGCGATTGTTCCGTGGGGCTGCCACCTGCCACCGTCTCAGCTCAGTTGTCCCCCGATGACTCGGCCACCACCACCGTGGGGTTAAGACCCCTCAGCAGCAACAAGGATTGGAAGGCTCAGATGGTTGTTAGCATTTTGTCAGTAAAACAGTTTTAATTAACGTATGTATTAGCACTTTTTTTTTTTTTTTTTTTGACAGGCAGAGTGGACAGTGAGAGAGAGATAGAGAGAAAGGTCTTCCTTTTTGCCATTGGTTCACCCTCCAATGGCCGCTGCGGTTGGCGCGCTGCGGCCGGCGCACTGCGCTGATCCGATGGCAGGAGCCAGGTGCTTCTCCTGGTCTCCCATGGGGTGCAGGGCCCAAGCAGTTGGGCCATCCTCCACTGCCTTCCCGGGCCACAGCAGAGAGCTGGTAGCACATTTTTTAAAAGAGATGCTTTTACATACTTAAAAGACGACAGTGTAGAGCGCACAGCTTAGGTGCACCAGGAAACCACGAAGGTCGCGTGACCGTGTGGCTTGTTTGTTTGTGTCTACTGGAAAGGCAGATGAGCTGGGTGGGCTCCGTCTGCTGGGTCACTCCCCAGATGCCCACAGCAGCCGGGGCTGGGCCAGGCTGGAGCCAGGGGCTGGAGACTCGGTCTGGGTCTCCCACGTGAGGGGCAGGGCCCAAGGACTTGAGTCGTCATCATTTGCACTACCCAGGGTGCATGGTAGTAGGGAGCTGGGTTAAAAGGGCAGGTGGGACTCGACCCCGTGCACTCTGAGAGGTGGGCATTCGTGGGTCAGCTTCACCTGCCCCTGACTATCTTGGTCCCCTTGTTGTGGTCTGGAGCCAGATCCACAGCACACCTGAGGTGTGCCTGTGCGTGACAGCACCGCGCTGTGAGCAGGAAGAGCTCTCGCAGTGGAACCACCACGTCCCGCACTCGCAAGCACAGTGCCCGTTTTTCTCTCTGTAGGTTTTGTGGGAATTAGAAACCTCACGTCTCATAAACCATTTTGAAAAATCTATGAAGGCAGAAATTGGAGAAGATGATGAATTATATATAGTAGATGACAATGGAGAAGCTCAGCTGTCCGACTTCACTGGCCAAGATTTTGAAAACAAGCTTCGCGTTCCTCTTCTTGAGATACTGAAGTACCCCTACCTGCTTCTGCACGAGCGCGTCAGTGAGTACCGGGTGCTCCTCAGGGCGCCTTCAGTGTGACTTAGACACTAAGAGTTTAGATTTCTCTATAGTGAACATTTGTTTGCTTAAATATGTAACTACAGTCATTAATATTTCTTCGCTACTTTTTATTATGAAAATTTTCAGACACCGGAGAGTACGTTACAGTGTGAACACCATGTACTCCCACATAGATTCTGCATTTGCCAGTGTTTTGCTCTGTTGGCTTCAACGCATATCTGTTCCGTTAATTTCCATGGTTGGATTTGTCTGCAGCAGGGTCGTCAGCCTGGCGCTGTGCATGTATTGGCTCAGGTTGCTCTTTGTTGTGGGGCCCCCACTTTTCATTTACTTGCAGAACCACCAGTGGAGCCAGATTAAAGAATCTTTGATCAGCGTTAGATTTATGTATTTGATGTACAACCTGCTTTTTTTCTGTTTAGATGAATTGTGTGTTGAAGCGCTTTGTCGGATGGAACAAGCCAATTGCTCCTTCCAGGTTTTCGACAAACATCCAGGGATCTACCTGTTTTTGGTGCATCCCAATGAGATGGTGAGTGCGAGCGGCAGTGCGAGGACACGTGTTGTTTCCGTGCCTGTAACTTTGATGGGCATTTTCACTAGAGGTTTTTGGTGTGTAGTTTTTTAAATATTTGCTGACATGTTTCTGCTCTTACTTTAGATAGGTAGAAGGTGGTGTGGGATTGCAGAAGAAGGGTAGGGGAACGCTTTCTCACACGCGGTGCTTGAGCTTAAAAGACACACAGGGGAATAATGTTATTTGTTTTCATATCTTGAGCTAAACTGGCAAAGGAAGACTCTTCTCTCTCGATTTTTCTTACCTGCCTGCCTCACTAGGGAGTAGCAGATAAAATATTTGAAAACATTTTAATCCTGGATTCGGGGGAGAGGGCTGGGGCGTCCCTAGGTGCCAGGAGTGCGGAAGGACGTAGAAGTCAGGAAGGGGCCTGGAGCGAGGTCTTCCCACGGGCAGTGCGGACGGCTCTGCTGCGGGTTCCCTGCACCGTGGGGCCTGGAGCTGTGCTGCGCGGAGCCAGTGGCCCTGAGCAGCTGCTCTGCCCCTCTCCAGGAAGGTGAGGGGCTCCCCCGGGGCACCCCACTCCTCGCTCCATTGTCCTGCTAGTGCTAGTGGTGGTGGTGGGGTCGCCAGTAACTGAAGACCTGCTAGCTCCCTGGAAGACGTGGGTCTCGTTCCTGACTTCTGGTGTGGGCCCAGCCTTGGCCATTGTGTGCTTTTGGAAGGTGAGCCAGCACATGGAGCTCCCTCTGTCTTGCTGTCTCTGCCTCAGTTAAATACGAATTTTAAAAAGAGAGATTTAAAAAAAAAAAATGCACCTCTAAGGCAAGAAAATGGCCATTTTTTTGAAGTGGCCAAGAAAGAACATGGCAGTGGGGATTCCATCAAGGCAGTGGTAAATTTCAGTTTCCTCTGTGTCACACTTAGAACACTGATAGAATACAACCGAAGAGAGAAAAAGTGTATTCACACCCTTAAAGGTAGCTCTTCCTGTGGACCAGGGATGGAGTGGAAGCCGAGTCAGCAGTGAGTGGCAGCCGGGCACCTGCTGGTGGCTGGACTTTGAGCTTGTGCAGAATAACAGGAGTTAGAAGGACACTGTAGGGCCGGTGCCGTGGCGCAGCAGGTGAAAGCCAGCATCCCATATGGACACCCGTTTAAGTCCCAGCTGCTCCACTTCCGATCCAGCTCTCTGCTATGGCCTGGGAAAGCAGTAGAAGACAGCCCAAGTGCTTGGGCACCTGCACCCATGTGGGAGACCTGGAACAAGCTCCTGGCTCCTGGCTTTGGCTCTGCCCAGCTCTGGCCATTGTGGCCATCTGGAGGAGTGAACCAGCAGAAGGAGGACCTCTCTTTCTGTGTGCCTCTGCCCCTCTGTAACTCCCTTTCAAGTAAGTAAATGTTTTTTAAAAAGAGACTTTAGGAGACAGAATAAATAACAATGAGTAGAGCCAAGAAATTATTGATTTAGAAAAAGACAAATAGAAAATACATGAAGGAAAGCTAAGCGGTGTGAGGGGTAGAAGTAGCAATGTTCACATAGAAGTCCCAGAAAGAAAACTAAAACCAAGATGAAGAAACAGTGGAGCAACGTGAAGATGAATTTCCTGGAAGTTAAAAAAAGTGGAGCCTGCGTCGTTTAAGGGTTCCGTACCAAGAATGTCGAGAGAGAGAAAACCCTACACTGAAATGGAATGATGGAAGTTAAGGATGTGAAAGACAGAGTTGAGAAGGTTCTGCAGGAAGCGATCACGTGTGAAACACAAGAGTCGAGGATGGCGTTGCACAGCAGTGAAGGCCCTGCTCAGGACACCTGCTTCCCGCGCCGGAGTGTCTGCCTTCAGCTCCTGGCCCTGCGCCTGGGGCCAGCTCCCTGTGCTGTGCCCCCCGGGGGGCTCTCCCTGCCACCCTCATGGGAGTCCTCAGGTTGTGAGAACGGTCTTAAAGGAGCCAGAGAAGAGACTAGCTACAGTGAGCTTGGCTAAACCCCAAAAATGAACCTCAGAGGGACAGTGTGTCTCCCACGTACTAGTGGAAAAGAGCTGTCGGCGTGGAAACGTGTCCCCCACTGGCAGTCCAGAGGGGACGGACGGCCCTTCGTACCACCTCGATGCCTCACCACCGCCGGCAGTCTCGACAGTTCAGTTACTGTCAGCCTGTTGATGTTTTCCTAAGTCACGTGTGATGCTGCTGTGTGTGTCAAGGTTTTTAATAGTGTTTATTCAGGTTTTATTTCAGATACGATTTTGAGTGGTCCATACGTTCCCTAATTTAAACCTTGGAGTGATTTTGTGGCAGGTAGTATGGACATTTTATAGTTGAGGAAATGGAGTCAGAAGACTCCTGCGTGTTTGTCAGTTCCCCAGGCACTGG
Organism: Lepus europaeus; assembly: GCF_033115175.1. NCBI lineage: Eukaryota > Metazoa > Chordata > Mammalia > Lagomorpha > Leporidae > Lepus > Lepus europaeus. The sequence goes on from NC_084838.1 coordinate 3,190,007, forward strand.
TGTATAGCACCTGAGGGGTGTGGGCGTGGCGGCTTCAGGTTCCTTCTGCTTACAGAATGACTTGGAATACTTCCACGTTCAAGCATTGTGGAAACTCACAGGAAGAACTCCAGTAGGAAACACTGGTTCTCCCTCCTGGTCGCAGTTGCTAACACTGTTCCATTTTGTATCACTTGCTCTCAATTAAATGTGCCATTTTTTTTCTTGACTATTTGAAAGCTACATGAAGTTCCATCTTGAACCTTTACCCCTAAATGCTGCAGTGTGTATTTCTCAAGAATGAAGATACTCTCTCTGATAACCAGTGAACACTGGTACCATGCTGCCCCTCTTGCAGTTTTGTTAGGAGAGCCAGTGCACTCCAGTCTTCAGACTAGGACCATGTTCAACATTTGGTTGTCATGTTGCTTTAGTCCTGTTTAGTCTGGGACATTTCTTTGTCTTTTACAATCATTGGATTTCTGAAGAAAACAGTCTCTGTGTCTTTTAGAAACACTGTTCCTCCTGTGGGGTTGTCTGTCACTTCTGCATGAGAGCGTCACTTGTGTGTGCCCAGGAGTGTTACTACGAGACATTGTGTTCTCAAGGTGACGTGCGCAGAGGCACAGCGCTTTGCTCCCACCAGTGCTGACATTCCATACCTGTTTGAGCCTCGGCTGCTCCACGTCCAGTCCAGCTCCCTGCTGATGCACCTGGGAAAGCAGCAGACGATGGCTCCAGTCCTTGGGCCCCTGAACCCATGTGGGAGACCTGGAGGAAGCTCCTGGCTTTGGATTAGCCCAGTTCCGGTCGTTGTAGCCATTTCTGGAGAGAACCAGTGGATGGAAGATCTCTGTCACCCTCTGCCCTCTCCCTTTCTTGCTATGTAACTCTGCCTTTCAAATAAAAAAATCTTAAAAAAATAAAGGGAGGGGGACAGCACAGTGGCGTAGCAAGTAAGGCCGCTGCCTGAAGCGCCAGCATCCCATTTGGGCGCCGGTTGGAGTCCTGGCTGCTCCACTTCCGATCCAGCTCTCTGCTGTGGCCTGGGAAAGCAGTAGAAGATGGCCCAAGTCCTTGGCCCTCTTCACCCGCATGGGAGACCTGGAAGAAGCTCTCGGCTCCTGACTTCGGATCAGCACAGCTGCGGCCACTGCGGAGTGAACCATCGGATGGAAGACTTCACTTCTCTCTCTCTGCCTCTCCTCTCTGTGTAACTCTGACTTTCAAATAAATAAATCTTTTTTAAAAAATGAGAAAAAGGTATTTATTTGAAAGGCAGAGTTACAGTGAGGCAAAGGTAGAGAGGGAGAGAGGTCTTCCATTTGCTGGTTCACTCCCTAGATGGCTGCAATAGCCAGAGCTGTGCCAATCCAAAGCCAGGAACCAGGAGCTCCTTCTGGGTTTCCAGTGTGGGTGCAGGGGCCCCAGGGCTTAGGCCCTCTTCTACTGCTTTCCCAAGCCGTAGCAGAGAGCTAGACTGGAAGAGGTGCCACAGTGCCGGCCCCAAATAAATAAATCTTAAAAAAAAAAAAAAAGTGAAATTCTTGAAAGAAAATTGCAAGCATTCCAAAGTGAAGAATTGTATAGTAACGCCCCAGAAATCTGTGAGTCAGCTTTATCAGTTATCAATACGTGGTCACCTAATGCCCTTTGGAGTAGTTCAGAGAAAATTCTAGACATTTAATCTGTAAACTATTCCAATATGTTTCTAAACAATAAGGACTTAAAAGATATCATCTCTAAAATAGCCATTCCACGTTAATACCATGCTTGCAGTCAGTGTTTACATGAATGGAAATGGTTGTCTCGTATGTGATCTATTGGGGCTAGTTCACATCAGGATTAAAGATTGTGCATTGCGTTAATTACTGTCTCTTATGAGTCTTATTTATTTATTTACTTTCTAAAGATTGTTAGAGAGCGAGCTTCCATCTGTGTATCACTCTCCAGATGGTCACAGCGGCCAGTGCTGAGCCAGACTGAAGCCAGGAGCTTCATCCAGGTCTCCCATGTGGGTGGCAGTGACCCAAGCACTTGTGCCATTTGCTGCTGCTTTCCCAGGCCGTTATCAGGGAGCTGTTTGGGAAGTGGAGCAGCCGGGACTCGAGCCTGTTGCCCATATGAGGTGCTGGTATCACGGCAACAGCTTTACTTACTGCACCACAGTGCTTGCCTGTCTGATGTGGCTTTTACATGCACAGAGACTTGTGTTTGCTTACCCGTGTTGTCGCCGTATGTAGACTGTTGAGTGAAATAATGAACATGCTATCTTACACGTTTAGGTTCGTCGTTGGGCTATCCTAACTGCAAGAAACTTGGGGAAAGTGGACAGAGATGATTACTATGACTTACAGGAGGTCTTGACTTGCCTTTTTAAAGTCATTGAATTGGGGCTTTTAGAAAGTCCAGACATTTATACTTCTTCTGTTCTGGAAAAGGGAAAACTGATTCTCCTGCCCGCACACATGTATGATACAACCAACTACAAGAACTACTGGCTGGGTGAGTGTTCCTCCCGCTCCGACAGAGGCAGTATCTTCCTGCAGTTCCTAGGAGGGTTCTGAGAAGGGAATCATTTGTTCAGAATTGCAAAACAAAAGATTTCATAGTTCTTAATTCTTGTTACATTAATTGATCTGTTACATGTCCTGCTAATTACTTATCCTAGAAACTTTCTGAAGAAGGGAAACATTTTGAAACATTGGCAAAGGAATCTTCTGTTTGAAACAATGTTAGAAGTAGCAAAATATTAGTATAACAGTTGATGTCAGTAAGGTTTAATTGCTAAAACCACTTTTCAATGAGTAGAGATAGTAGTGTCCTTTACAAATTCTACTTACATTGACGCAAACTAGGTCCCCTTGTTTGCACCTGATCACAGTGTGAGGCCATGTGTCCTGTCAGCCATAGCTTCTTTTTTGTAAGTGGAGCATGGTACATCTTAAGATTGACGTCATCTTAGATTTGATGAAATACGAGTTATGTGGTAATCCAAGCTAGTGTCAACTTTCCCCTTTTACACTGGAATCCCTCCTTTGCTTGGGAGCCTTGTTTGTAAGTGTCTCAGAGCTCAGTGTTTAAGGAACTGGATTCTGTTTGGCTTCATCTCCGCCTTGTTTTCTTCTGCCCCCTCAATCAGAATGCACTGCAGTTGCGTGCGTCATGAGCTGAGGGGGTTGTGAATGATCTTACAGGTATTTGCATGTTGCTGACCATTCTCGAGGAGCAAGCCATGGACTCGCTGCTGTTGGGCTCAGATAAACAGAATGATTTTATGCGATCAATACTTCACACCATGGAGGGACAGTCGGACGGTAATGAAGTCTGCTTGCTGTGTGCTTGAGCGCTGTGAGGATGCACTTTTAGAATGCTCACGATGCTGTTTGAATTGAGGTGTATTGTGTGAAGAAAAATAATTTTTTTAAATGACATAGGGCACACATTCAAACTTTACAAAGAACCATTAAAGTTTAATTCAGGGGCCGGTGCTGAGGCGTAGTAGGTTAATCCTCTGCCTGCAGCACCAGCATCCCATATGGGCTCCAGTTCACATCCCGGCTGCTCCTCTTCTGGTCCAGATCCCTGCTGTGGCCTGGGAAAGCAGTGGAAGATGGCCCAAGTCCTTGGGCTCCTGCACCCAGATGGGAGACCCAGAATAAGCTCCTGGCTCTTGGCTTCAGATCAGCCTCGCTCTGGCCGTTGCGGCCATCTGGGGAGTGAACCAGCAGATGGAAGACCTGGCTCCTGCCTTCGGATCAGCGCGGTGCGCCGGCCACAGTGTGCCGGCTGCGGCAGCCATTGGAGGGTGAACCAACGGCAAAGGAAGACCTTTCTCTCTGTCTCTCTCTCTCACTGTCCACTCTGCCTGTTAAAAAAAAAAAAAAGACCCCCTCTCTGTTACGCTGTCTCTGTCTTTGTAACTCTACCTCTCAAACGAATAAGTAAATCGTAAACAACAACAACAAAAAGAGTTGAATTCAGTGCCCTCCTTTCATAGAGGATCGCACTGAAGCCTAGGGAAGTTACCGTCTTCATGTTGCAGAAATGAGCAGCTGAGTGAAAACCGGAGCCCGTGGGAGCCGATTGTTAACACAGCAGTAACATGGTGTGGCTCCGATGGCCTGCTGCTGCCTTCTGCCATGGTTTCTTGGGTTGCACCAGCCACACATGGTATCTTAGTTAAAGATTCATTTTTTCAGTGCCACTAGTTGTGTTCCAAGGCTCAGTAGCCACATGTGTCAGGTGTCTTAGTGTTTTAGACAGCGAGATAGAGATGTCCCTCATCAGGAAGTTCTCTTGGCTGAGTTGCTCTAGGAAGTCCAGGAAATGGGACCTCACAGTGCGGCCATGCTGGTACTCGATCTCCACTTCTTGTGCTGATGGCTGTATCGGGGGGTTCATGGAGGAGATGCACCGAGATTTGTGATGTGGGCATAGTGATTGGCTGCAGACCAAGCGCGCCAGTAACTGTTTCCCTCCCTCACTCCTTCCAGCAGCTTGGTTATAGATACAGACTCTGGGAGATTCTAGAAGAAATAGATTGGGGCCGGCGCTGTGGCGGAGCGGGTAAAGCTGCCGCCTGCCGAGCCGCATGCCATGCGGGCGCTGGTTTGAGACCTGGCTGCTCCACTTCTGATCCAGCTCTCTGCTGTGGCCTGGGAAAGCAGTGGAAGATGGCCCAAGTCGTTAGGCCCCTGCACCTGTGTGGGAGACTCGGAAGAAACTCCTGGCTCCTGGCTTTGGATTGGCGCAGCTTTGGCCGTGACAGCCAATTGGGGACTGAATCAGCGTGTGGAAGATTCTCTCTCTCTCTCTGCTTCTCTTTCTCTCTCTCTGTAACTCTTTCAAGTAAAATAAATCTTAAAATAGGTTAATGTTATTAGACCTGTTCGTGGCATATATATATATATATATACATATATATATTTAAAGATTTTATTTGAGAGGTAGAGTTACAGACAGTGAGAGGGAGAGTCAGAGAGAGAGGTCTTCTGTCTGATGGTTCACTCCCCAGTTGGCCGCAGTGGCCGGAGCTGCGCCGATTCAAAGCTGGGAGCCAGGAGCTTCTTCCTGATCTCCCATGCAGGTGCAGGGGCCCAAGGACATGGGCCATCTTCTGCTTTCCCAGGCCACAGCAGAGTTGGATTGGAAGTGGAGTATCCGGGACACAAACTGGTGCCTGTATGGGATACCAGCACTGGAGGCAGTGGCTTTACCTGCCGTGCCACAGTGCCAGCCCCCCCATACTTTCTCAGTGAGGTACAGCACCTGCCCTAGAAGAGAACTGGAAGCGAGTCAGTGGTTGGGAGATGTTTAATGGAGAAGGAGGCATTTAAGCTGCACCTTCACGATGGCTCCCATCTTGATAAGTGAAGCTAATTGTGACGGCATTGATGCTTATGTGGGAAAAACCAGTGCTGTGGATAGTGTATGATGATGGCAGGATGAAAGATAAAGTTGGAAAGAAGCAATAGAGCAAGGTCTTCTAAGTTCTTGACTGAGCTTTTGAATTTTCTTGGAAGACGGTAAGGTCTCGGGCAACATCTTGTCACTGCCACTCTGACAGTGGTGAGGGGAGGGTGTGGGCGGAGTTACGAGCTTGTGAGTAACTGGATTCCTGCATTTGGAAGAAAAGTGAGTAACAGGAATGCCGTGCTGAGATGCACCCTCTTTCTTGCTTACGCATTTGCTGTGGAGTCTCTGACATTAGCTGTTGTGCTAGAGGCTTCCTTTAGATCCTTCTCTCTCTCTCTCTCTCTCTTTTAAAATTTATTTGAGAGGCAGAGGAAAAGGTCCTCCATCGCTGCTTCACTCCCCAAATGGCTACAACAGCAGGAGCTGGGCCAGTCTGAAGCCAGGAGCCAGGAACTTCTTCAGGGTCTCCCACCTGGGTGCAGGGGCCCAGGTGGGCCATCCCCCGCTGCCCTCCCAAGCCGTAAGCAGAGAGCTGGATGGGAAGAGGAGCAGCCTAGAAACAAACCAGCGCCCATATGAGATGCCGGCGCCACAGGCAGAGGCTTGGCTTCCTATGCCACAATCTTTTCTCTTTTTGCCTTTATTTTCTGTTGTTTGTTGGGAGATGGAAGTTGTGGGAAACACTGAAGAGCTTAGTAACAAAGCGTGTTTCGGTATAGCAAACAGGGTGAGAACTCAGGCTGTGTTTACCTAGACTGTGTTACCCATTAGCAGCTCGTTTCTTTCTTTCTTTTTTTTTCTTTTTTTTTTTTTTCAATTTTCTTTTACAAAGCCACCATAGTATTGCTTGAAAAAAAAAATTGAAGATTCTCAGCTTCTAAAAACTTCTGAATTGGCAGACTTTTACTGTAAATTGATTGCTGTTGGGGGGGCCGGTGCCATGGCTCACTTGGTTAATCCTCTGCCTGTGGTGCCGGCATCACTTATGGGCGCCAGATTCTAGTCCTGGTTGCTGCTCCTCCAGTCCAGCGCTCTGCTGTGGCCCGGGAGTGCAGTGGAGGATCGCCCAAGTGCTTGGGCCCTGCACCCCATGGGAGACCAGGAGAAGCACCTGGCTCCTGGCTGTGGATCAGTGCAGCGCCGGCCGTAGCGGCCATTTGGGGGGTGAACCAATGGAAGGAAGACCTTTCCGTCTCTCTCTCTCTCTCTAACTCTGCCTATCAAATTAAAATAAATCAATAAATTAATCAATAAATAAATTGCTATTTTTGCTTTATTTTAATTCTTTTAGAATTAAGTATACCAAATTCCAAAATTATTTTATTATGTTTTCTGATTGTTTTGTGATTTAGCAGTTGCTCCATTGTATTTCAGATGACAGTGTGGATCCTTTCTGGCCAGCACTCCATTGTTTCATGGTGATTCTGGATCGCCTTGGGTCCAAGGTCTGGGGTCAGCTGATTGATCCTATTGAGGCATTTCAAACCATTATCAACAACGAGAGCTACAAGAGAGAGATCCAGAACATACGGAACAGTTCTGTAAGGTTCGTTCATGTCAGGACCGAAGGAGGACTGTTGCACCTGACGTAACGAGGAGTTTTTCTTTCTTTCCCTTCATTTTAGTAATTTCTGTTTATTTTTAACATTTTAAGGACCAAGTTAGAACCGGAGTCGTATTTGGATGATATGGTGACTTGCAGCCAGATTGTATACAATTATAATCCTGAGAAGACTAAAAAGGTACAAAATACTTAAATCCAGCGGAGCTGTAGCCCTGTGTTGTGTAGCCGTGTTTGCTGCAGCTAGTGGAACTGCTGGCTGTATGCTCCGCACCTTTTCTGAATCTGCTGCTACATAAAGGCCTTGTGACCCACAGGCCGTTGTGCGTGGCGTGAGGCGCGGAGTCCGCACCTTGCACGTTTGGGAGGCGTCGTCTTCGGTGCATTTGGAGAATGTGGAAAGCGTGTGGGCACGGGAGGAGATAAGTGGCATGGGGAGAAAGCAGAGCCAGCTGGTGGAAGGAAGGCCACAGGGTGTGAGTGTGGAGTAGATGGGCCTTCATCAGACTTTAACGTCAAGGCCAACAGATGTCTTTTTTTCCCTTGGGAATTATATATATTAAAAAGAACGTCAAAAAAAGAAATAGAAAAGCTTGAGAAGTGTATTTTCTTACACCTTGGAGGTAAACCTATAATGAATGGTGCTTGTTTATCTAAACGTCGGTATTTCTTTCATTTTAGGATGCAGGGTGGAGATCAGCCATCTGCCCAGATTATTGTCCGAACATGTATGAAGAAATGGAAACGTTAGCCAGTGTACTTCAGTCAGACATTGGTCAAGACATGCGTGTTCATAATAGCACGTTTCTGTGGTTCATACCTTTTGTTCAGTCCCTGATGGATCTGAAAGATTTGGGTGTGGCGTACATAGTGGAGGTTATCCACCATCTGCACTCTGAAGTCAAAGATGTCCTCAATCAAGCAGATGCTGTGTGTGACAAAGTCTCTGAGTTTTTTCTGCTGATTTTGGTGTCAGTGATTGAACTGCACAGAAATAAAAAGTGCTTGCATTTGTTGTGGGTGAGTTCCCAGCAGTGGGTGGAAGCCGTCGTGAAGTGTGCCAAGCTCTCTACCACTGCGTTTGCACGGAGCTCTGAGAAGTCCTCTGGAAGTGGCTGCAAAGGAGCGGCCATGATCTCGTCGCTGTCGTTGCACTCGATGCCATCTAACTCTGTGCAGCTCGCTTGTGTGCAGCTGATCAGAAGTCTGCTCAAAGAAGGCTATCAGCTTGGGCAGCAGGCCCACTGTAAGCGGTTCTGGGACAAGCTTAATTTGTTCCTTCGGGGAAATTTATCTCTAGGTTGGCAGTTGACTAGTCAAGAAACCCATGAGTTACAAACGTGTTTAAAACAAATTATCAGGAACATAAAATCCAAAGTACCTCAGTGTAGCACTTTTGTGGATCTGACTCCTGCTTGTAAAATCCCTCCTGTGTCTTACAAAGACGAAAGTGACCAAATAGAGAAGAAACCTAAAAATGACACGCACTGTCTGGAAAATTGCAGTCCAACGTTTTCTAAAGACTCCGTGAAGGCTGATGCTCACCAGATGCAAGAGAGAGCATTGGTCCAGGCGGAAGAGGAGGGCGTGGAGCAGGATCGAGTGAAGGGTCGGAACCCAGGAGGCAACGTGTCCGCTGCGGCGTGCTCGGAGCCGAGCGGTGAAAGCCACGTCACTGAGAGGGCCCAGGGCCCGAGCGCAGCAGCTGCAGGGAAGCCGAGCTCCTCGTGCACACCGCAGAGTCGCAGGGCAGGAAGCGCTTCCGAAACCGGGTGTGACAGGGGACTGACGCCAGCGTGTGCTTTGACTGATTGTGGCAGTAGTTCTCTGGGGAAAGTGTCGTCTTCAAACGAGGAGTTCTCTTTCAAGGATGATCTTGGTAAAACCTCAAAACCAAAAACCAAGGCACAGAGAGATGAAATCTGTGCCAGGTTGTCACGGGTCATAAGGAAGCAGTACAGGAAGACCACCTGTGTCACTGATGCTGGCAGTTCAGAGGAGAACCCGGCTGTGTCTCACCCTGAGAGTTGCTATTCAAGGAAACATGTGGGAGTTCAGAAAGAGAACGGCTTCATACACAATCTGTCTCTAGATGCTAATGCTGTTCTAGATCCTAATGGAGAACTAAAGAAACAGTTGAAAGCTGAAGAGTTAGATATTTTCTCTTCCCACAAAAGCAGCTGTAAAAGACAGGAAGGTGGTGTTGATGGTAAGGGTGTGGTCCCTGGGGTAGACGTGAACAGTGCCTCAGTGAAGGAAACACGTGCACTTAGAGAGTCTGTGACTGTGCTGGACTCTAGAGACAAGGCCGTGAACATGGGCGTGGATCTGCTCTCGTGTAACTTGGCGAGACAAGAGGCGCCTGGCAGCAGTCCTCGCTCTGACACTTTAACAGATTCTCAGGTAGACAGAGACCTCCACAAACTCTCCTTAATGGCTCAAGCTAGTGTCATTAAGTTTCCATCCGATTCAGTGCATAAAAACTCATTCCAGCTACAAGGAAAAGTAAAAGATGATAATAAAAGGCATTTTAAAGCCAGCCAGGATAATGGTGAAGACCTCAGCTGTGGGCAGGTCATTGTTATTTCAGATTCTGATGAAGAAGAAGAAAGAATCCTGGATTTTGAGAAACACAAGAAACAGAACCAAAAATGCCTTGGGAAAGTGCCTCCAGGGCAGCGAGCTGCGGTCGTTAATACTAACATGGAAAAAAAGCTAACAGAAGAGGAGATGGTGTCCCTCCTAGAGGCTGAAGACAGTGAGTCGCAGTTGTTTGAGTTTGAAAGCTCATCTGAAGTATATTCAGCTTGGCAAGATGGTAAGCCAGAGCCCAAGCCACATGGAAATGTACCCTCACCCAGTCCACGTGAAAATGTACCCTTTCCCAGTCCACGTGAAAACGTACCCTCTCCCAGTCCACGTGAAAACGTACCCTGTCCCAGTCCACGTGAAAATGTACCCTCTCCCAGTCCACGTGAAAACATACCCTCTCCCATTCCCCGTGGAAAGGTTCCTTCTCCCACTCTGACTGACATCACACCTGAGTGGTACTTTGACCGGAAGACGAGTGAGTCTGATGCGAACACTAAGAAAGTGGCCAAGGGCGTTGAAGAACGTGCGGAACCACAGAGCAGTAGTACTGCTGAGGAGGCCTGTGAGGTTGAAGTCAGACCGAAGAGAAAACGATTGGAAAAGCCTGGGGCCGAGGAGCCTGCTGGGCCTTCGTCTTCTGTGAGCAGTGCAGACCGGTCTGGGAACCGGAGAGAACTTCCTGGGAGTGCAGACGAGAGGAGCGTAGCTCCCGATTCCAGCGCTGACAGAGCCGCCACGGTTTCACCCAGGAAATCCCCCAAGCTGCGTACGTACTCAAAGCCCATCAGGAGAGTCCTGCCTTCGATAACGTCTAAGAAAACACCTTCAAGTGCCAGAAGAGGGCAGAATAAAAGTCTGAATTACCTAAGTTGTAGGACGACGCCTGCGATTGTGCCACCAAAGAAGTTTCGCCAGTGTCCTGAGCCGACTTCAACGGTTGAGAAGCTCGGTCTGAAAAAGGCCCCTCGAAAGGCTTTTGAGTTGTCCCAGCGAAGCTTGGACTATTTGGTTCAGTTACGTGACCACGGCAAAACTGTCGGAGTCGTCGATACACGGAAAAAGAGTAAATTAATTTCTCCTCAGACGCTTTCTGTGAGGAATAATAAGAAACTACTGATCAGTCAGGATGCTCAGCTGCGGAGGCAGGTGAGACCCAGGTCACGGCAAAATGCACACAGAGTCTTTGATTGTCCGACTGTGGCTGCTACCAGTCCAGAGCCGTGTGCGGCACAGGGGTCTGCGTCTGGGCCCGGCTCTGCTAGGTCAGATTGTAAGAAGGGTGGGGTGGAGGTGCTTGCCGACAGTCGTGGAAAGCAGTTCCTACAGTGCGTGCCCCCCGAACCAGAGGCCATAAAAGCACATTCTGTTTCTCGAGCGGCTGGTGACGCTGGTCTTTTGAACCAAAGTGATTCTGTGGTGTTAGATGGAAAAACACCAGCAACGGACTTGATTACTTCCACTTCAGAAGACCCGTTCCCTCGGGGTGGAGGTGGTTCCGCGGCTCGTCCTGCCGAGGGGGCAGCATTGACCGAGGCAGAGCCTGGGTCCGGCAGTGACACAGACGACGAGAGCTTATTTTTAACACAGAATGACCCTGAAGATATGGATCTGTGTTCACAAATGGAGACTTACAACGATAAACTAATTGAAGTAGGTCATGGGAAGGTGGCAGAGGATGCTCTCGGTGGGCCTCAGTCGGGATATTTGCATGACACAAAGTGCAAGTACCAGGATTGTGTTGAGACCATGAAAAACGCTGGTGACTACTGCACGAGGCACTCGGAAGCTAAAGTTGCGGATGAAGATGTGTTTCGTAAGCCTGGCTTGCCTCTTTCTGCAGCCAAGCCTTTGCGACCTTCCACTACTAAGATTTTTAGCTCAAGTAGCACGTCGCGAATTGCTAATTTTTCCAGGTCCTTGGAGAATGCTTCAGCACTTACATCAGCTCTAAAGAATAAGTGCAGCGGGATGCAGTCTGTCCTGAAAGGACCACAGCCAGCTGCCCTGGTACCTCCGGAGCCGGGGGGCGAAGGGAAGGGTTTGTGCGCTGTTCTTCCTCAGCTCCCAGGTAATCCCAGCAGGCAGCGGCACACGCTGCCGTTTGGTGAAAGCAAGTCTCTCTTCTCCGCTTCCTCTCCAGTAAACGTCCCCTTGTCGTCACAGTCTATCTCTGACACCTTTGTTCAGGAGGTCCTAAAGTGGAAATACGACATGTTCTTGAACTTCGACCAGTGCGGGCCCCCGGCAAGCCTTTGTCAGTCCATCTCGCGACCTGTGCCCGTCAGATTTCAAGACTGTGGAGATTATTTTAATGTTTTTTTCCCTTTGATGATGTTGAATACTTTTGAAACAGTAAGTACAGTTCACTTGTTTGTCTCTCGAGACTTCCCACGGCGGTGCTCTTTGTGACCATGGATGTTAAGGGTACAGTTGGAGTAATGAGCCTTTCTGATTTTATATTGAACAGACATTTGCGCCAGCCACACCGTTCTAGATGGTGGTGACACACCTTTTTTTTTTTTTTTTTTTTAAGATTGATTTATTTGAAAGGCAGCCAGGAGCTTCTTCAAGTCTCCCTCGTGGGTGTGGGGCCCGATCTCCTGGGCCATCCTCCACTGCTCTCCCAGGCATATTAGCAGGCAGCTGGATTGGAAGTGGAGTAGCTAGGACTTGAACCAGTGCCTATATGGGATGCCAGTGCTGCAGGCCGAGGCTTTAACTTGCTGAGCCACAGCGCTGGACCCTTTTTCTGTTCATTTTGATATCTGTGCTTTTTTTTCCCCTTAATATTTATTTATTTCAGAGTCATAGCTATACACAGAGAGCAGGAGGGGCAGAGAGAGACAGAGAGAGAGAGAGGGAGAGGGAGGGAGAAGGAGGTCTTCCATCTGCTGGTTCACTCCCCAGTTGGCCACAACAGCCAGAGCTGTGCCAATTTGAAGCCAGGAACCAGGAGCACTACCTAACTCCACATTCCCACGCCCCCAGCACCCCATGGCCTATTATTAGCAGTCCCAACTCCCCCTCCTCCCATCCCGCCCATCCCATGGCAACTACTCCACTTACTGTCTATACAGATCTGTCTACTCTGGCTAACACACATAAATGGAATCACGTAATATTTGACCAGGTCTCCCATGCGGGTGCAGGGGCCCAAGCACTTGAGCCATCTTCTACTGCTTTCCCAGGCCATAGTAGAGAGCTGGCTCAAAATTGGAGCAGCCAGAACTTGAACCGGCGCCCATATGGGATGGCAGCACTGGAGGCAGTGGGTTTACCCACTACGCCTCAGCACCGGCCCTATACTGCCTTAATTCCTCTTTTCAGATGGCTGATGATTTCTGGTAGCTGAACAGTGGATTGGAGCATTATTCATAGTAGCCAAAATACGAACACAGCCTATTGTGGATCAGCTGATTAATGGATAAACAAAATGTGGTCTATCCATATGATATAACTCAGCCATACAAAGGAATGACGTTGGGTACATGTTCATTGATGAATGTTGAAAACATTAGGCGAAGTAAAACAAGTCAGTTACAGAAGGTCAAATATTACGTGATTGCATTTATGTGTAGACAGAGTAGACAGATCTGTGTAGACAGTAAGTGGAGTAGTAGTTGCCATGGGATGGGCGGGATGGGAGGAGGGGGAGTTGGGACTGCTAATAATAGGCCATGGGGTGCTGGGGGCGTGGGAATGTGGAGTTAGGTAGTGCTGATAGTCACCCAGCACAGGAGACCCAGCCGTGGGACTCTGGTGTGTCCGGTGACGTGTGTGTCCTAACAGGGTCAACTTGAGAAGCAGCGGGTGAAGGAGGCTGTGGGACACAGGAGAGATTCTGATACATTTCTACAGAAGCGACCTAGGTGATCAGACCGTGGGAGTCAGATGGATGTGAGGGATGCCATAGCATGAGCTACCTCAACTTTAGGTTTATTTTTTTTCCTTTTTAAAAAATTAATTTGAAGATTTATTGTTTGAAAGGCAGATTGGGGTAGGTGCTCTGGCATGGGGGGTAAAGCCACTGCCTGCAGTGCCAGCATCCCACATGGGCACCACTTCAAGTCCCAGCTGCTCCACTTCTGATCCAGCTCTCTGCTATGGCTGGGAAAGCAGCAGAAGATGGCCTAGGTCCTTGGGCCCCTGCACTCGCATATGGGAAGACCCAGAAGAAGCTCCTGGCTTCAGATCGGTGCAGCTCCAGCCGTTGCAGCCATTTGGGGAGTGAACCAGCAGATAGAAGACCTCATGCATGCTTGCTGGCTCCCTCGCTCTTTCTCTGCCTCTGCCTCTCTCTAACTTTCAAATAAATAAATCTTAAAGGCAGAGTTTGGCCGGCGCCGTGGCTCAACAGGCTAATCCTCTGCCTTGCGGCACCGGCACACCAGGTTCTAGAACCAGTCGGGGCGCCGGATTCTATCCCAGTTGCCCCTCTTCCAGGCCAGCTCTCTGCTATGGCCCGGGAAGGCAGTGGAGGATGGCCCAAGTCCTTGGGCCCTGCACCCGCATGGGAGACCAGGAGAAGCACCTGGCTCCTGGCTTCGGATCAGTGCGATGCGCCGGCCGTAGCAGCCATTGGAAGGTGAACCAACGACAAAAAGGAAGACCTTTCTGTCTGTCTCTCTCACTATCCACTCTGCCTGTCAAAAAAAAAAAAAAAAGGCAGAGTTAGAAGGAAAAACAGAAATTTTCACCCACTGGTTCACGCCCCAAATGGTTGCAACAGCTAGGGCTGGGCCAGGCTGAAGCCAGGAGCCTGGAACTTCATCTGGGTCTCTCACAGGGGACTCACACGGGGGACTCTCACAGGGGACTCACAGCATCACAGGCAGTGGCTTCACCTGCTGCGCCACAACCTCGGCCCCTAGTTTCATTTTTTAAATATATATTTTATTTATTAGAGAGGGAGAGACAGAGTTCTTCCATTCGCCGATTTACTCCCCAAAAGTGTACAATGGCCAGAGTTCGGCCAATCCGAAGCCAGGATCCTCCTCCGGGGCTCCCATGCGAGTGCAGGGGCCCTTGCACCTGGGCCAACCTCTACTGCTTTCCCAGGCCACAGCAGAAAGCTGGATCGGAAGAGGACCAGCCGGGACTAGAACCAGTGCCCCTATGGGATGCCGGTGCCCACAGGTGGAGGATTAAGCTGCGCCACTGCACTGGTGCCAGTTTTATTCTTTATGTTAAGATATTGCACTTAGGAGGCCGGCGCCACGGCTCACTAGGCTAATCCTCCGCCTTGCGGTGCCGGCACACCGGGTTCTAGTCCCGGTCGGGGCACTGGATTCTGTCCCGGTTGCCCCTCTTCCAGGCCAGCTCTCTGCTGTGGCCCGGGAGTGCAGTGGAAGATGGCCCAAGTGCTTGGGCCCTGCACCCCATGGGAGACCAGGAGAAGCACCTGGCTCCTGCCATCGAATCAGCGCGGTGCGCCGGCCGCAGCGCGCCGGCTGCAGCGGCCATTGGAGGGTGAACCAACGGCAAAAGGAAGACCTTTCTCTCTGTCTCTCTCTCTCTCACTGTCCACTCTGCCTGTCAAAAAAAAAAAAAAAAAAAAAATTTAAAAAAAAAAAGATATTGCACTTAGGTGCAGTTATAATCCATTTTGTTTTATATGCAAGCTTTTCAAAATACCAGAATATCTGAATGGAAGAGTGGGCCTCACCCCTACCCATATGTCAGTATCTTTTTTTTTTTTTTTTTAAAAGATTTATTTATTTGGAAATAAAGGCAAATTTACAGAGAGGAGCGGCAGAGAGAAAGGGGGGGGGGTGTGTCTTCTATCTCCTGATTCAGTCCTCAAATAGCCACAACAGCCAGAGCTGCACTGATCCGAAGCCAGGAGCTTTCTCCAGGTCTCCCGGCGGGTGCAGGGGCCCAAGGACTTGGGCCGTCTTCTACTGCTTTCCCAGGCCACAGCAGAGAGCTGGATTTATTGATTTATTTGATAGGCAGCATGACAGAGGGAGAGACAGAGAGAGACAACTTCCATCTGCCGATTCCCTCTCCAAAGGGCTGCTGCATCCAGGGTGCATAACAAATGAATAGAGGCCGTTGCCACAGCGATGCACTGTTTACCTAATTCACACTTTTCTCACTTTTCTGTGTTAAATGCAAGGGTTGAAAACCAAATACTAGGGGGCCAGCACAGTGACACCAGAATCCCAACAGTGCCAGTTGGAGCCTGGCTATTCCGCTTCCAATTCAGCTCCCTGCTAATGTGCCTGGGAAAACTGGACGACGGCCCAAGGGCTTGGGTTCCTGCCACCCATGTGGGAGACAAGGACAAAGCGTTCTTGTTCCCTGACTTCCTCCCTACCTCTCCTCACCAGCCTAGGTCCGAGAGCTGGGTGGTGGTCGGATTAGCCCCTTGTTCCCCGGTATGCGGGTGGGGTGGCGGTTGGATTAGCCCCTTGTCTCCCGGTATGCGGGTGGTGGTCGGATTAGCCCCTCGTTCCCCGGTAGGCGTTGCCAGCCACTCCTCTAGTATCCCTGCTGAGTGTGAGTCCACATGGGGAGGCTGCACTGCCGCTGCCCAGAAGTCACTGACAGGGCAGAGTAGCAAACTCGAGCAGGTGAGGCAGGATTAGGGGACAGTCAGCAGAAGGTGCAGTCTTTGTCAGAGATGGTGGAGAACACAGGACAGTGAAGCAGGAGGGAGAAACCGCACAGAAAAGCCAATAGGAGGGGTGGGGTCGCACGGGTCACAGCGAGGAACTCTGCTCCTGATGTGGGAAGCCCTAGATAGAAGGAAATAAAGTAGAAAATCACAGCAAATCTCTCATGAGGTGCCAGGCGGGGATAGAGTGGAAAAGATGCATAGAGCAGGATGTCAAAGTGCCAGTGTACAGGTCAGGAAAAAAAACTGCGCTAGTTAATAGAAATTAAAACTGAAAAATTTCCAGCAAGAGAGAAGACTTTGAGAATTGAGGTTGCGAGGGACTGACTGTTCCTGCACTGGTGCACACACACAGGTGCGGCCTGGTAGTACCACTGGTTGCAGCAATGCAGTTGTTAATTTTAGAGCTGAAACTGCAGTAGCCACAGCTGGATAAGGGCAGCTCTAGACAGCTTAACTCAGCTGTTAGAATCATCATTGTACGCTGGGAGTCTGGGTTCTGCATTTTGTTTTTGCTTTGTCAGTTTGCTTTTTTGCTTTCTACAGGTGGCGCAGGAATGGATGAACTCTCCAAATAAAGAGAATTTCTATCAGTTGCATTTGCGAAAATTTCCTGCTGATTATAAAAAATACTGGGAGTTCGTGGGTGAGTGCTTTCTTTTTTAAGCAGCTTGGAATATATGGTACAATAATTTTTAAAAAGCATTTTATTTATTTGAAAGGCAGTGCTACAGAGGAGAGAGAGACAGAGAGAGAGAAAGGTCTTCCATCCACTGGTTCATCCCAAATGTCTGCAGCAGCCAGCTGAAGCTAAGATCCAGGAGTTTAATCTGGGTCTCCCATGTGGATCCAGAGGCCCAGCACTTGGGCCATCTTCCACTGCTTTCCCAGGCCATAAGCAGAGAGCTGGATCAGAAGAAGAGCAGTGCCCATATGGGATGCTGGTGCCACGGGCAGAGGCTGTGCCTACTAAGCCACAGCACCAGCCCCATGACAATAATTGGAGGTGTCTGTTTACGAGGAGTCATTGTTATTTGAATTTCCCAGAACATAGGTATTTTTTTTTTTTTTAAGATGATATTGGAAAGTCAGAGTCAGAGAGGGTGAGGCAGAGAGAGAGTGAAAGATATCTTTCATCTGCTAGTTCACTCCCCAGATGCTGAGAGCTGCTTCAGGTCCCCCAAGTGGCTGGCAGGGGCCCAAACTCTTGGGCCATCTTCCGTTGCTTTTCCTGGGCTGTTAGCAGGGAGCTGGGTCAGAGCTGGAACAGCAGGGACACAGCAGGTGCCCATGTGGGATGCTGTCCTCGCAGGTGCTGGCTTCCCTCCTGTGCCACAACACTGGCCCCAGAACATGTTTTCTAAGCTAAGGTTTGCAGCATCTTACAAGAATCAAGTGTGTTTAGAGTCTCAGTAAGAATGAATGCTGGGACAGTTAATGAGAATTGTGAAATAGGCTGTCATGCCCCACTTCTTCATCTTCCCTCTTCCCGAGTCAGCGAGGTCCTAGCCAATCCTCCTCCTCCACCAGCCCTGCTGGAGAGTCCCCGACTTCACTGCTCAGCCTCCACGTGTGATGACTTGGGAGGACTCGCAGGACCAGCATGTAGTCATAGCATAGCTTTGATCTATCACGGTGAAAGAAAGCAAAATGAGCAAAAGCTAAAGTGACCCGGACGGCATCTGGCAGAAATCAGGCCCAGTCTGCAAGGCTCCTTTCCTGGCGTCACACAGGAAGCGTTTGGTCCTCCCAGCAGCAAGGTGCTAGGATAGCAGTCTTCAGGGGCCGGCGCTGTGGCGCAGCAGGTTAACGCCTTGGCCTGAAGCGCCAGCATCCCGTATGGGTGCCGGTTCAAGACCCGTCTGCTCCACTTCCTGTCCAGCTCTCTGCTGTGGCCTGGGAAAGCAGTGGAGGATGTCCCAAGTCCTTGGGCCCCTGCACCCATGTGGGAGCCAGCAAGAAGCTCCTGGCTTCGGACCGGCGCAGCTCCGGCCGTTGCAGCCAACTGGGGAGTGAACCATCAGATGGAAGACCTCTCTCTCTCTCTCTCTCTCTCTGCCTCTCCCCTCTCTGTATAACTCTGACTTCCAAATAAATAAATTAATTAAAAAAAAAAAAATGAAGAGGCCTTCAGAGACTGCACCCAGGGCAGCCTCCGCCGCACACACAGATCGCAGACTCCCGGGAAGAGCACGGGGCCTAGGCTCAGCCTTGAGTCAGTGCGCCGCTCGTCCCGGGAGAGAGCTGTCGGAAATGTGCGGTTCCCAGGCGCCAGCCGTCAAGGAGAGCAAGTCCGCTGTGTTCTTCACGTGCTCTTAGGAACGCTGCTGCTGTGGTCAGTATGCATCTCTTAGCGCTTTTTTTTTTTTTTTAAGATTTTTTAATTTATTTGACAGGTAGAGTTACAGACAGTGAGAGAAAGGTCTTCCTTCCATTGGTTCACCCTCCAAATGGCCGCTACAGCCGGTGCTGCGCCGATCCTAAGCCAGGAGCCAGGTGTTTCTCCTGGTCTCCCATGCGGGTGCAGGGTCCTGGTCTCCCATGCAGGTGCAGGGGCCCAAGCACCTGGGCCATCCTCCACTGCCCTCCCAGGCCACAGCAGAGAGCTGGACTGGAAGAGGGGCAACCAGGACTAGAAACTGGCACCCACATGGCATGCCAGCGCTGCAGGCAGAGGATTAGCCAAGTGAGCCACGGCGCTGGGCCCCCTCTTAATACTTTTGTGAGAGTGTTCTTGTAGATCTGTGTCCAGAAGTGGATCATGCAGTCTCTTCTTTCTTTTCTTTCTTTTTTCTTTTTTTAATATTTATTTATTTGAAAGAGTTACAGAGAAAGAGAGAGAGAGAGCGAGCTTCCATCTACTGACTTACTCCCCAAATTGCCACAATGGCCAGAACTGGGCTGGTCCAAAGCCAGGAGCTTATTCTGGGTCTCCCACATGGGTGCAGGGGCCCAAGCACTTGAACTGTCCTCTGCTGCTTTCCCAGGTGTGTTAGCAGGGAGCTGGATCATAAGTGGAGCAGTCATCACTCACATGGGATGCCAGCACTGCAGGCAGCAGCTTAACCCGCAATGCTATAACGCAGATCCTCATTTTAATATTTATTTTTTAATTGCACTAGTTCATGTGTCTTTTTTTTTTTTAAACATTTTTTAAAGAAGATTTATTTGAAAGGCAGAGTTACAGAGACTGAGGCAGAGAGAGAGAGGTCTTCAGTCTGCTAGTTCACTCTCCAAACGGCCGTAATAGCTGGAGCTGGGCTGATCCGAAGCCAGGAGCCTGGAGCTTCCTCCGGGTCTCCCAAGTGGGTGCAGGGGCCCAAGGACTTGGGCCATCTTCTACTGCTTTCTCAGGCCACAGCAGAGAGCTGGATTGGAAGTGGAGCAGCCGGGACTTGAACAAGTGCACATATGGGATGCTAGCACTGCAGGCAGCTGTTTTACCCGCTGTGCCACAGCACTGGCCCCTTTTAACCTTATTTTTAAAGATTTACTTATTTGAAGGGCTGGTTCACTCTCCAAATGGTTGCAATGGCCGTAGCTGCACCCATCCGAAGGTGGGAGCTGGGAGCTTCTTCCGGGGCTCCCATGTGGGTGCAGGGGCCCAAGCAGTTGGGCCACCTTCCACTGCTTTCCCAGGTGTATTAGAAGGGAGCTGGAATGGAAGTAGAGCAGCCAGGTCTCAAACCGGTGCCCATGTGGATGCCAGCGCCACAAGTAGCGGCTTAGCCTTCTGTGCCACAGCGCTGGCTGCTCAGTATCTCTGTGTTTCAGACCACTGCAGTTGCCTTCTGGTTGACTCCTGGGCTGTTTGGCCAAACCCTACTGGCATTTGGGAACTTCATTAAGCTGTGTCCTCTGCCAAGATGTTCCGGATACATCAGAGTACTTTCTGTCTCAAATCTGGACTTGCAGCTGTTTAAGGAGCATGGTATCTTTTAGTTGAAGATGGTATTTAAAAAAAAAAAATAGTGATATTCTGTTAAATAATATACCTAAACAGAAATTCAGGAAGGTTGAAAACGATTGGAAAAAATCCTTTAAGTTGCAAGGCCAGCTAAGAACTTGTTGAATCATGTTAATACCAGACTAAAAAGTCATTAAGGCAGAAAGCGTGATTGAGATTACAAAGGTAACATTTCATATTTCAGTTTAGTAGAAGGTAGACCGTTCTGAATGCCTATGTACATAATATGCAAAGACAAGACTGATAGAACTAGGATGTACTTTAAAAATTAGTTATTGGAGAGCCAGAGAGCAAGCTCCCTCCCACTGCTACAGCTGGCTCTGGGCCATGTGGGAGCTGGAAGTCAGGCGCTCCGTCCAGGCCTCGCCCGTGGGCTGCAGGAGCCCAGTTACTTGAGCCGTTACCATTGCCTCCCAGGATCTGCCCTAGCAGAACCCTGGAGTCGGGGGCCAGAGCTGGGAATGGAGTACGCGGACCCCAGTGTGGGACACCGCCTGCTCCGACAGTATTCTTCATAACGTGTATGATTTTTTGAACCATTAAATCAACAACAATGGATAAATGCAGACCTTAACATGAAATACAATAGAAACACATGAACCTAATTATACATTGAAGTATTTAATCCACAGGAGTACTTTTAGAACACACTTACCCTGATTGTATAACCTTAGTGAGATGTAGTCTGAAAACTAGAGTAGCCAAGATGTACTTATGAGATGTGTTGTTGCCCCAGTAATTCTTAAATTGTTTTATGTATTGTGAGGTAGAACAAGCGTGGAGTGAACGGATAGTGGTAGGAACAAGGTTCTGTTAGAGGGGACGAGACAGCGGGGAGATGCGGTGAAGATCCCTCGGGCGCTGGGTTTGAGTTGGAAGAATTAACTTCATTTTGTAATAACTTCAGACTTTTTTTTTTTGAGATTTTTTTTTTAGAGATTTATCTATTTATTTGGAAGTCAGAATTACACAGAGGAGTGGCAGAGAGAAAGAGAGGTCTTCCATCCACTGGTTCACTCCCCAGTTGGCCACAACAGCTGGAGCTGCACCGATCCGGAGCCAGGAGCTTCCTTCAGGTCTCCCAGTGGGTGCAGGGGCCCAAGCACTTGGGCCATCTTCTACTACTTACCCAGGCCACAGCAGAGAGCTGGATCGGAAGTGGAGCAGCCAGGACTTGAACTGGCGCCCATATGGGATGCTGCCACTGTAGGCAGTAGCTTTACCCGCTACACTACAGCTTCGGTCCTATGAAAATGATTAAAAACCAGAATGGGGAGTGTGCGTTTGGCCTGGTGGTTGAGATGCTCACGTCCTACCTCAGAATGCCTGGTGTGGTTCCTGTCTGGCTGCGGGCACCCCGTGTTTAGGTTCCTGTCATCCACAGGGAGACTGGCGTAGCTACAGGTGTGGGGAATGAAGCCGTGGATGGCAGCTTGCTCTTTCTGCCTCTCAAATAGACGCTCAAGGATAGAAAATACATAGCTGTTCTTCAGTACAATTAACTTTATCTGTTTGGCTTTGTAGCAGATTTTAAGAAAACCTTTTTTTTTTTTTAAAGATTTTTTATTTATTTATTTGAGAGGTAGAGTTAACAGACAGAAAAGTCTTCCGTCCGTTGGTTCACTCCCCGATGGCTGCAATGGTCAGAGCTGTGCCAATCTGAAGCCAGGAGCTTCCTCCCAGTCTCCACGTGGGTGCAGACCATAGCAGAGAGCTGGGTTGGAAGAGGAGCAGCTGGGACTTGAACCGGCACCTATATGGGATGCTGGCACGGCAGGCAGAGGATTAACCTACACCACAGCGCTGGCCCCAAGAAAACCCTTTTTTTTTTTTTTTTTTTAATAATTTTGCTTGAGAGAGTTACAGAAAGAGGGACAGAGACCGTCCATCCACTAGGTCACTCCCCAGGTGGCAGTACAGCCAGTGCTGAGCCAGGCTGAAGTCAGGAGCCAGGAATTCATCTGGGTCTCCCATGTGGGTGGCAGGGCCCAAACACTTAGGCCATTAGTAGGAAGCTGGATCAGAAGCAGAGTAGTGAGGACATGAACCCAGCTCTGCAGGCAGTGGCTTTACCCACTGTGGCACAGTGCTGGCCCCAGAAAACGTTTCTAGTGTCTTAACGTGAGAGCTAGAGAGGCAGGACAGAATGAGCTCCTTTTTGCTGGTTCATTCCCCAAATGCCCACAACCGTTGGAACTGGGCAGGCCAAGACCAGGAGCCAGGAAGTCAATCGAGGTCTCCCACATGGTTGGTAGGGACCCAGCCACTTGAACTGTGCCCTGCTGTCCATGAGGGGGTGCATTTCCAGGAAGCTGGGTAGGGAGCTGGAGCTCCACACTGCATGTGTGGAGCTGGGACACAGGTGTCTGAACTGCTAGGCCAGAGGCATGTCCTGATAGTTGAAGTTTTTGATCAAGCAACATTATCGTGTTTATAAAGTCCACTAGGCTGTATACTTTTTTTTTTTTTTTTTGACAGGCAGAGTTAGAGAGAAAGGTCTTCCTTCCATTGGTTTACCCCCCAAAATGGCTGCTATGGTCGGCGCTGTGCCGATCTGAAGCCAGGAGCCAGGTGCTTCCTCCTGGTCTCCCAAGCACTTGGGCCATCCTCCACTGCCTTTCTGGGCCACAGCAGAGAGCTGGACTGGAAGAGGAGCAACTGGGACTAGAACCCGGAGTACCGGCGCCACAGGTGGAGGATTAGCCTAGTGAGCTGCGGCGCCGGCCGGCTGTATACTTTTGAATTTAGTGCAGTGGTTTAATTTCTTTTAAATTAATCTTACTTAAAATTATTCTGTTAGTGTTATGTAAATGCTGACTTGTTTCATAGTTTATCTAGAGGAATGTGAACTGGCTAAGCAGCTTCACCCGAAGGAAAATGATTTGGTGTTTTTGGTTCCTGAACGACTAAATGGAGAGAAGAGAGATGCGGAGAGAAGTCGCGTGCAGGATCTCTGTGAATATCACTGCGGCTATGTTCATAAATTTCGTCGCACTTCAGTCAGTAAGTAAATGAATAGTAGGTGGTGAAACATTTGTTGGGTACAAGCTCGTCCTCTTGTTTCCCTCTGAGCTGTGCCTCTCAGCCCGGCCTGTACTGTACGCTTAGCAGAGAAGTGTGTCCTGTGTGGCTTGTTTGCCACGCAGAGTTCCTTTTCTAGCTTTCTAAACTCACATGGAAAAGGCTCCGTTTTTATTGCTTTTAGAAGCTTTTTGTAAAATGTCCTCTTTGGTGTGCTCTTTCATTTATCATTGCATTTGTTAAAATTTGCAAACTCATCTGTTTTGTGGCTAATTACTCCTGAGAAGACCAAGCATAAAACTTAGGGTAAGGCAGCCTGGGGAATCCACTCTCTGCCTCACGTCTGTCCACTGTGTTACAGACTTCTCTCCTGAAGGTGGCGCAGCACCCAAAGTAACGTTCCCTTGAGCTGCACAGCACCTGCTGTGTGTCAGGGTGGCTCGTCCTGCTCTGCACACTTGTGATCTCCCCAAGCCCTGTAAGCAGTGGGCATTAGTCCTTACTCATCAAAAAGCTATAGCTCAGGGACATTAAGTGATCTGTTCAAGGTTGTCACCCATGGTAAGTGGTCAGCCTAAAATTTAAAACTACTTTTGTATGACTGTGAAGTGCACGTTCCTTCATGTCGGCTTGGTTTTGACTTTGTCAGTTACATGAAGGACCTGATTTCACTGTTCTTTCTCCGCTTGTGTCACACCTTGAATGGATCAACAGCGCTCCTCAGACCTCAGCCCTGGGCTTGCGAGAGCAGGTGTGCCACGTTTGTGTGTGGTCAGGGCTCCGGTTTTGGGTGGAACGCAGGAGCCTCCCAACAGAGACGTCTGGCTTAGTCTGTGGTTTTGGCCATTGTTGATGACGATGTTTGCAGACACGTGTTTCTAGATGATCTGCGCTACTCGTGTATCAGCACTGTCAATGTCTCCATCTGAGATCTGTTAGACGCTTTAAACTGGCTGGCCCAACACGGAAGACCTGATTGTCTGTGTGACACCTGCTCCTCCCTCAGTGTTTGCCATCTCCATGAGTGAGGTCTCCGCTCATCAGCTGCCCAGTCCAGGAACCTTGGGATCATCCATGGCGCGCTCTCCCGTACCCCACAAAGGGTTGGGAACCTTTTTTCTGCCAAGGCTGTTTATAACATCATTCAGAGACCACACAAAATTATCAGCTGGAGAACTGGCCCCTGGGGATTTACTGAATGTTGAGTCCCTGTGGTCGCCTTGGCAGGGCTAGCCCCGGGGACTTTGTTCTCCATGTAGGATGTCCCCACCCTGGGCCACATCTACTTACCAGCAAATGCTGCAGATGTGAGATCCAGTCTCCGCTCTGTGCCCTTCAGTGGCCTCTGCTTGCGTCTGTGCTTTGCAGTTGAAGTGTGTTCTGTGTTCTGCCTTGGGGCTTTTCCCCCGGCTCGGGATAGTGCTCCGCAGAGCCCTGTAAAACACAGCTCTATTTTATTGTCTGATCTCACACTCCCTACTTTTCCTTCAGTGACATTACCATCTCCCTATTTCTGTCTTTTTTTTTTTTAAAGATTTATTTATTTTATTTGAAAGGCAAGGTTACAGAGAGCCAGAGGCAAGGAGAGAAGTCTTCCATCTGCTGGTTCACTCCCCAAATGGCTGCAATAGCCAGAGATGGGCTGATCCAAAGCCAGGAGCCATGAGATTCTTCTGAGTCCTCCATGCATGTGCAGGGACCCAAGGCCTTGGGCCATCTTCTACTGGTTTCCCTAGGCCATAGTCGAGAGCTGGATTTGAAGTGGAGCAGTCGGGACCTGAACCAGCGCCGATATGGGATGCCGGCAGTGCAGGTGGCAGCTTTACCCACTGAGCCACAGTTCCGGCTCCACCATCTCCCTGTTTCTAAAATGCTTCTGGCCCGTCTCTGCCTCATGGTCCTTACAGTTGCTGAGTCTCTGCCTGTAGCACTCTTTTCCCTGATAAAGGCATAGCTTAGTCCCCTTCCTTCAAATCTCTGCTCAAATATATATATATATATATATATATATATATATATATATATATATATATATATAGACAGGCAGAGTGGATAGTGAGAGAGAGAGACAGAAAGGTCTTCCTTTTTGCCGTTGGTTCACCCTCCAGTGGCTGCTGCGGCCGGCGCATCTCGCTGAGCCGAAGCCAGGAGCTTCTCCTGGTCTCCCATGTGGGTGCAGGGCCCAAGGACTTGGGCCATCCTCCACTGCCTTCCTGGGCCATAGCAGAGAGCTGGCCTGGAAGAGGGGCAACCGGGACAGAATCCGGTGCCCTAACTGGGACTAGAACGCCGTGTGCCGGTGCCGCAAGGCGGAGGATTAGCCTGTTGAGCCATGGCGCCGGCCCTCTGCTCAAATATTGTCTCATCAGGAAGCCCTGCCCTGGCCAGCCTGTCTGTCTGCACCCCCATCACTTTTGCACCCCGCTCTGTGTGTCTGCTTTCTTGCCAGCACTTACCACCACCTGATACGTGTGGTCCTCTGCCTCCATCATCTAGAAAATCAGATCTCTGGAGGACAGACGTGCCTGGCTGTCAGGAAACAGTCCGTAAATGTTTGCTGCATGAACTGTTTAAATCATGCATCATACAAAGAGCAAGGGATAAGATTCAGTGAAGAACTTTTAAAACTGGACAGCATTGTTCACTGGTAACTGAATCTGCTTTTTCTCCTTCTTGGTGATAGTGCGTAATGGGAAAGCTGAGTGTTCCCTTTGCATCCAGACTCAAGAGAATTTGCCGGCCAACTTAAATGAACTTGTGAGGTGTGTTGTGATCAGTTCTCTCGTAACTACACAAAGGAAGCTGAAAGCTATGTCTCTGCTGAGTGGTGGGAACCAACTGGCCAGAGCCGTTCTGAATCCAGAGCCCATGAACTTTTGTGCAAAAGATGGGCTGACTACGTCATCGGAGAGAATTGTGAGTGGTGATCGTGTGATGTGAGAAAAAGTCAGCAAGTTTTGTGTCGGGATGTTAGTTTTATACTTGTGGCTGTGGTATATCTGCAGCAAAGACGGGTTCACATCGGCGCGTAGTGGTGTTCCGTGTACATGTACTTTAGTTTTGCAAAGTGTGTAATTAGATTATCAGCTGACCTCAGGACAAAGAACAGTACAGTAAATACTTGAAGTTACACTGGAAGAGCAACTTTAAAACGTTAGATCAGCGTCCTGTTGAAATGTTCAGTCGTCGATCTGCGTTCAGGAATGATACAGAATTGATTGATGTTGTGAATGCTGTTGTGAAAGATGAGGTTTTCATCGTGTGTGAACATAGATTTTTCAGCATAAAGAGGTATACATGCTAGGGAATTAACACAGTGAACAGCAAAAGGAGACTGGTACTCGAGCCTTGACTGTGTGCGAGCACTGTGGAGGGCATTATTTCAGCCCACTCGCACCTTTTACGGAATCCCAAACACCCTGAGTGACCCTGAAGCTGGGAGACGTTGGGTTTGGGGACCTAGCTTGTAGGGGAAACTGGAGTTCTCCGACCTGACGCTGGGGCCCACACCTTCGTCACTGCCTCACACTGGGTTAGGAAAGAAGTGATCTTAGGATGTTTTTACTAAGGTGAGAATTGACCAAAATGAAAAAAAGAATAAAGAGATTAATGTGATTTATTTGTAATTATATTTGTAAGAACCATAAACCAAAATAGGAGGATTTGTAAGTAGGTTGTAGCCAGCCATTCGTAAATAATTGAAGCTAGCTAATAACTAATTAGCCTTCTTCCCAGTGGTGAAAGTTGTTCCTAGAGTAAAGATCTTTGGAGGGTGTTACCCGCTCACATGAACCAAACCTTGTGTCTGTGACACAGGCTGGAAGAAACTCAAATGAATGTTTTTCATTGTCTTCTCTTGTCATGTCACTGCAAAAACACCTCATTGTCAAAAATTATTTTGCTATAGCTTGCTCACTTAAAAGATTTCAATGAAGACCAAAAGAAAGCAATAGAAACTGCGTACAGCATGGTGAAACACTCACCGTCAGTTGCCAAAATCTGTTTGATTCATGGACCACCTGGAACAGGAAAATCAAAAACTATTGTTGGCCTCCTGTACTGCTTGCTGACGGAGGTAGGTGTGCGTGAGGGCTGGGTGCTGTTAAGCAGTGCTTTGTCTTCCTTGACTTGAATTAATTGGCGTGTGAACATTAAAGCGCTTCTCCTTTTCACGTTTGCTGTGCGTAACTGTTGTTGGAGAAAGGGCTGGCAGAGGGGGAAGGGGGGTGGTGTGAAGCTCAGAGGACAGCAAACACTTCTTGTGTGAAGCAGTCTCCGGGCTGGCAGGGTGGCCCCTGAATTCACTGTGGGTCACCTGCAGTCCCGAGACACCATCCTGTGCTCCTGGGCTGCCATTTGGTTGCGGAGTGTTGGCTGGTTAAGCAGGTGGTCGGGTAAAACTCGGCAGTCAAAGTGTTAGGCCAGATTAATGTCAATGTAAGATGTAGGATGTAGATGACTTTGTTAACTTTAATTGTTTATGGGCACTTTTGACCATACCTGGAAATAGAGAAAAGCCGTACAGTTCTGTAATAGAGCTCATCAGTGTTTGTGTGTGTGTGGCAAATTGTAGAACCAGAAGAAGGGACACCCAGGTGAAAATTTCAATGCCAAAATCAAGCAGAACCGCGTCCTTGTGTGCGCGCCTTCCAATGCAGCTGTGGATGAGCTTATGAAGAAGATAATCCTCGAGTTCAAGGAAAAGTGTAAAGACAAGAAGAATCCTTTGGGTATGATGCTTACATGCCTTTTTTTTTTTTTTTTTCCTCTAAGATTTATTTTATTACTTATTTGAAAGAGTTAAACAGAGAGAGAAGGAAAGGCAGAGAGAGAGGTCTTCCATCCCCTGGTTCACTCCCCAATTGGCCACAATGGCTGGAGCTGTGCCCATATGAAGCCAGGAGCCAGGAGCTTCTTTCAGGTCTCCTTGGGCCATCTTCTACTGCTTTCCCAGGCCACAGCAGAGAGCTGGATCGGAAGTGGAGCAGCTAGGACTAGAACCAGTGCCCATATGGGATGCTGGCACTTCAGGCAGTGGCTTTACCCAGTACACCACAGTGCCGACCCCATGTTTTCTTTATTGCACCCCTGGGTCAGGGACAGCCGCTGCAGATCCAGTCATCACATTCACCAAGCACGGGAAGAGACAAAGCAGGGGCAAGGGGAATACACTGCCCGCAGATGCTGCCCGGTAGCACCTCTGCTTATTTCTGGTTGGCCAGAACTCAGTGACCACACCCAGTTACAGATCAGTCTGGGATGTGTCATCTCTCTCTGTCTCTCTCTCTCTCTCTCTCTCTCTCTTTTTAAGATTTTATTTATTTATTTGAAAGGTAGTTACAGAGAGGAGAGACAGAAAGGTCTTCCATCCACTGGTTCACTCCCCAAATGGCCACAGTGACCAAGGCTAAGCTAGGCCAAAGCTGGGAGTCAGGAGCTTTTTCCAGGTCTCCCACATGGGTGCAGGGGCCCAAGCACTTGGGCCACTTTCTGCTGCTTTCCCATAGCAGGGAGCTGGATCAGAAGTGGAGCAGCCGGGACTCAAACCGGTGCCCATATGGGATGCCAGCACTGCAGGCTGGGGCTTTAACCCGCCGGCCCCAGTTACACAGACTTTGAAAATGATTTGAGTATCTTGTGTAAGCTTATCTGTTCTTTGAAGGTTCATTTGTTATTAGTATTTTATATTTTACATTTCTTTTTCTTCTTCTTTTTTTTTTTTTTTTAACAGGCAGAGTGGATAGGGAGAGAGAGAGACAGAAAGGTCTTCCTTTTTGCCATTGGTTCACCCTCTAATGGCCGCTGCGGCCGGCTCATCGCGCTGATCCGAAGCCAGGAGCCAGGTGCTTCTCCTGGTCTCCCATGCGGGTGCAGGGCCCAAGCACTTGGGCCATCCTCCACTGCCTTCCTGGGCCATAGCAGAGAGCTGGCCTGGAAGAGGGGCAACCGGGATAGAATCCGGCGCCCCAACCGGTACTAGAACCCGGTGTGCTGGCGCCGCAAGGTGGAGGATTAGCCTGTTAAGCCAGGGTGCCAGCCTAAATTTCTTTTTTTAAACAGAATCAGTAAGTTTTTATCTACTGTGTAAAGTTCTTTTTTTTTTAAGATTTATTTATTTGAAAGTCAGAGTTACAGAGAGAGAGAGAGAGGTCTCCCAGAGCTGGATCGGAAGAGGAGCAGCCAGGACTCGAACCAGTGCCCTTATGAGATGCCGGCGCTTCAGGCCAGGGTGTTAACCCACTGAGCCACAGCGCTGGCCCCATGTGTAAAGTTCTTTAATAGCTTTAAACCTGTTTGAGTTTTCTAGTGTTGAGAAAGTATTGGGAATACAAAATTTTCAAGGTAATTTTCTAGTTTGCCTTATGTTTTTTCATTACATATTGGCATAAAGTTGTTCTTGTTAGTCTCATTAAAAACCTCAACCTAGAGACTGGCGCTGTGGTGTGGTAGACTAAGCCTCTGCCTGCAGTGCCAGAATCCCATATGGGCTCCAGTTCATGTCCCAGCCGCTCCTCTTCTGATCCAGCTCTCAGCTGATAGCCTGGGAAGGGAGTGGAAGGTGGCCTAAGTGCTTGGGTCCCTGCAAAAAGCTCCTGGCTTCTGATCCGCTCAGCTCTGGGCTTTGCAACCATCTGGGGAGTAAACCAGAGGATAAAAGACCTCCCTCTCTGCCTCTCGAATAAATAAATAAAAATCCTTTTTTAAAAAAATGGAATTTCTCCCTTGTTAAAAAAAGAAAAAAACCTCCCCCATACGTGTGGTTGGGTCCCACTCTTCCCTGTCCCATGCGTTTATTCCCGAAAGCTGCCTGGGCACTGTCCTGTTGTTGGAAAGTCCCAGAAGAGCCCAGGCCAGGATAGGTGATGTTCTGGATCCTGCCAGCATCCTTTGCCTTCTAGTGGACATTAAAATTGAAGACCTCAGAATAGGAATTTCCATATTATTGAAATGATGGTTTTGCCAATATAGATGTGTTAAAACTCATAAAATTGCAGGTTTTTAATATTTTTAAAAATGTTTATTTATTTGAAAGGGTTAGAGGGAGAGACAGAGATAGCTTCCATGTGCTAGTTCACTCCTCACGTGGACCAGACTTTGAATCCAGGAGCCAGGCGCTTCCTTCTGGTCTCCCACACAGGTGCAGGGCCCACGCGCTTGGGCCATCCTCTGCTGCCTGCTCAGGCTCATTAACAGGGAGCTGGAGCAGAAGTGGAGCAGCCGGGACTCGAACCAACACCCACACGGGGTGCTGGCGCTGCAGGCAGGGGCTTCACTGCTTCCCACAACGCTGGCCCCAAGTTAACTATTTTTGAATTTCAGCATTTTACTCAGTGTAAATTATACCTCAGTAGTGCTGCCTGAAAGAACAGCTTACGCCTGAGTGCCTGGACGCGTGCTGCCCCCACGCTCTGGCCGCTCCGGGGCTCTCGGGCCCAATTCCCAGCCTGCCGTTCTGGCCCCTAGGAATTTCTCTTCTGTTGCCACTAGCTCACCCTCCGGTAAAGGATGCCGTCAGAGTTGAGGGAGGGTCTGCTCTGTTCCGTGGTGAGTGCCTGGTCATCACATCTGCTTTGCTGGTGGAAACAAGTGGGTTAAGCAGGCTTGAAACCCTGAAGTAAATATTGTTCAGAGACGATGGCCTCCGATTCTCCTAGTTCGGGAGAACGGGCTGAAGTGGGTCCACACTGGGCCGCAGACAGCTGTGTAGATAAGCCGCTCATCCACAGTCAGCCTGTGCTTACAGAACTTCCCACGTGCTGGCCACTGCCCCAGGCAGTGTCCAAAACAAAGCCTTATTCTTAGGGGACTTCATATTCGGTGGAAGGGGAGGGCAGGATGGGGTAAGTGCTGATACAACTTGGCACAGTTGCTGTAAGTTAGCCTAGTGATGCAACAAAAACTTTGAGATGAAATGCTGGAGTGGTGACCTGAAAGGAAAATGTGGTTGATGAAAGAGCGGAAGTGATGGTTTTAATTCTAGGACTTGTTACCCAGAGTGTGGGTCATCTTGTGTCCTTAGATTCTGGAGCATCCGTGTGGTGTGGGGCGTGGGGCACTTACAGTGAGTGCCCTGCCGAGGATTTGACGGCCAATCAGATTCTCCTTTGGAAATCCAAATATGTGTTAATATGTAAAAGTCCTTTAAATATTCATGGCTAAGAAAAGTCCTTTTTTTTTTTTTTAAAGTTTATTTTCATTTTATTTGAAAGGCAGAGAGAGAACTTCTGTCTGCTGTGCTCACAGGTGCCTGCAACAGCCAGGCTGGGCCACACTGAAGCCAGGAGCCAGGAGCTCCATCTGGGTCTCCCATGTCGGCAGCAGGGCACAGGCACTGAAGCCGTCGCCTGCTGCCTTCCCAGGGTCCTAGGAGGAAGCTGGATTGGAAGTGGAGGAGCTGGGACTCCCCTTACTGCCGCAGGGATGTGGGCACCTCTCTGTGCCACAGCACCTGCCCTAGTATGTGGACACTCCTCAGTCTGTTTTCCGCAGAACACCATGGCAAAATAGATTTGGGAAATGGTAAGTTAAAGCAGCTTGGGGGGTGGATGCTGTGGGTTCGGCCACCACTTAGACACCCGCATTATGTGTCAGAGTGATGACTCCCACCCTGCCCCTCCACTTCCATCTGGCTCCCTGCTAGTGCACCTGGGAGGCAGTGGGTGATGATCTAAGCACTTGGCTTCCTGCCGCCTCTGTGGGAGACCCAGGGGGAGTTCCCGGCTCCTGGCTTCAGCCTGGCTATTGCAGGCATTTGGAGAGCTGAACCAGCAAATAGAAGATCTCTCTCTGTCTTTCCCTGTCTCTCTGCCTTTCAAACAAACAAGTCAGTCAGTCCTTTAGAAAAGAAGTATAATAGAACCTCTGCTCTGCTCTGTACATGTGATCCTGAAAGCTTTGGACAGGTGGAAGTGATAAGCGCTCGCCATAGTGTTGTTAGGAAGAGTGTTTGAGCTAATGTGTGAGAAAGCTCTGGTCCCAGGTGGCCGGTTCATGCCAGCCCCTTTCTCTGGTTGGTAATGTATTTGCTTAGGAATGGGCATTCTGTGTGGAGACAAGGTTTGCTAGCAGTGTCCTTACAACCTTTAAGTGTGGTTTTTATCAACAGGAAACTGTGGCGATATCAATTTAGTGAGACTGGGTCCTGAAAAGTCCATTAACAATGAGGTCCTGAGGTTCAGTTTGGACAGCCAAGTTAACCACAGGATGAGTAAGTACCGAATATGTCATGTTCCAGTGTTTTCTGTTTCTTTTTGTGGGGTAAAAGTGAGATGGATACTAAGGGTAATTTGGAGACCCTAGAAATACTCTAGTTCTGGGAACTAGTTTTACTTCTTGCTGTGTTTGCAGGTGTGTTTGTTAGAATTTGCATGCAATTTTTAAATTTTTATTTTTATTAGAGAAAGACTTGCCTTCTCATGTTCAGGAGATGCATAGAAGAAAAGAGATTCTGGACCGTCAGCTAGATGAACTTTCCCGCCAGCGAGCCTTGTGCCGAGGAGGACGGGAAATACAGGTATCCTAACGTTTCTCCGTGAATGTTCTGTAAATAAGAACTTCAGAGCTCGTGCGGGCGCACAAGCCAGTCGCTGAGCACCGGATGTTATTCTTTGATGGGACGGTGTAATCTGTGTATAGAAGTGGACACTGCAGTGCAGCCTTACGGGAGGGGTTAGCATTTTTCTTTTTGGGAAGGGCAGAGTAGTAAATGTCTTAGGCATTCCAAGACCATATGGGTGGCTCTGCTGTGGCCTGCGAGCAGCCATCAGTAATATACAGACAAATGGATGTGGCTGTGTTCCAATAAAACTTTATTTACAAAAGCAGATGGTGTATTACATTTGGCCCATACGTTAAAACTACACCGAATTTATTAGGTATCTTTCAAGTACAAGTTAAAGAAACCCAGTTCCAATTAGTTTCTACAGGGAATTCCCTGATTCCTACCTGGGAAATCCGTGAGTAGATTGCCTCTGGCGTGACTTGGTCCAGACACTCGCCTGAATTTTGTGCTTCAGCCCTTTGTTCTCCAGAAGACAGATGCCAGCACTCCTGGGCTCCACCGTCCCAGGTTGGAGGCCCCAGAGCAGGCCTCTTCCCAGCAAGGACTCTGATTAGGTCTGGGGTGGGCAAGCAGGCCTAATCCACATTTTTAAGGAGTGGTTCACGATTTGATAGGCAGGCCTGTGCGATGTGCTCACCACAGAGGCCAGGGTGGGGTGAGTGACCACCTCGTTTGAATCAGTGGCGGCGTGGTGCTGCAGGGGATTGAAAGCTAAGTAGAAACACGGAGCGCAGCACCCTCGGCAGAACTGGGTCCTACACAGGTGTGCGGAGAGTGTCAGGACCGCACTGGCAGAGAGGACACAGGCGCAGTCTGCTGGGAAGCACTTTCAAATACTTGATTTGCCTTTAATGGTAGCATTCTAATTTTTTCCAGAGGCAAGAGTTAGATCAAGAAATTGTCAGAGTTTCAAAAGAAAGGCAGGAACTTGCTTCTAAAATTAAAGAGGTAAGTGGTTCACCTGTAGAATTTTCTTGAATTTTTTTTCTTTCTTTTTTAATTCTCTTTTTAGAATAACAAAAAGTATTCTACTAAAACGAGATTTTGGAAGTTCCCAGACAAGCCATACAAAACGGGTAATCCACAGTTGACAGCAGACTCACAGCGGTATGGGTGAGGGTGGGAGGTTTTTGTTTTTTTAATCCCATTTTGCTTCAAACCATTCAGCTAGTCCATCTGCAGAGTGCACAGACTGGGCCAGGGTGCATCCTGAAGAACTGCTTGTCCGCTTTCAGCCAGTACCAGCAGATCACCACACGGGGGCGCAGGATCCCATGAAAGTAAAATACAGCCACCTTCATTCACTGTGGGCTTTCATTCTGTAGTATTGCTAAGACTCTGTCCATTAAATGCAAAAACAAAGTTGACAGAGTGATGCATACTTGATAGTTGATGATGAGGCTGACTTAAATGTTCATAGCTCACAGCCTGGTCTGTGCTTGGGCTTGAATGGTCTTCCGGTGTTCTGCTACATCATTTGCTAACAGAGCTTAACAGAGGTTGGCGCCACAGCAGAACTGTGCGGGTCCATGGCTCTGGGGACCATTTACCTTCCGAAACACCTAAATGTGCTCTTCCCAGCTTGTCTACATCGGGGGACAAATGCTGGTCATGAAATGTGCTGTGGGGGCTGCGATTGGGTGTTCTGGGTGCAGTAGTTCAAGTGTAGAAGTCCCTCCCTCAACCAGGGAGTCTGGGGAGCCAGCATTGTTCTCGTCTGGTTCTGCTTGAGTGCCAGGCACAAGTTCTGCCAGCAATGCTCAGTCTAACTTTTTATTCCTTTTTTTTTTTTTTTTTTAAGATTTAGTTATTTATCGGATTGGCAGAGTTACAGACAGGTCTTCCATCCACTGGTTCACTCCCCAGATGGCCGCAATGGCCAGAGCTGGCCTGATCCAAAGCCAGGAGCCAGGAGCTTCTTCTGGGTCTACCACATGGGTGCAGGGGCCCAAGCACTTGGGCCGTCTTCTACTGCTTTCCCAGGCTGTTAGCAGGGAGCTGGATTAGAAGTGGAGCAGCAGGGACTCCAGCCAGCACCCACACAGGATGCCGGCACTGCAGGTGGAAGCTTAGCCTATTCCGCCACAGCGGGTTAAAAAAAGGATTATTTTACTTATTTGAGAGTCAGTTACAGAGAGCGAGCCAGCTTGCATCTGCTGGTTCAGTCCCCAAGTGGCTGCGACGGCCAGGGCTCAGCCGGGCACACCCAGGAGCTTCTTCCAGGTCGCCCATGGGGGTGCAGGGGTGCACGCACTGGGCCATCGTGAGCTATTCTCCCGGGACGTTAGCAGGGAGCTGGGGAGCAGCCAGCACCAACTTTACCACTTTACCCCGCCCCCAACCCCTGATTTCTGTTTTCTTTTAAAAATTCAATTATGAAATAATTCAGGCAATCCATGGCTTTTGTCCAACTGTGTTATGAAAAATTAGATATAACTATGCAAGTAGAGAATGGTAGAATAATTACTTTTTTTTTGCTTTAATGTAAGAATTTTTTAAAAAAGATTTATTTTATTTTAAAGGCAGAGTTATAGAGAGAGAAGGAGAGACAGAGACTAAGAGAGAGAGATCTTCCATCTGCTGGTTCACTTGTCAGCTGGCCGCAGCGGCCAGGGCTGGACAAAGCCAGGAGCCAGGAGCTTCATCCTGGTCTCCACGTGGGCGGCAGGGACGCAGGACTTGGGCCGTCTTCCGCTACTTTTCCAGGCACATCAGCACAGAGCTGGCTTGGAAGTAGAGCAGCCAGAACTCTAACTCGTGCCCACATGGGATGCCGGCACTGCGGGCAGTGGTTGAACCCACGGCGCCACAGCCTGCGCCGAGAATGGATTCTTGTCGCCATCTTGGCTAAGACGTGATCATGACTTGTCTTTTCCCTATTTCAGGTCTGGGGCAGGGAGTAGGAAAAGCGTCGCACAGGAGCGGTTTGCTCTCTCACCCGCTGAAGCAGCAGTTAAGACACTCCAGAGGGACAGCTAGTGAAAACTGGTTGTGGGTGTTTCCCTGACTGAAGGAAAAGCACGTGTGAGGGGGGCCTTCCAGTGCCGCTGTCTTGGGGTGGTGGGGTTCGGCATGAGGAAATAGAGCGCTTCGGCTGCCGTTTGGCTCCGAGCTGAGCTCCGTGCTCTTGTGCTTGACCGTGAGCAGAAGGGGCCAGGTGCCTTCACAGTCTGAGATGCTCAGGGCCCTCCTGGGGCGGGCCAGCACTGTGTAGAACCTACACACATCCTCCCTTACGCCGGGTTTTTTTTTTTTTTTTTTTTAATAAACTTATGTTTTCATTCCATTTTTTCCATGAATTTTAAAAAATTTTTAGCATTTATTTATTTAAAATGCAGAGCAACAAGGGGGAGATATCTTCCCCCTGCTGGTACACTCCCCAAATGTCTACAACAGCCAGGTCTCGCTAGGCCAACACCAGAAGCCCAGAACTCCATCCTGGTCTCCCATGTGGGTGGCAGGGGCCCAACTTAAGCCAGTGTCTGCTGCCTCTGGGCCCTTCAGCGGAAGCTGGGTCGCAGTCGGATCCCCAGGACTGAGAGTCAGCACTCCACCGTGCTGTGCACAGTGCTGGCCCTCTCCCCTATTCTTCAAATCGTGTCTAGAGTACTTTTTTTTTTTTTTTTTAATTTATTTGAAAGTCAGTTACAGAGAGAGAAAGAGAGGTCTTCCACCTGCTAGTTCACTCTCCAGTTGGCCACAATGGCCGGAGCTGCCCCGATCCCAACCGAGCTTCTTCCGGGTCTCCCACGTGGGTGCAGGACTTGGGCCATCCTCCACTGCTTTCCCAGGCCACAGCAGAGAGCTGGATCGGAAGTGGAGCAGCTGGGCCTGGAACTGGCGCCCATATGGGATGGTGGCGCTGTGGGCAATGGCCTCACCTGCCACGCCTCAGTGCTGCCCCCCCAGATTACTTTTAATACTGAGTACAGTGTGAGTGCCACGTGCATAGTTTGTGTGTGTGTCTTCCAGGGCGTAATGACAACAGAGTCTCTCTGTGGTCAGTGCAGATGGTGGTTCCCCCCCCACACCCCAAGTATCTTCAGTGAGTAGTTGGTTAAATCCATGAATGCAGAACTGTGATAGAGAGCTGTCTACAGCGTCCCGCTGTCCCGCGGGTGTGCAGGTGTCTACAGCGTCCCGCTGTCCCGCGGGTGTGCAGGTGCCTCCAGCGTCCCCACTGCCCCGCGGGTGTGCAGGTGTCTACAGCGTCCCACTGTCCCGCGGGTGTGCAGGTGCCTACAGCGTCCCCGCTGTCCCGCGGGTGTGCAGGTGCCTACAGCGTCCCCGCTGTCCCGCGGGTGTGCAGGTCCCAGTCAGTCGGGGTCGGAGTGGGTGAGGCTCAGATGTTAGGCCGCAGCCTCCGTCAGATCAGGCGTGAGGCCGGTGACCACCAGCTCAGTCGCTAGTGCTTTTGGATTGAGGTGTTTCTTTTCGTTTATTACTAGTCTGCTGTAGGTGGCTGAACAAATGTAGTTAAATCAGTTTAATGCATATTTCCATTAGCTGTTTGCATAAAATTGTGAAACCTTTTTATTAAAATATTAAGCTGAGCTCAAAGTGAATCTCCCCAAATCCGGAGGGGAAGTCCACGTTCACGGGTGCTGTGCTTCCTGCCACTCAGGGCCACTGAATGCGTCACAGCTGGCGGCTGGGAGCAGAGCCCTGACCGAGTGGCTCTGACCTGTGGCCAAGGGAGGATCACGGTTGCCACCTTGCTCCCGGATCTCAGCCACATGCCGTCAAGCGCTGGGTTGAGCTGATCTGTGCAGAGAGGAGTCTGGTGCATCTTCGTAGCAGAAATAGGGAAACTGAGTCTTTGAGAAGAGGAGCAGTTCGTTCACTAATTGGAGCACCGTGGCAGTGTAGACGTTGTGTGGTGTCACTCACGTTGGGTTCCACCACATTGTCACATTTATAGAAGTTCATTTCTCAGGGCTGGCGCTGTGGTGTAGTGGGCTAAGCCACTGCCTGCAGCACCAGCATCCCACGTGAACACCGGTTTGAGTCCCAGCTGCTCCTCTTCCAATCCAGCTCTCTGCTCTGGCCTGGGAAAGCAGTGGAAGACGGCCCAAGTGCGTGGGCCCTCCACCCATGTGGGAGACCCGAAGGAAGCTCCCGGCTCCTGGCTCCAGATCAGCCCATCTCCAGCCATTGCGGCCATTTGGGGAATGAATCAGCCAATGG
Organism: Lepus europaeus; assembly: GCF_033115175.1. NCBI lineage: Eukaryota > Metazoa > Chordata > Mammalia > Lagomorpha > Leporidae > Lepus > Lepus europaeus. Next base: position 3,227,913 of record NC_084838.1, read on the forward strand.
AAGATCTCTCTGTCTCTCCCTCTCTCCCTCTCTGTAACTCTGCCTTAAAAATAAATAAAAAATAAGTTTGTTTTTTTTAAAGTTGACTTTTCTTATTGTATCTTTCAGCTTTTCAGAACTTTAACTCAGATACCTGAGAGGGGCTCTTCAGAAAGAAAGTTTACTCAGCTTATAGTTCTGGGGGTTCCTAAGCCTACAGTCTGGTGGCCCCTTGGTCAGGAATCTGGGGAGGCCAGAGAGTGGCAGGCTGATCACATGGTGAGCCAGGACGCAGACAGAAGAGCTGTGCCAGATGTGGCCTTGTATCACCAAGCCTTCAGGAGAGCCACCTCCAAGGGCATGCCCCAATGACCCAAAGGCTCCGCTAGGGGTGAGGACGCCTGCTCCCGTCTCAGTGCCTGGCTCCTGCACCCAGCTCTGCTCCAGGCTCCAGTTTCCTGCTAACGCAGACCCTGGAAGGCGGCAGTCATGGCTCAGGTGGTTGGGTTCCTGCCACCTATGGGGGAGACCTGGGTTGATTCTGGCTCTGGCTTTGGCCCCAGCCAGAGGCCGTTATGGGCGTCTGGGGAGTGGAGTGGGTGGAAGCGCGCTCCTGCTGTCTCTCCTCTCTCCTGTGTCTCTGCCTTTTAAAAGACCTCCCTCCAGGCCCACCCTCCAGATGTCATCATCAGATCAAGTCTGCACTGCTTAGTGCATAAGTCGCTAACATTAGTCTGTTAACCGGGGCCGGCACCTGCAGTGCCAGCATCCCATATGGGCATTGGTTCGAGACCCGGCTTCTCCACTTCGATCCAACTCTCTGCTGTGGACTGGGAAAGCAGTAGAAGATGGTCCAGGTCCTTGGGCCCCTGCACTCGCATGGGAGACCCGGAAGAAGCTCCTGGCTTCTGGCTTTGGATTGGCGCAGCTCCAGCTGTTGGCAGCCAATTGGGGAGTGAACCAATGGATGGAAGAGCCCCCCCACCCCCCGCCTCTCCGAACTTCTCTCTCTGTGTAACTCTGACTTTTAAATAAATAAATAAATATTAGAAAAAAAAATCTGTTAACCATCAGCATTACTCTTTGGGGCTTCAACAACTGCAGTAGACTGTGGGGAGCCAAACAGACTGTAACACTGGAGATAGAAAGCTTATCAGATTCACAGGCATTTTTGTTGGTACGAGCTTTATAAAAAAATCACAAAATATACTTAAAAATGACAAAAGTATGCATTTGGGGGGGAAAAGCCATTATAATCCATAAACTGTACTTTGGAAAATGGAATTTACTAAATAAAAGTTTAAAAAAAAAAGTATGCATTTGAGCGTAGTTCCAACCCTGTTTTTACTCATAGTCACTACACAACTGGAGATTATTTTCATTGAGACACCTCGCTGTGTGTATCCTCCTGCAGAAAGACTGTCAATCTGCTTTAACACACGGAAGCCTAGGTAGTTGTTCACTGCACTTACACTGTGCTCTCAGACTGCAGGCACGGGGTTTGCTGGTTCCTGGTTGTCCTGAAAGCCTGAGCCGGTTTCCTGATTGCAGTTTCCGCCTCTTACCAACAGAGCTGTGCATCACATGATGAATGTGGCTGTCAGGAGTTCATGTGCAAGTGAAAATGTGTTTTGTTTGTTCCCGTAGGTTCAAGGGCGCCCCCAGAAAACACAGAACATCATCATCTTGGAGTCGCACGTCATCTGCTGCACGCTGAGCACCAGCGGTGGCCTGCTGCTCGAGTCGGCTTTCCGTGGCCAGGGCGGGGTCCCCTTCAGCTGTGTCATCGTTGATGAGGTCAGTGAGTCGGAACCGTAGCTGCTGAGGTGCTGAAAGCAAGGGTTTATCACACCTGATCTTCCCGTGGCACGCCACGTGTGTTCTTGGGTTGAAATATGCCTCTGGGGGGCCAGCGCTGTGGCACAGCGGGTTAACACCCTGGCCTGAAGTGCCGGCATCCCATATGGGTGCCAGTTCTAGTCCTGGCTGCTCCTCTTTGATCCAGCTCTCTGCTACAGCCTGGGGAAGCAGTTGAAGATGGCCCAAGTCCTTGGGCCAGGGCCCCTGCACCCATATGGGAGACCTGGAAGAGGCTCCTGGCTCCTGGCTTTGGATTGGTGCAACTCTAGCCATTGTGGCCATCTGGGGAGTGAACCAGCGATGGAAGACCTTTCTCTCTGTCTTTGCTCTCTCTGTAACTCTATCTTCCAAATAAATAAAATAAATCGTTTTTTTAAAAAAAGAAAGAAATATGCTTCTGATGACCTGCTGTTGTTAAAATTGCTTTTGCAGTGTTGGGACTGCAGTCTGAATGATTCCTGATTGTTTGTAACGAAATCGCTGCTAAATGGTTCTCCTTCTCTGGGGAATATGGCTGGTTACCCTTTGAAGCAGTTTTGTGTTTGTTTGTTTTGAATTAAAAAGAGGGAGACGGAGAGAAATATGGAGAAATGAGTGTCTTCCGGTCCACTGATCACTCCCCAGATGCCTGCCATGGTCTGGGCTGGGATAGGCCAAGCCAGGAGCCAGGTCACCCGCAGGCCGGAGCCATCCCCTGCCCCTGCTGCCTCAGATGGTGCCCCTCAGCGGGAAGCTGGAGGTGGAGTGGAGCCGAGACGCGGACGAGGCCCTCGGTGGTGGCGTCTCCCACCTGGAGGCAGTCTGTGCCACGGTGCTGCCAGGGAGCATCCTCTCCTGCTGCTTCCATCACCGAGGAAGCCGTCACTGGCCACTGACTGTGCCAGAATTTAGGGCAGAAGACAAACCCAGGAGGTCCAGGTCTATAAATGTGTGCAACTATGTGTTAATTTAAAAAACTCAAAAGTAATTGAAAAGAAATACCTGTCCACTAGCCTGAAAGAACAGAAGCAGCGGAAATGGTGAAGATGGAGAAATGTTGTTGACCTGAAGACCCTCCTGAGTCTTGAGGCCTGCTGAGGGACCAGGAGCGGGGGAAGTGCACGCACAGACACGCGGCACAGAGACCGCCGCAGGAGGAGCCTTCTGCCTTGTGGCTCCCGGGGTGGCTGACTCCAGAAGACCTGTTTGATGTGTGCTTTCAGCCAGTTGAGGAGATTGTGGTGCTGGTGTTCTGCTTTGTTTTCTGATCAGAGGAAGCCTTTACTGATCCTTGGTGCAGAAGGAGAGTTGTGATACTTTTCTGTCTGATCAGAACTTGAATGAGTTAGATAGATCCTGTGCGGCTGAGTTAATGGGCAGGATGCTGAAGACTCTTCCCCCCCCCCCCCCCCCCCGCTCTCCCCCCAGGCTGGGCAGTCCTGTGAAGTGGAGACCCTCACGCCGCTCATCCATCGCTGCAATAAGCTGATCCTTGTCGGGGACCCGAAGCAGCTCCCGCCCACCGTCATCTCCATGGTGAGCTCTCGCGACGCCTCGCTGCCGGGTGCAAGGGGCTTGATTTGTTCTTTGTCCCGAAGGAGGGTGTGTTTCTCGGGTCGTCGTCTGTCATCTGCACGGAAAACTAAGGAGTCAGCAAGGAGGGGAAGCGCTGTTTGGGTCATTTTTTTTTAAGATTTATTTATTTTTATTTGAAAGAGTTACACAGAGAGAGGAGAGGCAGAGAGGTCTTCATCCGCTGGTTCACCCCAATTGGCCGCAACGGCCAGAGCTGCGCCGATCCAAAGCCAGGAGCCAGGAGCTTCTTCTGGGTCTCCCACCCTGGTGCAGGGGCCCAAGGACTTGGGCCATCTTCTACTGGTTTCCCAGGCCATAGCAGAGAGCTAAATCAGAAGTGGAGCAGCTGGGACTAGAACCCGTGTCCATATGGGATGCCGGCGCTTCAGGCCAGGGTGTTAGCCCACTGTGCTACAGCACCGGCCCCAGCACTGTTTGGGTCTTAGTAAGTATAAGTCTCTGAAGACGCCCCTTAGTTGCTGGTTGTGCGTCAGGGATGGAGGCGTAGATGGATCAGGTGCCTGTGTGCCAGGCCTGCCCCGGGGGAGGCCCTGTGCAGACACTGTAAGGGCTGTGCCTGGTTTATTTCAACAGCACAAACATCAGAGATTGAAGGCATAGCAGAGAACCCCAGCCTCCTGGTTGTATCAGATGGGTGCACACTAGGGGCAGCACTGTAAAGAGAAAAGGGCAGGTTGGGGCCTGCGTTGTGATGCAGTGGGTTAAGCCACTGAGTCAGAGCTGACTCAGGTCTGGGCTGCTTTGTGCCCTAGAAGTCCATGCACCTGGGAAGGCAGTGGACGATGACCCAAGTGTTGGGGCCCCTGCCATCCATGTGGATGGAGTTCTTGGCTCCTGGCTTCAGCCTGGCCCAGTCCCAGCTCTCGGTGCCATTTGAGGAGTGAACCAATGGATGGGAGATCTGTGTGTGCTCTCTGTCACTGTGCCTTTCGTATACATATCACACACACACACACACAACCACTGATTTAGGAAGGAAGGCCTTTTTTCTCAGGTTGTGAAATAGGCTTGTTTAGACTTTGCACATCTTTGGAACCCGTATCCTCAGCATCACTCACGAAGATTCTGTCACGTGTTCAGAGCACGTTTGACCTTAGATTCTGTAAGAAGAATCTTTGTGAGTCTGATGCCAGCGTGGAGAAGTGTGCAGGGACAGCTTTCTTCCTGTGGGTGAGGGCGCTGTGTCTCACGTTGGGTTTGAGATGAGAGCCTGCGTACGCCACGGCGTCTGCTCTGTGTGGATGTGGATGGAGACACCGTCTGCAGAAGGCTCGCCGACAGTGCCATGCACTATTCTGCTCGCGAGAGTGTGACTAGACGTAGTTTGTTAAAATCTGTTAATTTCTTTCTTTCTTACTGTGCTTTTCAGATTCTTTTCTGTTGGCATCAACGTAGCATTCACAGCATCCCGTCTCTTTGATAAGCAGGGTGTGGGCTTTAAGTAACAGGGAGGTACTGGAAGTTACATGATTGGTCCATGGCTTTTTTTTTTTTTTTTTTAAGATTTTTTAATTTATTTATTTGAGAGGTAGAGTTAACAGTGAGAGAGAGAGAGAAAGGTCTTCCATCCGTTGGTTCACTCCTCAATGGCTGCAACGGCCAGAGCTGCGCCAGTCCAAAGCCAGGAGCTTCTTCCGGGTTTCCCATGTGGGTGCAGGGATCCAAGCACTTGGACCATCTTCCACTGCCTTCCCAGGCCACAGCAGAGAGCTGGATAAGAAAAGGAGCAGCCAGGACTAGGTGGAGGATTACCCTACTGCGCCATGGTGCCGGCCCCCGATCGGTGGCTTTGACAGTCAGGGTCAGAAACATCTCCTTCCTCGGAGTCTGATTTTGTAGTAGACTTAAGCCGCTTAAGCCTTGCCATTGTGATAGTGGGGAAGTCGAACTGAATTCCTTGAGATTCTCACTTTGCTCTCCCGTGTCAGAAGGCACAGGAGTACGGCTACGACCAGTCGATGATGGCTCGCTTCTACAAGCTGCTGGAGGAGAACGTGGAGCGCAGCAGGATGGGCCGGCTGCCCGTGCTGCAGCTCACCGTCCAGTACCGCATGCACCCGGACATATGCCTCTTCCCCTCTAACTACGTGTACAACAGGAGCTTGAAGACAAACAGGTGGGTGTGCTCGCTGCCTGGCGGATTCCACGTGAGGAGAGCCGTCCCTCTGTCTGCTCGAGTCCTGATCAGACGCTTTAACGATCGTCTGATTAGAAAAGCCACATTGGCTCGGCAAATGCAAGGGAAGAGCGATGACTCCTAGTCACACAGCCCGAAACAGTCACCGTGTGCCTTTTGTGTATGTGCTTCCAGTCCTTTTTATTTTTTTAAGATTCATTTATTTGAAAGGCAGAGTTACACAGAGAAGGAGAGGTGGAGGTGGGTGGGTGGGAGAGGGAGAGAGAGAGAGAGGTCTTCCACCCATTGGTTCACTCCCCAGATGGCTGTAATGGCTGGAACTGCACTGATCCGGAGCCAGGAGCTTCTTCCTTGGTCTCCCACATGGGTGCAGAGGTCCAAGGACTTGGGCCATCTTCCGCTGCTTTCCCAGGCCATAGCAGAGAGCTGGATCGGAAGAGGAGCAGCCAGGTCTCGAACCCGTGCCCATATGGGATGCCAGCACTGCAGGCCATGGCTTTACCCGCTACGCCACAGCATCGGCACCCCCAGTCCTTTTGAAACAAGTGGACCACCCTCTGCTTAATTATTTTATGACTTTTTTAACTTATAGGTAATTTTTCATTCATAGATTTTTATATTTTAATTACGTAGGTCGTTCTCCCCAGCACTAGAAGAGAAATGCAGTGTTTTGTTTCTTTCCCTGATGTACAAATATAAAGGAATGCCTCTCCTTCCCTCTTAGCCTTCCCCAGCTCCCTCCTCCCACAGAGGAAAGCAGTAGTGATAATAGTGATAATAGATAATAATATCTGATGACTTACATTTGGAATGGTGGCTGATTTTTTTATAGACTGACTGAGACCAACCGGTGTTCATCAGACTGGCCGTTTCAACCTTACCTCGTGTTCGATGTCGGGGATGGTTCCGAGAGACGGGATAACGAGTACGTTGCTCTCCTCCGTCCCCAGGGTCGGCCCAAATCCGTCATTTCCTGTTCAGATCTATATGTGCGTCACTGGGAAGTGACTGAGGGAGGGTGGGGACGTAGCTGCCGGCTTGTCTCCGAGTCAGGAGAGCGGGTACTGAGCGGGCAGATGCTTGCCCCGGTGTCGTCACGTGTTGGATCGGGGTGGCGGTGAGGAGCGTGTAACCTGGGAGGGGAGTTGAGGGCAGGAGGTGACGTCACAGGGTTCAGCTCTGGTGGCCTTGCTCACGTTCAGTCTGTGTCACGTGGTCCGCGTGGCCATTGCAGGCACTTCAGGGAAGGGGCACAGCTCAAACACTGTCGGTGTTTGGAAGCCAGTAAGTCCTTAATTCATGTCAGCTGGGTATCCATTCTGACTGCTACAAGTCCGCTCTTACTATTGCTGTCCCTCGTATAACAGATGTAGTTGCTGCCTCAAATTCTGTTGCCTCCAAACTCTGTTCTCCGTGCAACTTGGAGTTTTTTCAGTTACCTTGCGTTTGTTCATGTGTGTGTTCGTATGTGTGCCTTTAATGGTCGCCTTGAGGCCATGAAACCCCTCTGCCTGCTCCTGTACTGGGGTGGGGGCAGAGCCACCCAGTGGGACTTCGCAGTTGGACTGCTGTTAATTTGGTATGTTTTCTTCTCTGTCTTATGTAGCTCATATGTAAATATCCAAGAAATAAAATTGGTGATGGAGATAATTAAGCTTATTAAAGACAAAAGAAGGGACATCACCTTCCGAAACATCGGCATAATAACCCACTACAAGGCTCAGAAGACGATGATTCAGAAGGACCTGGACAAAGAGTTTGATAGGAAAGGGTGAGGCCTTCTTACAGCTGTTCGCAGCTCTTCTGTGGGGTGGAGGGGAAGAAGGAAAGGGTCCTCAAGTGGGAATGTGGCACAAGGGGACGTATGTACAGGGGACGTATGTACAGGGGACGTATGTACAGGGGACGTATGTACGTACGTGCAGTGTTCATCTGAATGACAATGGCAGAGGTAGTGAAGGCACATTCTACTTTGAGTAAATCATTTAACCCTTTCACTACCTTTGTGTATAAATTGAAGATTTTATTTTATTTATTTATTTTTGACAAGCAGAGTTAGCCAATGAGAGAGAAACAGAAAGAAAGGTCTTCCTTTTCTGTTGGTTCACCCCCAGATGGCTGCTATGGCCGGCACGCTGCGCCGATCCGAAGCCAGGAGCCAGGAGCCAGGTGCTTCCTCCTGGTCTCCCATGGGGTGCAGGGCCCAAGGACCTGGGCCATCCTCCACTGCCTTCCCGGGCCACAGCAGGGAGCTGGCCTGGAAGAGGGGCAACCGGGACAGAATCGGCGCCCCGACCGGGACTAGAACCCAGGGTGCTGGCGCCGCAGGTGGAGGATTAGCCTAGTGAGCCGCGGCGCCGGCCTACATTTATTTATTTGAAAGACATTGTGACAGAGAGGGAGAGACAGAGTTCTTCTGTCCACTGACTCACTCCCCAGATGGCCACAACAGCTGGGGCTGGAATAGGCCCAAGCTGGGAGCCAGGGACTCAGTCTGAGCCTCCAGACACTGGGACATTTCTCACTGCCTTCCAGGTGCATTAGCAAGAAGCTGGCTCAGAAGTGGAACAGCCAGGACTTGAACCAGTGCTCTGGTAGGCGATGGTGGCTTTGCCAGCAGTGGCCCCTGAGCGTTATCCTTCGTCTCCTTACCCAATAGTAAAAGTCAAATATTGGAAATCCATAAATTCAACTGTATCTTAACCTAGAAACAAACATCCAGGTTACCAAAACTGGCTCTAGGGAAAATAAGAAATCTAAATAGGCCTAACAAGCCAAGAGATACAGAGTTGGGATCGGATACTTCTAGTAATGAAGAACCCAGCCGCAGGCTTCACGGGGGCGTTCCACCAAATAGTAAGACAAGAATTCGCAGCAGCCCTCTCCCACTCACGCCCTGTCACCGTGTGGTCATTCCACTCCCGGCACAGCACACTGACAGCAGAGTTCAGCATTGTAGGGCTGTACAGCGGCCGCGGCTGGAGTTTGTCCTGGGAATCCAGTGTGGTAATGCCGCGTCGATACAGCAAGGGGGAGGTGATTGCCTCCTAGGTAGAGAAAAGGCCTGTGGGGCAGTCCAGCACCGTGCACGGACATGCGTGTCAGGCCAGCGGTCGACGGACTAGCCAGCACTGCCCCCGGGTCTCTGATGGGGCTCACTCTTGCTACTCGTATTGGGCGAACTCTAGCCAGATCGGTTAAGCAAGAAACAGACGGAAGGCTTTTTTGATATAAGAAAGGAAGAAATGAAACTGTCATTTTTCCTAGATGACCTGGTCTCATTCATAGAAACACTAGCAAATCCGTACAAAGAAGCCGTTAGTGCTAATGAGCGTAGCAGGTTGCGAGGTACAAGATCAGCATTCACAAGTCTGCTGTTTTTCTGTGTGCTACAGATGAACAGTAGGAAAGGAAATAAAAACGATCCCGCTTAAGACAGTATAAAAAATAAGATACTTAGGAGCGTTGTGGCGCGTGGATTCAACTGCTGCTTAGAGTACCCAGATCCAGGATACTGGCTTCGGTCCCGGCTGCTCCATTCCCATCCAGCTCCTCACCGGTGTGGCTGGGGAGGCAGCAGAAGATGGCCCAGGAATCCCTGGGTCCCTGCCACCCAAGTGGGAGACCTGGATGGAGCTCCTGGCCCCTGCCTTCAACCTAGGCCAGCCCTGGCTGTTGTGACCATTTGGGGAGTGACCTAGAGAATGAAAGATCTCTTTGTCACTCTGCCTTTCAAATAAATGAATCTTTTGAAAAAGAATAGAATGCTTAGAAATGGATATAACCAAAGAAGTGGAAGACTTGTACACTGAACATTGACCATAAAACATTGTTGAAGGAAATGTGTTTTAAAATTTCTTTTTTTTTAAAGGTACTATTTTTTTTTTAAGGTTTATTTATTTGAAGTACAGAGTTACAGAGAGAGAGGCAGAGACAGAGAAGTCTTCCATCCACTGGTTCACTCCCCAGATGGCCGCAATGGCCAGAGCTGTACCCATCCGAAGCCAGGAGCCAGGAGCTTTTTCCTGGTCTCCCACAGGGGTGCAGGGGCCCAAGGGCTTGGGCCGTCTTCTACTGCTTCCCCAGGCCATAGCAAAGAGCTGGATCGGAAGAGGAGCAGCCGGGACATGAGCCAGCACCCATATGGGATGCCGGCACTGCAGGCAGCGGCTTTACCTGCGCCACAGCTCTGGCCCCAAAATTTTTTTAAGATTTATTTATTTGAAAGGCTGAGTCACAGAGAGGCAAAGAGAGACAGGTCCTCCATATGCTGGTTCACCCTCCAAATGGCCACAACGGCTGGAGCTAGGCCAATCCAAATCCAAGAACCAGGAGCTTCTTCCAGGTCTCCCATGTGGATGCAGGGGCCCAGAGACTTGGGCCATCTTCTACTGCTTTTCCAGGCCACAGCAGAGAGCTGGGTTGGAAGTAGAGTAGCTGGGACTTGAACCGGCACCCATATGGGATGCTGACACTGCAGGTGGTGGCTTTACCCACTATGCCACAGCACCAGCCCCAGGCAGCAGTTTTTTAGATACAACCAGAGAAATTAAAATGGGTAAATTGGACTTCATGAAAATTAACAGCTTTTGTGTGTCAGAGGACTCAATTAAGAGTGAAAAGATAATAGATAATGGAAGCAAATACTTGTAAATTGTGTGTCTGATAAGAGGCTCAATTAGAATATGTAAGAAATTTCTAAAACCCGACAATAACAATAACTGAGTTTTTTATTAAGATTTATTTACTTATTTGGGAGGCAGAGTTACTGCGTGGAGGGAGGCGAGGAGAGAGGGGAGGGGAGAGGGAGAGAGTGCCGGACTTGAACTGGTGCCCCTGTGGGATGCCAGGGCCTCAGGCAGACGCTTAATGTACTACAGCGCAGTGCCGGCCCCAGTAAGGTACAGACAGAAGTGGCTCATAAGCACATAAACATCACTTGTGACGAGGGAAGTGCAGTTCAGAACGGCAGTATTCCACCTCACGCTCACTGAAGCCTGCGGTTTAGAAAACAGTAACGAGTGCTGGGCGAGATGTGGAGAGGCTGGGACCCTTCTACACCGCTGCTGAGGATGGTAAAGGGCGAGCTGTAGCCTGACCGTGGGACCTAGAACTGCACTCCTAGGTGCACACCCCCAGAATTGAAGAACTGAACACTCGCGCAGGCCCAGGCAGTGTGGCCCCGCTGTTGGCACGGCCGGTTCGGCCAGTGCTGGAGACAGCGCATCTCCTTCCAGAGTGCTGTTCCGGTTGCAGGTCTCCACTTGTGATCCAGCTTCCTGCTTCGGCAGCTGGTGGCCCACGTCTGCCTGGGTCCCTGCCGCCCACAGGGCAGACCTGGTGGAGCTGCAGATCCTGGCTTTGACCTGGCCCAGCCCTGGCTGTTGTAGGAGTGAGCCAGCAGATGGGGAGTCAGGCTCTGTCCTCTCTCCTCTCTGTCTCTCTGATTCTGCCTTTCAAATACATAAAAAGATAGATTATTTTTCTTAAAAATCCACTTAAATACTTAATCGTAAGCATTAGTCATAGCATCGATCGAGTGGGAACAGCGTAGGCAGCCGTCAGTGGTGGGCGGGTGGGTGCGTCGCGCTGGGTCTGGGCAGGGAAGCCGTCGTCAGAGCAGTGGAGCACTTCTGCGTGCCGCGGTCTGGGGAGCCTTGGCAGTGTCGTGATGGGGACAGAGCCGAGCGCAGGAGGTCACACATCGCATGATTCCGTTTATATGAGATTTCCAGTGGAGAAAAGTCAGATAGAAGGCAGAGTGGTTAGTGATTCTCACAGCCTGGGGTGAGGGTGAAGCGGGGACTAATGGCAAAAGTACCATGAAAAATATTTCTTAGAAACACTATTAAATTAACATGCACATTGAGTGATTTTTGTACTTGGGTAAATGTGTTTCTCTTTGGTATTTAGACCAGCGGAAGTAGATACTGTGGATGCATTCCAGGGCCGGCAGAAGGACTGTGTTATTGTTACGTGTGTCAGAGCAAATGCCTTGCAAGGCTCAATTGGGTGAGTGACCGTCTCTGCTTTTATGTACTTGTTTATCATCCAGGATTAGATCATTATCGATCACTGCTGCAGAACGCCATCGTTGGCTTTGTTTTCTGTACGAGATCTTGTGTAGCAGCATGAAGATTTCTGACTTACAGACCTACTGTTAATTCTGCTTTCCCTGCAAAGTTCATGGAAGAATGAATGAAATTAGGAGATGTTTATTTTGATGAAAAATATTTTTAAATCAATGCACAGTTTTTTCATAAGTGAAATAATTGGGTGAAGCATATTTTGCAGGGTTATGTTACTCTTTTTTTTTTTTTTTTTAAGATTTATTTTGTTTATTTTGAAAGAGTTACAGAGAGAGGTAGAGCCAGAGAGAGAGAAGTCGTCCATTCCGCCAGTTCACTCCCCAAATGACTGCAAAGGCCAGAGCTGCGCTGATCCGAAGCCAGGAACCAGCAGCTTCTTCCGGGTCTCCCATGTGGGTGCAGGGGTCCAAGGGCTTGGGCCATCTTCTACTGCTTTCCCAGGCCACAGCAGAGAGCTGGATAGGAAGTGGAGCAACCGGGACTAGAACCGGCGCCCATATGGGATGCCGGCACTGGAGGCTGGGGTCTTACCCGTGTGCCACAGCGCCAGCCCCATGGGTGTGTGACTCTTCGTGGCGTGTGTCCTGGTGGTTTCTTTTCCCTTCCTGCTTTGCCTGGGTTTGTTCTCTTTAGCTGTTGTCACTTAGCTTGCTGAGGACACGCCCAGCGATGGCCGGGATTCCTTTAGCCTCGAGGAGTCTGTGTGGTTGTGTTCTCACTCATGGAAAGCAGGTAGGATGGACAGGTGGTCAATCTGTTTGACTGTTGCTTCCGAAAATAAAATGTAAGTGCTCTCCGCTCCGCTGGGATGGGCCGCCTGCCGCGTGGAGCCCGGGTCCCACAGGACCATCGTCTGCTTCCGTGCCAGCTCCGCAGTATTCTAACAGTCTAAGTAGGCGTTTACATCCATGAATATATGAGCTTGTGTGTTCTTAGAGGTTTCTGAGGGACAGCGAAACAGACTAACGAAGAACAGGCTGTGGTCTGCCGATCGAGCCCCTGCTGCCTGCCGCGTGTGCCCTGGGCTGGGGTCCGAGTGGCCAAGCCGGAGCTGGGCGCAGTCCAGGTCTCCCGCAGGGCGGCAGAAGCAGCCCCTCCGCCGCGCTGCTGCCTCCTGGGGCCTCATGAGCAGGAGCGTGGACTCAGGAGCTGGAGCCGGGGGTCCGGTCCAGGTGTTCCGATGTTGTGATGCAGGTGTCTTTTTTTTTTTTTTGACAGGCAGAGTGGATAGTGAGAGAGAGAGACAGAGAGAAAGGTCTTCCTTTTTGCCGTTGGTTCACCCTCCAATGGCCGCTGCGGCCGGCACACCGCGCTGATCCGATGGCAGGAGCCAGGTGCTTCTCCTGGTCTCCCATGGGGTGCAGGGCCCAAGCACTTGGGCCATCCTCCACTGCACTCCCGGGCTATAGCAGAGAGCTGGCCTGGAAGAGGAGCAACCGGGACAGAATCCGGCGCCCCGACCGGGACTAGAACCCGGGGTGCCGGCACCGCAAGGCGGAGGATTAGCCTGTTGAGCCACAGCACCGGCCGTGATGCAGGTATCTTAACCACTCGGCTGATTGCCTGCCCTGGGGTTATTTTTAAAACCTGGAAGTCATACTGTTCAAGTAGAATTCTGGGGCCGGCAGTGGGTCAAGCCCGTCTGCAGTGCCAGCACCTGGCTGTCCGCCTCCGATCCAGCACCCTGCCGGAGGCCTGAGGGGAGTTCCAGGTTCCTGGCTTTGGCCTCACCTGGCCCTGGCCGCTGCGGCTGTTTGGAGAATGAACCAACAGATGGAGGATCTGTCTCTCTACCTCTCCCTCTCTGTAACTCTGCCTGTCCAATAAAATGAATTTATATTTTAGAAAAAGAGAATTTCAGCCAGCGCCGCGGCTCACTAGGCTAATCCTCCGCCTTGCGGCGCTGTTACACCAGGTTCTAGTCCCGGTCGGGGCACCGATCCTGTCCCGGTTGCCCCTCTTCCAGGCCAGCTCTCTGCTATGGCCCGGGAAGGCAGTGGAGGATGGCCCAAGTGCTTGGGCCCTGCACCCCATGGGAGACCAGGAGAAGCACCTGGCTCCTGGCTTCGGATCAGCGGCCATTGGAGGGTGAACCAACGGCAAAAAGGAAGACCGTTCTCTCTGTCTCTCTCTCTCACTGTCCACTCTGCCTGTCCAAAAAAAAAAAAAAAAGAAAAAGAAAATTTCTAGCATCGTATCCCAGGCAAAATGGGAAGCAGACCCAGCGCCGTGCTTGGTCTGTTCCTGCCTTGGGTGGGAGTCGCTCCTGTGCCAGGGCTCCCCGTGCTTTCTGAGGAAGTGGCGGGAGCCCTGGAGAGGCTGTGTGAAACAGCGCCCGCCTCCCTCGGCCGTTGCGGAGAAGGAGCTCTCTCTCGTTGCCCAGGTTCCTGGCCAGTTTGCAGAGAATGAACGTCACCATCACGCGAGCCAAGTACAGCCTCTTCATCCTGGGACACCTGAGGACCCTTATGGTAGGTGCATGCTCGGGGACCACCGCGGGCGCCAGAGTGTGCCCTGCTTCCTGTGTCCCCCGCGTCAGTGGGTGTGGCTGACCACCAGGGCCGTGTGGGGGACGGGCTCTCGTGGGCCTGCTGGGGGCGCCCAGTGCGGCTCTCCCTCCGTGCAGTGCGCAGGGCTCCAGTGGCTGAGTTCCTAACCCAACCCTCGCCCCGGAAGAGGAGCTCACTGCTGTCCGCATGGCGGTTAGTGCCAGCAGAGGGCGCTCAAGTACACGTTCTTGCCTGCGCCGGAGCCCTGTGCCTGCTCTGTGTCCAAGCGCTGTAGCCTTTGTTTTTATGTACTTCCTGTTTTTAAGTTATCAAGAAAATTTTACCGTAAGTTTAAATGCCACTAGAGGTGGTTTTTAGACTGTTAGCGCCCTTGGCTGTAGCAGAAGAACAGAAAGGTGGCAGCTTCACCTCTCCCTGTCCGAGGTTGTGTTTTCACGCCTGCTTGGGGCGGGGTCGTGCGGGGTCTGCGCTGTGGCTGGGGCCTTTCTCCGTCTGTGTGCTCTGCGGAGACGGGGCGGAACGGCAGTTGTTCCATGGCGTTGAGAAAACTATAAAGGGTGCGTGCATCTTTTCTGTGTTTTTTGTAACTTCCTGTAAATTTGTAGTTCTGTCAAAACATTTTTTAGAAGTTATTTTTCCTGTGGCCATTGGAGCTGAGTGTTGAGAAAACCTGGTTTCTTGCAGGCGGGCTCGCGTGCCACAGCTGTGTGCGCAGTTGAGCACAGCACGGGCACGTGAGAGAGGGGTGGTGACGCTTACGTTTGTGGAGGAAAGCGCCCCCGCAGCTTGGTCCCTTGGGTCTTGCCGGCAGGGTCTCCACACGCAGCAGGAGCCGCGTGCCTGGGGTGCAGCCCGAGAGCAAGCGGGGGCAGCGTGAAGCGGGCAGGACAGCGCGAGGGAGCGCAGGGAGCTGGTGTGGAGAGGCTGCACGCCCCGTCCTGGGCCCCACCCCCACTGCCCGCGGCTGAGGAAGGAAGGCGGTGCCGTGCCGAGAAGACAGCTGCCTCCCTCACTCGCCGTCCGGCGTCCCAGCCTGTTCTTTTGTTCTTTTACTTTTGTTTTTAAGATTTATATATTTATTTGAAAAGCTGAGCTACAGGGAGGCAGAGGCAGAGAGAGAGAGAGAGGGAGAGGGAGAGGGAGAGGGAGAGGGAGGTAGAGACAGAGAGGTCTCCTATCCGCTGGTTCACTCCCCAGGTGGCCACAATGGCCAGAGCAGCAGCAATCTGAAGCCGGGAGCCAGGAGCGTCCTCCAGGTCTCCCACGCAGGTGCAGGGGCCCAAGCACTTGGGCCATCTCCTCCTGCTTTCCCAGGCCACAGCAGAGAGCTGGACCGGAAGTAGCTGGGTCTTGAACCATCGCCCGGATGGGATGCCGGCACTGCAGGCGGCGTCTTTCCCGCTATGTCACAGCGCCGGCTCCAAGAAATGGATCTTGAGAGTCCGTCCGCTTGTTAGAACGAGAGCTAGCGCCGCGCTGGCCGAGCCCCCGCGAGTCTGGTTGTGACCGTCTGTCCCTCTGTCCCAGGAGAATCAGCACTGGAATCAGCTGATCCAGGACGCGCAGAAGCGCGGCGCCATCGTGAAGACCTGCGACCGGAGCTACCGGCACGACGCCATGAAGATCCTCAAGCTGAAGCCCGTGCTGCAGAGGCACCTGAGCCACCCCCCCACCACGGTCCCGGAGGTGGCCAGGCCCCAGGGCGGCCTGCCCAGCAACAGGCTGGACGGCGGGCTGGCCTGGACGTCTTTTGCTTCGTCTGTGTGCCACACGCTCTCAGACGTCAAGGAGAACGCCGTGGCTTCCACGGTCCCCGAAAGGCAAGCTGTGCAGGACCCGCCTCGGGACCCACGGCTGCTGCGGAGAATGTGCGCTGACGCCCAAGGCAGTTTCCTGAGGGAGCCACAGCCCCCGAGCCCCCAGCACCCTGGATGCACACCTCCGGCGGGGGAGCCCGGCTGTCCCGTCGCGCCGCAGGACGCGTGCGGTGCCGGGCAGCAGGCCACGGCCAGGCTGGCCACGCTGAGCGCCCAGCAGCCTCCCGGGCAGGGGGAGCCTCTGGCTGCTGGTCCCGACGCAGCCATGAGCAAGAGAAGGTGGGAGGCCCGGGCGCTGAGCGAGGGCGGGCAGGGGCGCTGTTACACGTGGAGGGACGCGGGCTGGGACGCGTGGAGACCCGAGGGCGACAGCAGCTCCAAGAAGAGGAAGCTTTGGCAGTGACGCCCGCCCGCCGCGGCATCGCCGTTCGCCGCGAGTCTCCGCGCCAGGCCGCCCGGCTCGTGCTTAGCGGCTACGGTGCTGTGGGAGCCCGGGCCCCTGGGCTGCGGCGGCGGCTCCTGCCGGTTCTCCGGGGTGCGCGTCCACAGTGTCCTTGGGCGCCGCCTCGTTCCTTAGAAGGTTAGACTGTAGTGAGTGTTGTAAGAGTTGAAATGTATATTTGTATAGCAAATAACAAAACGCTTTTAAAGTTTAATCTAGTAGACTTTTTCTTTTCTCCGCTTAAAATGTTAATCACTTTTCAAGAGAACAAACCCTCTATGTGGAAAGCAGGTAAGAGGCCGATCCTCCGGCTGTCGGGCAGCCTGGGGAGCTGGGCGTCGGCGCCAGGCGTGTCTGGTTGCAGTCAGAAAAAGGGACCGCGGGGGACACAGAGGGCCTCGCTCAGGGCGTCGGACGGCTGGGCCAAGTCGGCCAGTCTGGTGGAGTACGCTCGTGCTTCGTCCTCCTCGGGTAGAAGACCAGGACTGGGCGGTGACTTCTGGAGCTGTCCCTCAGGGGCTCCCAGTGCGGCGGGAGCCCCGGCGCTGCTGTGTCAACCACGTGGCCACGGCGCCGCCTCTAGCCGAGAGCTAGGGAAATCTCGCGGGTCTGGGGGCCTGGGGAGCTGTGTGGGAAAATGCTTCCCCAGGGCTCCCATCGCCAGGCAGCGTGGAGACCTCTGGGCCAGGCCCAGGAGAACATTTCAGGCAGGGAAGAAAAGAGGTGACGAGGAGGCGTTTAGAACGAGGACCAGCCGAGGACGAGCCGGCAGAAGCCCCCTGGGGGGACGGGAGCTGCTGTTGATGGAGTGTGGGGCGGTGTCGACGGCGCCCTGAGCCGTTACTGCCGGTGTCTCCCACCTGCACCCGGACACCTGCCTGCCTGACGCCGCCGAACGCTCTGAACCAGGAAGCGGGCGCCTTCCCGAGTGCTTGGTCCCCAGAGGCCGCCTCTGTGTGCTTGGCGGGGCCCCGGGAGCTCCCTCCGCGCCTCGCTGCTGGTGTCCTGGAGAGCGCTCCGCTGAACGGACTTGCCGTGGTCACCACCGGCAGCGTCCAGAAAGTCCACTTGCGAGGGCGGCGGGGCTGGGGCCTGGGGTGGGGGGTCCCCCTCTGCTCGTTAGCACAGGAGTTAGAAGTGCCGGTTCAGCAGAATACAGCCGGCCCAGGCATTAGACTGGAAGCTGTGTCGTTCCGCTGGTCACGTGTCTGTGGAAAGTGTTTCCTGCGTGGACTGAGCCTCTCGGTAGAGCTGGGGTGCGGGGCGCTCGTCTTTCCCGAAGGTGAGAGCCAAGGCTCGTGCCGGGGAGGCCCTGCGCCGCCTGCTCGCGCCCTCAGTTCTTTCCGCTTGAATGTGTCCTAACGCTCGGCCGCTCTGCGTGGGATTCCCCTGGGTTCCTGGTGCGCAGTCCACTCGGTTAACGCTCTGTGGGTTCCCAGGAGCAAACTTGAGAAGGAGCGTGAGTATGTCCTGTGAATGTGTCTCAAGGAGGATGTGCTGTGTTCTAGAAAGAGTTACGGTCTATGCTCCGGGCTCCGCAGCTGCGGTTGGCAAACAATAGCCCTCTTGTTAAAGCCTGGATTTTAAGAGAAAATGGCCGAATTAAAGGTGGAGCCGAGAACGCTGCCGTGGGCTGCAAGTTCTGTTTGAGTTTCGGCGCTGACGTCCATTGGCTGCCGTGTGCCTGTTCTCCTGTTGAAATTGGGGTTGGGAGGTACGTGTCGAGCGGTGGTGTTGGTTAGGTGCCCCCCCCATTAGCCTGGCACGGGGAGGGGCGGGGAGGAAGAGCAGGTGTAATTGCCCACAGTCCCGAGCGGGACGTGTGTTAGGAAGCAGTGACTTCAGGAAGTTTTTAGACGCTCCCCGCTTGTGCTTGTTACAAAACACTGGGCCTCGGCCTGGCCCGGTGCCTCCTGGTGCCTCCTGCCGCCCGGAGCATGCACACCCGGCCTGCCCCGCTCCTGAGTGCCCAGGGACACGGCGGGGTGGGCAGAGGCGGTGGGGCGGGCAGAGGCGGAGGCGGGCTTTGCCGAGTGCCTGGCGAGCGCTTGGTTGGCAGCAGCTGGGCACTGATTATTTAGTCACAGACTCCGCTGACCCATCCCAGGCGGTCGCCCCCACCTCCCGGCTCTCGCCATTCATCCAGGAATAAATAATTCAGGGAGGGAACGAACGCCGAGCGTCAGCCTCAGCAGTTTACAGAGGCGGTTCCTGTGCTCGGGGGACCTCTCCGTAACTCTGCGCAGACCTGAGTTATTGTCGCCTGGCCCAGGGGCTGCTCCTCCAGGAGCGCCTGTCCCCGCAGCTGGGCTCCGCGGTGCCGCCGAGCAGCGCCGCGCTGGCTGGCCGCTCCCAGCCGTGCAGGTGCACCGGAAGCTTCAGAAACGTTCCCATGCCCGGGCTCCACCCAGGAGTTTGGATGCAGTGAGCTTGGGTCATAGCCTGTCTTAAAAATTATTCCCAGGTGATTCCATTCCAGTAAGTGGCCAGTGTCGGGGCCCGTCTACTGGGCGAGGAGGAAAGGCGCCCCAAGGATTGTGTGTGCCGGCCGTGGTTCTTCATCCCCGTGTGCCCAGGCCAGCCGAGGCCCCTGTCCCAGAGCCGCCTAGGCGTCTCTGCTTCCATTCTGCTTGGGAACTCTTGACACCAGCGGGGGAGGTGGGGGATGTGGCTGCCCACATCCAGGCAGGTCCCCAAAAGGCAACCAGTGTGAGATGTGTGCTCTGGCCCCCGGCAGAGACCGCGGGAGCATGGCGCCCCGCGCTGGGTTGAGTCTGAGGAGCGCCTCGCACACGCCTGTTCCCTGCATTGTCTGAAGCCCCTGCCAGTTCCCCGGTGCGCACCCCATGACCATCCCAGGACACAGATTGTGAACTGTGTACCGGGGCACACGCTCCCGTGTGATGCAGCCAAGAGCAAGCAAGGCTTCAGCTCCACCCCAGTTCTTGCAACCCCAGAGAAGTCGTTTTTATTTTTTAATTATTTATTACTTGCTTATTTGAAAGGCAAGGTTAGAGGCAGAGATCTTGCATCTGCTGGTTCACTCCCCAAATGGCTGCAACGGCTGGAGCTGCACCAATCTGAAGCCAAGAGCGTCTTCCAGGTCTCCCATGTGGGTACAGGGGCTAAGCACTCGGGCCATTTTCTACTGCTTCCCCAGGCCATAGCAGGGAGCTGGATCGGAAATGGAGCAGCCGGGTCTTGAACTGGTGCCCCTATGGGATGCTGGCACTGCAGGTAGCAGCTGCTACATCGTAGCACCAGTCCCTCAAGTAGCTTCTTAATCGTGGAGCCAAACCCCTGGGTCTTGCTAAACTGGATAGAGCAGACCAAAGGAGGATGTGTATAGGGTGAGGCCATTGTTAAACGGGTAGGGAAAGGGACAGACAGATCGAGAGAACCCAGCCCCCCGCCTTTGCAGGTGGGGCTCTGCCCCTTCCGCCGGGTCGCCCTGAGCAGCCTGCACACCCTCTGCTCCCCCTCCTCCACTTACTCTGATCCTTCAGCCTTGGAGGAACTGGGAACTCTGGCTGAAGAGCTGTGGCTGCGCGGAGCTGGGCCTGGCGTGAGGCCGTGCCCTGCGCAGCAGCTGGGGCTCCAGCCACAGGCTCGCCCTGCCAGGGACACGCGGCACGGTTCCTTCCTTCCCGGCCCCTCCCTCACATCCGGCTCTCCCGAGCTGTGCCTGTGGGTCCCGGGGTCCTCTGCATGATCTGTGCTGCCGGCGTGGCCCAGAGCTGTGGTTTTGGTGCTCACGGCCACGGCCAGGCCTCAGCCCAGGGCCTTGCGATGCCTGGGTTGGGGGTGGTGACATCTGGCTGTGTTATGGAAAAGCGCTGAATGTACCTGTCAGAAAATATTAACGGTTCCTGGCTCTGGGTGCAAGGCTGGGGTGACGCGAAGTTAAAAATGTGATTTTCTTCCAAGTTGTAATTTGCATTAAAAGGGAAAAATGAACGGGGAGAGCATTTCCTCATTTTCTCTGAACTTTCCTGGCCCGAGATTTGCTGGGATGGCCTGGGGGGCGGGTCCCCGGGGAGGAAGGGGCTGTTTGCAGGGGCGAAGGCCAGGGCGGAGGTGAGCCACCTCCCTGCTCAGGCCCCAGGGCTGCTCCCCAGGTGCCCATCGATGCCTGGGAGCCGGAGGGCCTGGCAGAACTGCCAGCGCAGTCGCCGGCTTATTTAGGGCTGAGGGGGCAGTGCCCTGGCCACGGAGCCGGGCGCTCCCATGAATTCTGGCCTGACCGCAGGGGAGAAGAGGTCGGTGGGTGAGTAGGAGCTGGTTCCCGTGTCCCTGCATGGCTGGCTGCTGGCCTGCTGGCCGACAGGTTAAACACTGGCCCGGGGCCAGGCGGCCCTGGGTGCAACCCGTGCCCCTGCTTCTGAGCAACAACGACTTCAGGTGAGTTGCTGCCCTGCTCCTGGCCTCCACTTACCCCTCCGTAAAATGGGCACGACAATCCCTCCCTCCTAAGGCAGTTCTCAGCCTGGGGCAGTTTTTGCCTCCAAAGTGGCACTGTGGATGCCCACGCCGGGGAAGGGGTGTTCCTGGCTTCCAGGTGCCCCCAAACATCCCCAGCACCCGGGGCAGGGGCCCTGCCTCCCTCCCCGCCAGCCCATTTCAGAGCTGCCACGGTTGAAACCCTGGTCCTAGGTGACGGCGAAGGGCAGTGGCTCCTATCATCCAGGCTGTGAGAGGGGAGCCGCCGCCGTGGCTGTCAGCCCCTGGGGACGGGCGCACACCCTTCCCGGGAGGCGGCTCTGCCACTCCTGGCGCCGCTGCCCTTGCTTTCTCCTTCTCCGGCCGCCTGGAAGATGTCAGAGTTTTCCAAATGGCCACTGGCAACTTTCCCTCCGCCCTCGGCGAGGTCAGGGCCCCCGCAGTCCTTGGGGACCTGGGGCTGCCACTCTGATGTACAACA
Organism: Lepus europaeus; assembly: GCF_033115175.1. Taxonomy (NCBI): domain Eukaryota; kingdom Metazoa; phylum Chordata; class Mammalia; order Lagomorpha; family Leporidae; genus Lepus; species Lepus europaeus. The sequence goes on from NC_084838.1 coordinate 3,249,243, forward strand.
CGCTCCACCTCCACTCAGCTCATACTGAGCCTGGTCCCAGGGAAGCTGACGCAGCAGAGGACCGAGCTGGCGCCCGGGCCCCTCCCCCCAAGGGGACGTGGGTGTGTACGTGTAGCAGAAGCGGGGGGTCCCCAGCCATCTGCTTCTGCACGGGGGGCTTACACAGCAACCTGAGGCCAACTCTGCTGGGTCCACAGGGGAGCACCTTGCCTCTCCCGGTGCCCCCACCCAGAGGGGCACCGGCTGGAGCCCGGGGCCGCCCCCGCCTCCAACCCACAGCTGCAGGCTGACATGTGGGGAGGGCCCAATGCGGAGGCTGTGGGGCGCACGGGTGAGCCAGTGGCTTTGGAAGGCCCCCTGCAAGCCTGGCCCACACCCCCGCTTGCAGGGCGTGAACAAGAATGTGCCCCGTGGTCCCACCCACCCACAAGGGGCCCGGGCACTCTGGGGACCTCCGTGTGGCTCTGTTCAGGAGGAAGTGAGGGTGCAGAGGGGAGCCCCGCAGGCCTGGCAGAAGGCACTTCTGGGCGTGCAGAGCTGGCCCCCTGCAATGTGGTGCTGGGAGCTGGGCAAGCCAGTAGGGGGCAGCATTGGGTCTCTGGTGGTCAACCATCCTATTCACCAGTGGTTACCAGCCGGCTGGAGCTGGGGGGGTCGGGAGGGGGGCTTCTGTGTTGTACTCGCCGGTTATCCCCAAGGCCAAGCTGGGCTCAGTGCAGCCTTAGCCCGGCTCCAACTTGCGGTGGGAAGCACTCGGGTTAGAGCTGCCCCACCTGGAGAAAGCTGGCAGGAGCCAGTGCAACACGGTGACGCTGGGGAGGCCCGGGAGACCCCCACCAAGCAAAGCTGCCCGAGGCACTGGACCCTGAGTCTCAGGAGCCTCCAGCTACGATGGGAGGAGGGCCTGCCCGGTCCCTGGGGTCTCCCTGGGCCAGCACACACCCTAGGAGGCAGCGGCAGGCGCAGCCCCACCTGTGGGTCCTGGCCCCCCAGGTGTGAAAGAGGCATCCATCCTGGGCCATCCATCGGAGACAGATGACAGCCACAGCACCGGTCTGTCCCTTGCCAGTGCCAGGGAGCCCTGGGACTTTTTCCCTCCTTAGCTTCTGGAAGCTTCTAACACGTGGTCACCTGCAGCTGGGCCGCACCTGTTCCCTGGGTTGTCCTTGAAGCCCCATGGGACCTGCCCAGGGCCCACCCAGACAGACAGACGCCGGCGGGAGGCAGCAGTGAGGCTGTTTACTCCGGGGTTACACAAGGACTGCCGCCCCGCGGTGGCCGCACCGCCCGCCTCCCTCCAGAGGGGGACAGTTAATCCATAGGCATAGGTCTCTACAAAACAAAGCCGCCACCCTCCAAAAAAAAAAAAAAAAAAAAAGCCTTCTTTCCACCCTCACCCCCGCCCCCAGACGGCGAGTTCCTGGGTCCCCAAGGCTCCCGTGGGGTCTGCATGGTTGCAGAGAAATCGCAGGATATCAACGAGAACCGAGCCAGCGGCTGGAGACCCGGGGCGCCGGCCCGCAGCAGTCCTGGAGCGACAGTGCGGCGGGGGCGACCCGCAGGCAGGAAACACAAGGAGGAGAGACGGGGGCGCAGGTGCGCAGGCCGCGGGCCGGCGGCGGGGCGCCGCAGGTGCGGCGCGGGGGCCGGCCGAGTAGCACCGGGGAGCAGCGCGGGCCGCACCCTTCTCTCCGCCGAGCCTGGCGCGCCGGCTCCCGGGGCTCAGCAGCCCAGGCGGGCGGCCAGGCCCAGCAGCAGCAGGCAGCCGAGCAGGGTGGCGGGGCGCGGGGCGGCGCCGGGCGCTCGGGCGCAGTCCAGGCCGCCGTCGGCCGGGTCGCAGCGCGGCCGCTCGCAGCGCACGCCGGTGTAGCCGCGGGGGCAGGCGCAGCGCTGGTTCTGCAGGCAGGTTCCGCCGTTCCGGCAGAGCAGCTGGTCGTCGTCGCACACGTTGGCTGCGGGGCGGGGAGAGGGACTCGCGGTGAATGCGGCCGCCCAGGCGCAGGAGGAGCCGGGGAGAGGGGGTAGGGGACACCTGCCGTTCACGCCCCCCACCCCGCCCCCGCCCCCGGCGGAGCTCTCCCCCCGACCGGGCCTCGCTGGCCCCCGCCCCCGGCCCGGGCACACTCACGGAAGCAGCCCTGGCGCCAGTAGTGCGTGGGGAGGCAGTCGTCACACTTGGGCCCCGCCGCGCCCTCGCGGCACTCGCAGAAGCCGGTCTCGTTGCAGCGGTCGTGCACGGAGCCGATCTGGTTACAGTTGCACTCTGCACGGGGACAGGGGAGGTCAGCGCCTCCGGCCGCCGGCAACGCCCTGCTGCAGCCCCTGGCGCTGTGTGGCCCCTCTCGGGGCTCCGGGGCGTGCCCTGGCCTTCCTAGCTCCAACGAGCCGACAGGTGGTCATGGGGTCGCCCGGCCACCGGAGCCTCTGTCCTTGGGCTGGGCGTGTGAAGCCTCCCCACCCCCAACTTGTATGGCCTCTCCAGAGCCCGCCTTCCACCTGCCCCAGCCCTGCTGGTGTCCTTGGGTCCACTGCCCTGGGAGTTCCTGAAGCCTGGGTGCTGGGCCTGGGGTGGGGGCAGGGACAGGCACCCAGAGGAGGGTGCTGGGGGGGGGCGGGGGCGGGGGACGGGACCTGCTCTAATTGGATCCAGGGGCCCTGGCCGTGTCTGCAAGCTGGCCTCGGTGTCGGCGACGCACAGTTCCCCTTTGATCACTTTAGAGCTGATGGAATTATCTGAAGGCTGCCACCCTCATTCAGACTGACAGCACCAGCTGTGAGCAGCCAGGCCTGCCTGTGGGAGGGGCTGGGCAGGGGGCGGTGCACAGGTGGAGCAGCCTACTGGGGACAGGGGTAGCAGCTGAGGGCAGCCTGCTGGGGGTGCTGGCTGCGGGTGATCCAACTGCCCTTTGTGCCCTGCCTGGGGCCCAGGTCCCTTCTTGTCCACCCTGAAGCCAGCCTTGGGCAGAGCTTTGAAGAACAGAACAGGGCCCATGGGGCAGGGGGCAGCTTCAAAGCTGCACCTCCGCTTACAAAGCCTTTGGAGCAGTTTCAGTAGCAGGAAAATGTTAAAAAAAAATCTCTGATCTGGAGCCAGTGACATGACACCGAGGGTTAAGCTGCTACGCGCATCCCATATGGATGCTGGTTCAAGTCCCGGCTGCTCCACTTCCCAACCAGCTCCCTGCTATGCACCTTGGAAAGCAGTGGAAGACGGTCCAAGTGCTTGGGCCCCTGCACCCACGTGGAAGACCAGGATGGAGCTCCTGGCTTTGGCCCAGGCAAGTCCTGGCCGTTGCAGCCAATTGGGGAGTGAACCAGAGGATGGAGGATCTCTCTCTGTCTCCTTCCCCACCCCCATAACTCTGCCTTTCGAACAAATAAATCTTTTGTAAAAAATCTCTGATCAGAGGCCCCAATGGGGGAATGGCTGCCTGCACGCACCCAGCAAGGCAAGCTCGGGAAGCCATTGAACCCACATCCCGGCGCCTGCCGGGAGAACGACACGGGGAGGGGCCGTCAGTGCGGACCCCGGGGGCTTCTGTCCGCCAGCTGGGATGTCCACGGCCTCCCCAGTGGTTCTGACACTAACGCTGCCAAGCAGCTGTGTGTTCCAGTGCCGCCTCCGCCCCGAACCTGGCAGTGCAGCGCAGCGCAGCGCAGCGCAGCGCAGCCCAGCCCAGCCCAGCCCAGCCCAGCCGCGCCGCGCACCGATGCACACGTTCTCGTCGTCCAGCTCGGCCGAGCCGTTGCGGTAGTAGCCCAGGCGGCAGTGCTGGCAGTGCTGGCCGCGCGTGTTATGTTTGCAGCTGACACAGGTTACCACGTTCAGGAAGTCGATGTAGCTGCAGCGGTTGGAGTGGCCGTAGCACTCGCAGTCTGGGCCGGCAGAGAGGGAGAGAGAGCAACAGTGAGCGAGCACTTGGGGAAACCGAGGCACGGGGCGAGGAAGGGCCAGCCCCCGGACATGCAGGGTGAGGGGCGGTGTCTTTGGGAACGGATCTAGAAGGTGCCCCCGTGCCTCCAACACTCCCGTAGGTAGCCGGCTTTGAGCCCAAAGGAGGATGGGTAAAGGCCCCACCCACGGATTCCCACAGGCGGGGGTGCAGCCCGGCCAGGTGCCGTGAGGTCAGAACATGGCTCACACGAGGCTGCCAGGGAGGGGTCACTGGATTGTGAGCTGGGGGGGAGGGCGTGTCCAGGGCCAGGGTGCTCCCCACTGCGCCCCCAGTGGGCCCGTGGGCAGATGGACACGTGCACCGACCCAGGTGAGATGCATGGGCCAGGAGCTTCCTCCTCGTGCTGCTTTGGAAGACGATCTGGGCAATTGGCCGCCTGCGGGAGCTTCCTCATCCCCAAGTTCGGCCAGCACCAGAGGGACCCTGAGAGCGAAGCCCTTTCCGGGGTGGGGTGGGGGGCCCTGGTGTCTCCTTGCCGTCCTGGGCTTCTCAGAGCCCCACGTCTGTGCTGTCCTGCGCCTCCTCCAGTCCACGTCCCGAGCTGGGCAGGGCTCGGAGGGGGATCCCACACCACCACAAAGGGGCAGGGTCTGGTGAGGTCACCTTCCCGTCCCCAGGGCTGTCCTGAGGGACCCAACACCTCCACTGCCACCGACCATGGAATGCGGCTGCCCTGGGCGAGGGAGGCGCTGGCCGCCCTCCTGAAACCACAGGTGCATCCCTAGCGGCCCGACCTCCCTCTCCGGCTGGGAGAGGGTGGGACGGGCCCAGGCCTGAGCAGTCAAGGTTAGGGGGAGACTTAGGAAACAGCCCCATGCTGCGCCGCTGTGCCGCTGTGCCGGGGGAAGCAGGCGGGCTCCCACCTGGGGGCCTCCAGAGCCTGATGCCTTCACTCACCCCTCCCACCAACAGGGAGGGGAGGCCCCTCCCGGTGTCCCCAGAGCAGCGTCCGTCTGAGCCCCGGCCGCCCCAGATTCTGCTTCTACCCAGGACCAGCCCCTGGGCTGCACCTCCCGGGGGAGCCGGGACCTGCTATTTCTGGCAGCTGCTCTGCCTGCTGAGTGCCCGTCCACCGTGCAGAGTTGGCTCCTGACTCATACCTGCTCCCAGCTCCCCCGGGGAGGGCCGAGACGGGAGGGAAGAGCGAGCCAGTTTAACCTTGACCCAGCTGGTCTGGGTTCTGTGCCCTGCCTCGTGGTTTCCCGGCGAGGCAGGGAGAGGCGGCGCCAGCACGCGCTGACCCAGCCGGGGCCGCCCTCTTACCTGGGAATTCTTCAATGGGCATCACGTGAGGAGATTTGGGCTTGAGCTGGAAAAGTCTGGAGCCCTTGGCGGGGCCAGGGGCAGCGGTGGAGGGGCCCGGGGCAGCTTGCAGAAATGAGAAACGCGCTCTTTGGTCTGTCTGAGCCCGCCTCGGGGGGCAGCCTTGTCACCTGCTCAGCCTCCAGTCAGGGAGAGCACACAGCCCCCGGGTGGGGACCACCCCACCTTGCTGAAGCCTGCCCCTGACCCCACCCCACCCCCACTGTTTACATATCCAGTTCAGTCCCCCAAACGACCCCCACCCCTGCCAACACCCCCACAGGGTGCTCAGACCTTCTGCCGACTGAAAACACGCATCAGCGGGGCTTTCTGCTACTTCCCTTCTCCCCAGCCACCCGAGCGTCCGGTCCGGAGTCCAGAGCTGGCATCTGTCACTTCCAACCCTGCTGCCCACTGGCAAGTGCCGTCAAGCGACGCGCACAGCCTGCAGCTCCACCTGCCGCCGCCTACGACCCGGGGGGTGTCACGGCCTCAGTTTCCCTCTGGGAGTCTGCGGTGCCCTGGTCCTACCTGTCTCCCTTCCCAGAGACCATGCCTCGACTTAGGAACCCAACCTGGGGCCCAGCTCCAGGACTGCTCCCCCAGCAGACACCACACAAAGCTGCTCACAGCTGGGGCACTTGGCTGGGAGGGGCAGGATGTGGCCGGAACACCTGGATGCCCACCCAAGGGAACCAGGCAGGGACAACCCCCTCCCTGGAGGGCCGAGTGGGCCTATGTGAGTCCTGTGTGTGCCCACCTGTGCAGCCCCCTGGAAGGCCCCCCACTGCAGCAGGAGACTAAGGCTCCCACTTGAGCGTGGTGCCTCCCACAACCTCCCCCGCTCTGCTTTCCCCTTGCCCGGGAGCCTGGCCCTGCCACCCGGGATGGGCCACCTTCTCCCTTCATCTACTGAGTCACCCCCTTCTGGGTCACCTGTGCCTCCCCCTGCAGGAAGCCCTCCCTGGGCTCCTGCCCCTGCCTGAGTGTCCCATGAGCCAGGCTGCAGGGACAGAGCCGCCAGACCGCTGCCCGCACTGCTCTGGCCTGGAGTTCCAAAGAGAATCTCTACACCCGGCCCCTCCTTGTACACCTGCTCCTTCCACTCCAGGGGGCGGGTCCAAGGAGCTACCCAGGGCCCAAGGCCTAGTCGCAGGTCCCCCCCCCAGTACCTTCTGCAGTCGAGGTGGCCTCGGGCCAGGGGCGGCTATCCCCCAGAGGGGCAGCCGCGGAGGGCCTGGTCCACTCTTGCGGGAAGAAGAGAGGAAAGCAAGTTAGGCGAGGGGGGCCGGGGGGGGCCTGGGGACCCACTGGGGCATCGCCCCCTGCAGGCCCCTGGAAGCAGCAGCACTGTAGGGAGAGGCTCTGTCTACACCAGCAGGAAGAGCTGGGTCCGAATCTACTGCAGAGGCAACGTCTACACTACTGCAGCCTGGGGTGGGCGCAGGGTCCGGGAAGCCGGCGGGGTGTGAGCAGACTTCCTGCTGACAGGTAGGGGTAGCTGCAGTCCCACCCTGGGCCACGCCTGTGTGTGCTGCAGAGGGCACCCGTGTCCACCAAGGCCCTGAAAGGCCCTGGCTGGGTCCCCCTCCAGGGACAGCAGTGTCCTTTGCATGTGACCCGCCTTCCAGGGAGGGGGCTGGTGCTCTCCGCCTCTTACCAGGATCGCACACCGAGAGGGCAGTGCGGTGGGCGGGGGAGGGGGGGAGAAGATGTGCCAGAGACGCTCCAGCTGGGAGCCGGGAGCCTCTGGACATCAACTTGACACTCAAGGAGGGAGCAAGGGCTTAATTAGAGCTGCGGCAGCACCTGCCCGGAGGCACCCCACTCCCGGGCCGTCTCCCAGCATCCTCTGCAGCCAGGCACCGAGGGGACCGGGCAGAGCTCAGCAGAGCCCAAAGCCCCTGTCAGGAGACCCCCAGGAGGGATGTGGGGCCTTTCTTGGGGTGAGGTCTGGGGAGGGAGACGCCAGGCCGGAGTTTCCAGGGACGCGCTCAGGTGTGCCGAAGCAGGGCTCTCGTGGTGTGGCCATGCACCAAGACCAGATGGAAGCCCGTCTGTTCCTTGGGAACTGGGGAGCCGCGACGGCCCCAAGGCCTCGGGCCTCAGCGCTGAGTGCCCAGGCGGCCGCGGCGCCTGCAGCCCACGAGGCAGGGTTCGAGTCTTGGTCATGGGTCTGCTCCTTTTTCACAAGAGCTTTATCGAGGTCTTAGTCCCACCCCACACGATCCAGCGGCTTCTCTTCTGAAGCCTCGGTCCCCTCCTCTGGGTACTGGGAAGGCGACAGCCTCCATCTCACCGGGCTGAGCAGGGAAGCCGGAGGCACAGGCGCCGAGCGCGGCCCATGCCAACCGGTGAACACCAGGGACTGGCGCGGGGGCTTCAGCCATGTGCCCACTTCGGGCCCAGGAAGCAGAGCCGTCAGCATCCACCCTGCATGCCTGCTCCGTGCTGGGCCGGGCACCCTCTCCAAACCTCCCCTGCGGCTTCTCCTCTCTAACGCCCAGCTTACCCAGGCTGCCCTGTGCCCCTGCAGCTACACAGATTCAAGGTTCCTCCCATGAGAGCGCCTGGGCCCTGGCCCAGCCACACCAGCACGCCCGCCCGTCACAGGCTCAGGCAGCTGGGCCAACTTATGTCCTAAGCCCAGAGTCTCAGCCTGGCCCCCGCAGCCCCCGCCTCCTGCACACGCGTCCTGGTGGGGGGGAGAGGAGGACAGGGTTCCACCCACAGGGACAAAGCACACAGCCTTTCTCAAGGCACAGGTGTGGGCAGCCCCCCCCCCCGCAGTGGCCAGAGCGGTCCCTCCCCCGTGGGGCAGCAAACGACACGGCAGGGCCTGGCGCTGCCCAGGGAATCAGGAGCCCCCATGGCCTCCCTTCCAGGGGGAGGGGAGATGCTACTGGGGTGCGGTCCCCGCTGGGACCGGGAAGAATGCCTCGTGGGTCTGGATGAGTCCTTCCAGGCTCCTGGGGCCCGCAGTGGTGGAGCCTGGCCCCCGGCACCCACAGATCCACCTCTGGAGACGGTTAGGCTCAGACGGGCGTCCAGACCTGACCGCAGCTGCAGGCCGGAGGGGGCGCGGTCGACAGGGGACAGGCAGTCTGCCCCGGCCGGCCCTGCCCACACTCAACCTCACCCCAGCATTCTAAAAGCCCCAGCTCCGGGGCCCCCTCTGCCTCACTGACCCCAGGAGCCTGCCCTCCCGGCTGGCCTTGCTTTGTCCACACCGATGGCCAGATAGGGACAGCGCCTGGGCCAGCTCCAGGGACCATGGAGGCAGGAGTGCGCCTGGGGCCAGGGCTCATCTTTGGCTGAATGTCAGGGTAGCCCTGCTGGTCTCAGGGCCCCTACAAGCAACGCCTTGGAGGGGCAGGCGGAAGATTCTAGAAGCTGGACCGGCTGGGTGATAAGTTGGCTCAGAGGACCCGGAAGCCACCGTGGGGGTCAAGCACTCACTACTCCAAGAGCTAGCTCCGCTCTCCCCGCGGCCACAGAAGGCAGGGACTCAGACTAGAAGCAGGAAGCCGGGGACAGCAGGCGTGACTGGCTACGCCCTGGCACCCACCTGTGGGCTGTGGGGTGTGGGGGGCCGAGGGGGCCCGGGCAGTGGGCGTGAGGGGGGCGGGAGTGGTGGGGCCCCTCCTCACGACCACAGTGGCCGCGGGGGCTTTGGGGCCAGGCTCCTTCCGGGACCTGCCGACGCCTGGCAAGAGATGGGAAAAGTGAGAGGGTGGAGACGTTGCTTACAACCCGGCCTCTGGCAACCCCGCAGGAGGCAGTCCAGGTTGGGGGACTCAGAGTCCCGGTGGTGGCCGGCGGCGCACCCAGAGCGTTGTTGAGCATTGGGGTCTGCCAAGGGCCGGGGGCTGAGGACACAGTGAGAGGCTACATACAGTGTCCTGCCCAGCAGGGTGCAGACCCTCCCCTCCCCCAACCCCTGGCAGGTGCCCCGCCTGCCTCACCCACTCTAGGAGGCGCCTCTCCGATGGGGGAGGGGCAGAGACCTCTCTGGTGGGGGCGGGGCGGGGCGGGGCTTTCCAAAGCAGCAGGAATGAAGCTCCTGGGGGACCGAGTGGCTGGGCCCCAGGCCACAGTGACGATGACAATGACCGATGATGTGAGGGTGGGAGATGGGGACGCAGACAGGGGCGGGGCGGGTAGGGGCCGAGGCCCAGAGGACGTCAAAGCCAGTTCTCTCCTCTCCTCTCCCCTTCCCCAGACATGCAAAGTGCAGTGGGGGGGGGGGGGCACGCCCCAGGTGTGTACTTACTACCCCAGGCAGAGCCGGCAGCAGCACCTGTGAGAGAGAAGGTCCGTTGTCACGGGGGGCTGTCTCCTCCTGGGCTGGGGGGCAGAGTCCCACTCAGTCACTGCTGCCCACGGGGACCACAGGGCAGGGCTGGGTGGACTTCCTGTGTCAGCCTCACCAGCGCCCAGAGAGGCAGCGACAGCATCAGCCCATTTGGCAGATGGAGAAACTGAGCCTCAGAGCTGTGACTTAAGCCTTGGGGATACACGAGCAAGGGCCAGCCCCTCCCCACAGAGAGCTTCCCGCCGGGCTCCCCAGGGCGGGACCAGCGGGCTGTGCTGTATGTCCGGTGTCCCGCAGCCAAGAGGTGGGAACTCTCCCTCTGAGCAGCCCCTCCTGGGACGGATTCTAGGGGTGGGGAGGTGGGGGGTGAGGACGGCAGAGGCAGGGATGGAGGAAGGGGGCACGAGGTCACCACGGCCCTGTCCCAAGGGCCTGAGCAATGAGGGAGCTCAAGACATCCAGGCAGGCAAGCCCGGGGCCAAGGGCAGCCCAGCGGGAAGCCCTGGGGAAGGGGGGTGCCCCAGCCAGGGTGACCCCCAGCTTAGCCTCCTGGGTGTGGGTGCCGCTCACTGAGACGGGGGCACGTGAGTGGGGGCAGGTGAGGGCCAGGCTGTCCCGGAGAAGGTGGGGCAGGAGCACCCCCGCATCCCCTGGCCTCTTGGGACTGGACGGGCAGGCAGGGGTGGGGCCCGCTCCAGGGGCGGCTCCCAAGCCCTGTAGGGAAGCGAGGAGGCCCGGCCTGGGGTGGGGACAGCAGCCGCCCTGTGAGGGACCTGCAGGCCCCGGGGTCTCTCCCTCTATGAGTGTCCAGGAGGCAGGCAGACGGGAGACCTCGGAGAATCTTCCCCCGGGCAGGGCGGGCACTCCGGAGGGAGGGGAGGAGCAGGGATGGGGAGGGAGAGGGGGAGGGCAGAGGACTGCCACTGGAGAAGGGACTGGGCCACAGAGACTGGAGTGGGAGCCTGGGAGGAGGTAGTGGGTGGGAGTGGTCACATGCTGGCCCCGCCTACCCAACCTGTGCCCATCACGGCCTGGCCTCCCAGCCTTCTGCTCTCATCAGGGGCAGCAGAGCCATCAGTGGCCCGGAGCTCACTGGACAGCCCGAGGCTCTGGGCCTGAGTGTGTGCAGGTGGAAAATGAGGTGGTCCCCAACAGCTCCCCAGGGCACCGCACATACCGGCCACCGTCTCAGGAGGGGACAAAGCACCGGACAACGTCCGACCTCAGCAGACGACAGAGGCTGGTCGAGGGCGCCTCACCCTGGGCCAGCCTGGGCCTCCTTCTCTGGGCACACCTGTGCACTGGGCTGGGGGTCCCCAGTGAGCAGGGCCCCCCAAGGTGTTCTTGTCAGAGACAGATAAACTTCCCCAGTACCCCTGAGCGGGGGGAGGGGAGGACCGGGCAGAGAACAGCAGAGGGGGCGCAGAGGGGGCGCAGAGGGGGCCTCGGAATCACCTCTGCAAAACCAAGTGGCCGGGCCAGAGATGCCGGGACGTGGCACGCTGATGGAGGCTCCTGTTCAGGCAGCGCTGCCCCCTCCCCTGCCCAGGGGCCCCCGCCCAGCAGGCAGGGTCAGGAGAGGGAAGGGCAGCAAGACAGCTGTTGATCTGCCCAGCTCCGGTTTCCCTGCGGTCACCGGGGCTGGAGGGGGCTCAGCATTGAGCAGGACGCAGGCACACAGAGGGTCTTGTGACGAGCCTGGGAGCCGTCACTAGGGGTGTGCACGTGCGAGGTGTGTGCAAACGTGTGTGCGTGCACGCGTGTGAGCCACAGCTCCCGGGTGGAGGCGAAGGGCCGGGGAGACCCGGCCAGTACCTACAGGCGTTGGGGGAGCCGTGAGGCAGTGGCAGGTAGGAGCCGGCCCGCCAGGAGCGCGTGCGGAAGTTCTTCTTGCACTTGCCGCAGTCGGGGCCCGTGGTGTTGTGCTCGCACTCGCACTGCAGGCTGCCTTCGCGCACTGAGCACAGGTTCGCGTGCAGGTTGCACTTGCACCTGGGGAGATACAGGGGGCGTCAGACAGGGACACGGGAGAAGCAGGGGCCCGGGGGCGGTGGCAACCAGCACCGAATCCACTGCCCTGACTCCCCGTCGCCCCGGGCCCAGGGCTGCCGTCTGCTCCCTCCTTTGATGGGAGTTGAAGGGTTTCCTGCTGCTGGGCTGTGGGGAGCTGCCAGGGCTCCCTGGCCCCAGGCCTCTGATCACCTCGAGACTGAAGCAGGTTGACAGGTAGCAAGTGCCCCACCAGCTCCATGGGGGTCCTGGTGCCCACGCCCCAAAGCCCCACATGCATTATTCACTCATTCATTCAAATATTCACGGGCAGCTCATTGTTCTGGAAAACCGCATCTCTCTGCCTGTGCTAACAGTGAGCTGGGGAGGGGGCTGGGGGGGGGGCTTCTCTGTGGTGTTTGTGATGGGGTCCCAGCCTCAGGCAGCAGCAGATGGCCCCCCAGAGCACAGCCCCTGGACAGGAGCATCCCATGGGAGAGCACTCCCCACCCCCGACGCTGCCAAACCCAACCTGGATCAGATCTGGCCACTCCGGAAACACAGCAGAAAGCCACCCGGGACAAAGCCAGGGGTTGCTGCTGGGACGCTCCCAAGGCCACAGCCAGGTCACCCAAAGGATCAACCGCATGGAACAGAAACTGACACGGAGGGAACGGCGAGCAGAGACCTCAGAGGCTGGGGAGGGCCTCCTGGGGACCTTGGCTCCTTGGGACCCTGTGTGCACCCCCCAAAGGAGCTGCTGGGTTGTGCGCCGCCGGGCCACCTGGGGCCCTGGACACCCTCAGTCTTGGGTGGTGTTGGTATCTGTTTGACGTGATGCTGGCTTGTGGTTATGTCTTTTCTAAAAGTCCTCATCTTGGGGCTGGCCCTGTGACATAGCAGGTTAAGCATCTGCCTGTGGCGCCGCATCCCATAGGGGCGCTGGTTTCAGTCTCCACTGCTCCTCTTCTGATCTGGCTCCCTACTGATGGCCTGGGGAAGCAGTAGAAGATGGCCCAAGTGCTTAGGCCCCTGCATCCATGTGGGAGACCTGGAAGAAGCTCCTGGCTCCTGGCTTCGGATCAGCTCCACTCCAGACGTTATGGCCACTTGGGGAGTGAACCATCGGATGGAAGACCTCTCTCTCTCTCTCGCTCTGTCTCTCTCTCTGTAACTCTGCCTCTTAAATAAATATTTGAACAAAAAGTCCTTATCTTTTAGAGATGTGCACAGAAACGCTAACCCCTGCTGGGCGAGGCTTACCAGCACTGGGGTTTGCTTCCGGGTCACAGAGCAAGGGAGCGCAGGGGACAGGAGGGCCCACTGGGAGCAGGCTGGTTCTCGCAGGCTCCCTCTTCTCCATATTGGAAAATCCCCGTAGTGAAGTTAGAGAGCGAGAGCGAGAGCGAGCACGCTCTACATTGAGACGGGAAGATGTCCAAGACGGATCGTCCATCTTTGGAAAAAGCAAACTGCAGCCCAACGTGCGGGCAGCCTCCCATTTTCACGGAAATATGCAGACAGGAGCTCGGAGGGCACCTGTTAGCGGCGGCTCGGAGTGGAGCCGTGAGCAGGAGGACAAGGCAGGCGGGGCCCTGCTCGGAGGCAGCTCTGAGTGGGGCAAGGAGAAAACCTCCGCAGCTGGGGCCGGCAATGCGGCACAGCCAGCTAAGCCGCCACTCGGGATACTGGCGCCCCACACCGAGCGCTGGTTCCAGTCCTGGCTGTTCCGCTTCCCATCCAGCTCCCTGCTAATGCGCCTGGGGAGCCAGCAGAGGCTGGCCCAACACCCACTCGCATGGGAGGCCTGGATGGGGTTCCTGGCTCCCAGCTGCAGCCGGGCCCCACTGCTGGCTATTGCCACTATCTGGGGAGAGAACCAGCAGATGGAAGATCTCTCCCTCTGTCACTCTGCCTTTTAAATAAAAGATAAATAAATCCTTAAAAAAAAAAAAAAAAAAAAAAACAGGGGCCGGTGCTGTGGCGTAGCAGGTAAAGCTACCTCCTGCAGTGCCAGCATCCCATATGGGCACCAGTTCAAGTCCTGGCTGCTCCACTTCTGATCCAGCTCTCTGCTATGGCCTGGGAAAGCAGTAGAAGATGGCCCAAGTCCTTGGGCCCCTGCACCCACGTGGGAGACCTGGAAGAAGCTCCTGGCTTTGGATTGGCGCAGCTCTGGCCATTGCGGCCATCTGGGGAGTAAACCAGCAGACAGAAGACCTCTCTCTCTCTGCCACTCTGCCTTTCAAATAAATAAATAAATCTTGGCCAGCGCTGTGGCTTAACAGGCTAATCCTCCACATTGCGGCGCCGGCACACCGGGTTCTAGTCCCGGTTGGGGTGCCGGATTCTGTCCCAGTTGCCCCTCTTCCAGGCCAGCTCTCTGCTATGGCCTGGGAAGGCAGTGGAGGATGGCCCAAGTGCTTGGGCCCTGCACCCCATGGGAGACCAGGAGAAGCACCTGGCTCCTGGCTTCAGATCAGCATGATGCGCTGGCCGCAGCGGCCATTGGGGGGTGAACCAACGGCAAAAGGAAGACCTTTCTCTCTGTCTCTCTCTCTCACTGTCCACTCTGCCTGTCAAAAAATAAATAAATAAATAAAAATAAATCTTTTTTAAAAAATGAGAGAACTAAAAAAAAAAAAAAACCAAAAAACAAAAAAACAAACACAACCCGGCAATGTGTGGGTGCAGCGAGGCAGGACGGCGGGCACAGGGGACAGACGTTGAGGGCTGGGAGGCAGCTCCTGTGACCCACGTGCAGACAAGGGCTCAGCTGCAGCCCCGAGCAAGCCTCACGCCACAGGTGGCATCTCAGTAGGAACAGGTGCCCCCAGCCACGCTGGGTGTACTGACAAGTAAGCTGTAAGCCACGGGGTACTTCCAGTACTAAGCCGGGGGAGGGACTTCCTTTACTCTCAGCCTACTTTTCCATGCGCCTAAAACTGTTCCAAACAGATCGCCTATTCACGGAAACGCAGGGAACCCACAGACTTCAACCACTCCTCTGCTGTGAGAGCCCGAGGAGCCCCGGCGGGGGTGGCGGTCCCACCTTAGTTTGGGGGAGGACAGGTTTCCAGGAAGGAGAACCAAGGGTTGCCAGGCCAGAAGGGAGAACCTTCTAGAAAGAGCAAGAGCCCGCGGGAAGACCCCGGGGCTGAGGGGACCTAGGCCCACCCTGAGGCCCAGAGGGGAGGGGAGGAGGCCAGAGCTGCCCCTGGAAAGAATCGCTGTGGCTGCTCCCAGCAGACGGGCTGTCTGGGGACAGGAGCTGGGGCGGGGGTCACGGGAGAGCCGGACAGGAGCTGGGGCGGGGGTCACGGGAGAGCCGCGGATGGAGGCCCGGGATGGCGGAGGCGGCTGCTGTGACCCCTGTGTCGCACCTGCTGTGGGCGGCATTTCCTCCCGCCTCTACCTTCCCTCGGCTTCACAAGCCTCCTACCTGGAGCCGGGTGCTGCCATCTCCCACGTCTCACATCCTCCCAGCCGGACGCATCTCCCCCAGCTTCCATGCAAGGTGTACGCCCAGTGCCTCCGTCTCCCCTCGCTTTGGGCATCAGTCCCGCCCCTTCACTGGGCTCTCGCTGCCTCCCC
The DNA here is from genome assembly GCF_033115175.1 of Lepus europaeus. Lineage (NCBI taxonomy): Eukaryota > Metazoa > Chordata > Mammalia > Lagomorpha > Leporidae > Lepus > Lepus europaeus. The sequence continues at coordinate 3,264,399 of NC_084838.1, forward strand.
TCCTCCCCAGTGTCTCCTGAGTTGGGAGTGGCCCTGTGCCCGGTGGCCCTGCAGCTCCCAGACCCATAGTCCACTGGCTTCAGACTGGCCAGGGCTCCTTCCCCTGTGGTCTTCTCTCTGGCCTGTGTCTTCCCGCAGAGCAGCTCAGGTGTCAGAAGCAGCGGGGGTGAGGGGCCGGCTCTGGGTTTCTCAAAGTTAGGGCAGAGCAAAAGGGCACCTGGTCGGCCATCCTGGCTCCCTCTCTCAGCACAGCATCCGAGAACTGACCCGAGGAGTGGCATATTGGGTAAAGCCGCTGCCTGCGACACTACATCCCGGATGGGCACCGGTTCAAGTCACAGCTGCTCCTCTTCTGATCCAGATCCCTGCTAATGCACCTGGGAAAGCAGCAGAAGATGGCCCAAGTGCTTGGACCCTGTACCCACATGGCTCCTGGCTCCTGGCTTCAGCCTAGCTCAGCTCCAGCTGTTGTGGCCATTTGGGGAGTGAACCAGCGGATGGAAGACCTCTCTCTCTCTCTCTCTCTTCTTCTCTATGTAACTCCGACTTTCAAATAAACAAATAAATAAAAATAAAACCTGACGGGAGCCGGCCAACCCGTTATTCCAAGGCGGGCTCTGGGTTAGAGACGGCTGTCTGGGCAAGCTTAGGGCAGCTGGGCTTGGCGATGCTGTTGCCCTTGCATTAGGTGCATCCAATCCGTTGTTTGGCTTAGGAGACCCTCAGGTCGCAGTGGCTTTGCCCCCAAGTCTAGGAGCTGCGGCATATCAGGTGACAGAACGTCGTGTGCCTGAGACGGTCTCCAGCTGTGGGGACGGTCCACGGGAACACGCGGGGAACGAGCCAGGCCGCAGTCACGGGGTGCCCGCACCGTGCCCGGTGGGTCCCCTCCTATCTCCTGCTGTCACCTGTCTGTCAAGTCCTTGTGCAGAGCCACGGGGCTGCCCCCAGGCAGGACGGGGAGCAGGACCAGGACATGCCTGATGCCACAGGTTAGCAGGGGATGGAGCAGAGATGGCAAAGACCTGGAGCGCCCGGGTGGGGGCCAGACACACACGCCTGCACCCGAGCAGCACACGTGAGCCTCCGAGAGCCCAGGGACCAGAGATGGCGTTGTCTTCCTCCTGCTTCTGCATTCTCCACAGGCTGGCTTTTAGAGAAGCGACGATGTCTGCTAGAAGCGGATCCCAAGGGCATGGGTCATGGCCAGCGCCGAGGGCCAGCCCTCGTGGGGACTCTGGACCAGCCGCCGTGGGCCAGGCAGGGGGCAGGGCTGGTGGGGGGCAGGCACTGTGCACATGGCTCTGCACCCTTCGCGCGGTCCTGCTGGCCACCTAAGACTGCTCGAGAAAGTCAAATTCTGTCTCCAGAGTCATTTATGAACAGGACACCAGGCTGGGGTGGGGGAGGCGGCCGGCTGTGAGCTCGTGCCGATGCCAGTGCCAGGGCCCGGGAGGGGCTGCAGGGTGTGCTGCCCGTGGTGCTGCGACACACAGAGCCAAGGCCAACGATGTCCGTGTCATTCCAGGTCCAGCTGCCCCCGCCAGCCTGGATGCTCACCCCGGAGCTCAGATAAGTGCAGCAGACAGATACTCGTGCACCCTTCTTCTGGAATCTCCCACCCTCTGCTGCCCACACATCCTGGGAATGGGCACCCTGCTGGCACGGGGGGCTGCCCCCACCCACCCCGCGGAACACCAGACCCCAGGGAAAAGGTCCTGGGCTTAAACCTTTGTGTCAAGCAGGCGATGCTCTGGGAATCCCCCCACCCTCTCCTCCACCCAGGGCTCTGCACACCAAAGGCTCTGACAAGCCCGGCAGGAAGGAAGCCAACCCCACCGCCTCTGAGGGAAGTTTGTTTGCAAAATGTGTCTGGCCTCGGCAGGCTTTAATATTTCCTCTGGGTTCCTATTTCACAGCCCGCTGAGCGAGCCGGAGAGGAGCACCCCGGCCGGCCGCGGAGATCCAGGAACTCACTCCACACTGCCATCCCCGGGAAGGGATATTTTTAGCTATCAGCTACATAGAGAAAAGACTGCCATCATCTTTGGGTGATCACGTTGACCTTGGCTTATTAAAAATGCGTAACAGACCAGCTGAACCTGAGAAGCATATCGTAGCGGTGATAACAGAGGCCGTGGGGCGCCGGAGTGGGACAGGTGCGGGTGAGCCTGCACAAGGTCACACAGCCGGTTACTCCTGACCCAGATCCAGCGTCCCTCCCAGATCCCATTCTGTCGCTGCGGCCCCCTCTCCCCACTGGCCAGGAACCCAGGGAGACATCCTGGTCTCCACCCCCTGGCTAGGCACAGGCTGAGCTCGGAGCCACCTCCCCCAAGGCAGAGAGAGAGGCCCTGGCGGCCTTGGGCTGTCCCAGACACACAGGTGCCTGGGACCTGGTGGGTGCCTCTCAGGCTTCGTGACTTTTGCATGGGGTTCTGCTTGGTGTTGCCTCTGTGTGTGCGTGGTGTTTGGAGCTTGACCTCACCGGCTCTCCTGGGGTCCCCGTCTTGATGGGGACCACATGTCTGTCCAGCCTGGGGTCTGCTCTTGCCTCTTTGGGCCTTTGCACATGCTGCTCCCTCTGCCAGGCTCCGCCCCCTCCCAAAGCTGTCACTCAGAGGCAAGATCAGGTTCACCAGCCCCTCCCCACGCCCCCTCTCCGCAAAGCTGATTGTAAGCGGGGTCCTCTCCCAGAGTGGGCTCCGTGAGGAGATTGGGGAGATGTGGAAAGGCTTACTGGGGTATTTTGCGTTCTTGAAAACACAGCGCTTCTTTTAAACACCAGGCTCACCAAATCTGTGACCTCAAAAATGCTCCTGCCTAGGTGCGGCCAAATTTGAAGTCTGTGAATTCAGAGAAGTACCTGGGTAAGTGGTGAACGAGTGAATGAAACAGGATGCCATATGCCAATGGGTGAAGCTGGACCCTCACACCCCACACAAGAGTAACTCAAAAGGGACCGAAGGGGCCAGCGCTGTGGCGCAGCAGATTAAAGCCCTGGCCTGAAGCCCCGGCATCCCACGTGGGCACCGGTTCGAGTCCCGGCTGCTCCTCTTCCGATCCAGCTCTCTACTGTGGCCTGGGATAGCAGTGGGGGATGGCCCAAGTCCTTGGGCCCCTGCACCCATGTGGGAGACCCAAAAGAAGCTCCTGGCTCCTGGTTTAGGATTGGTGCAGCTCCGGCCGTTGCAGCCATCTGGGGAGTGAACCAGCGGATGGAAGACCTCTCTATCTGTCTCTACCTCTCTCTGTAACTCTGTCTTTCAAATAAATAAAAATAAATCTTAAAAAAGAAAGAGACTGAAGACCCAGACTACTCATTAGAACAAAACCTTGGGGCTTGTCTTTACAACTCTGCATTAAGGTCCCTAAAACACAGGCAACAGAAGGAAAAGCCAGATAACCTGGACTCCATCAAAACTCCGTATTTCTTGCTTCATGGTGCACCACCAAGAAAGCAAAAAGCCAGTCCAGAGTGGAAGACTGTTGCACGCGCTATCCGTACTCAGTGCCCTGCAGGTGCACCTAGAGCCAGCACTCGGTAATAGACAAACGATGCAGTTGTGAGAAGAGCATCCTCACAGACATCTCTCCCAGGAAGATGCACACGCGACCACGAGCACAGGAGAAGCTGCTCCCCGCCACCGTGGTGAGACAGCTCCATGCCCAGCAGGGCGGCGGGGGTCACAGGGACAGACCACGGGACGGGCGTTCCGGGGCAGCAGATGAGCTGCTGCTTGCCATGCCAGTGCCCCTCAGCAGAGCGCCAGTGGGAGTCCCGGCTGCTCTGCTTCCGACCCAGCTCCTCGCTAACTGGCCAAGTGCTTGGATCCCTGCCACCCAAGTGGGAGACCCAGGCTCCTGGATTCAGCCTGGTGCCAACCCTGGTTTATGGCCATCTGGGGAGTGGACCAACACATGGAAGATCTCTATAACTCTGCCTTTCAAATAAATAAATAAATCTTTTTTAAAAAGACTGTTGTGGTGCAGTGGGTTAAATCTGTGATACCGGCATCCACAGGGGCACCAGTTCAAGTCCTGGCTGTTCCACTTCTGATCCAGCTCTCTGCTGATGCTCCTGGGAAAGCGGCAGAAGATGGGCCAAGTGCCTGGGTGCCTGCCACCCATGTGGGAGACCCAGAAGAAGCTCCTGGCTTCAGATAGACCCAGCTCTGGCTGTTGCGGCCATTTGGGGAGTGAACCAGCAGATGGAAGACTTCTCTGTCTCTCCCTCTCTCTATCTGTAACTCTACCTCTCAAATAAATAAATCTTAAAAAAAAAAAAAAAGAGCAATGATGGCACACGACCACACAGAACCGTTCACAGCAGTGTCACAGCTGCCGACAATCACCCAGCGTCCTGTGTGGCTGACGGGGTCAGCAGAACGTGGTACCCGGCCAGACAGCAACACAGCAGCAAAAATGACCTGGGTGGACTTGAACACGTGCTCTGTGCAATCAGCCAGTCACGAAGCACCACACCCTGGGTGCTTCCAGAACAGGCAAACCCGCCCGGAAAAGCAGACTGGCGGCTGCCAGGGAGGGGCTGACACCGGGATGGGGTGGGCGCTGCGGGTGAGGCGTGAAGGGGGCAGGGCTGCTTTTCAAGGGTGATGAGGATGTTCCAAGACGGACTGTGGGGAGGGCCACAGGCTCTAGGAAGGCACCGGCAGCCACTGCCTCGTACACTTCACACGGAGGACTGTGGTGTGTGAAGTCCACCTCAGCACACTGTGAGCCCACGAGTGGATGAATGAGGTGTGGGGAAACAGGTTTTCCTGCCACGTCACTCCTACGCGCCTGCAGACAGCATCTTACCCCTTCTGTAAACCTACCGCATGGAACCTGAAAGGCCAGCGGACCTGAGAGAGCGCTTCCCGGCGGTCCTGGGCGCACCACGTCTTCTCACGTCCATTCTGCAGACGGGGAAGCCAGACGTGGGGAGGGACGTCCCACAGCTGGGTGGGGGCAGAGCCTGGACCGACCGCAGAGCTGCAGGTGACATCTGCCCTCTCCGTGGCTCGTGGGCGCGAGCCGGGGTGGCATGGCCTCGGTGGGCGGGGCTCCTGCCTGAGTCTTGGTGCACACAGTGGGGTGGCCCTGCACCGGTTCTTAACCAATGTGAGGCTCGGGTTTTCTCAGTAGTCCTGCCTATATCCGGGGCTGTCACAGAGATCCGTGGCACTGGTCACTTATGAATGAGCAAATGGGAGGATGAATGGAGCCGCGTAAGGAATGCACCTGCTTCGAGGCCACTTGCACCCACGTGGGGCTGGGCTCAATTTGCATTTTTAAGAGATTTTATTCCTGTATTTATTTATTTGAGAGACAGAAAGAGCTCTGATCTGCTGCTTCACTCCCCACACGCCCAACAGTCAGTCTGGACCAGGCGGAAGCCAGGAGCCCGGAGCTCAGCCCAGGTCTCCCTGGGCATCATCTGCTGCCTCCCAGGGTGTGCGTGAGCAGGAGGCTGGGATTAAAAGCTGGGCCCGGACTTGAACTTGAGCTGTCTGATACGGGACGTGGGTGTCCAACCTGGGGTTAACCACCGCCCCAACCCCGCCCCCGTCTGGGGCCGAGCCCTGTCCTGCTGGTTGGGAGTTGGCAGCCCTCTTCCCGTCCCGCCCCCTGCCGTGTGACCCGGCAAAGCTCCCCAGCCTCCTTGGGCCTTGGTCTCTGCAGAACAGGGATGGGGCAGCGCAGGCCTCCCCCAGGAAGGAGCCACAGAGACGCTGCGGGGAGAGCTCGGGCTCAGCGCACGCCAGCGCCACGGAAACATCAGCTCCCACTCCCGGCCCTGGCGAGCGCCCGGAGCTCCCCACGCATGGACGCGTCCGCTCCCCATGGCCGCCTTGCTCCCACGGCCACCTTGCTCCCAGGCCGCCTTGCTCCCACGGCCACCTGGCTCCCACGGCCACTCTGCACACAGGACCTGATGCCCAGGGCAGCTCCCTCGCCCGGCTCAGGAACGGGGGTCTCCGGGTGCTCCCCAGGCAGACCGGTCTCCTAGGCACACAGCCGCCCCCCAGCCCCCACCCCCTGCAGGGCCCCCTCCTTCCGCTGTGGCCCGAGTTCTCCTCCTACCCCAGAGGGCCCTGGGCAGGATGAAGTCCATAAAATAAGCCAGGAGGCCGCCGCCATCCATAGTTCACTCACTCGTGGGCGGGCGCCATGCAACATTACCCAACCCCCCATGAAAAGCCAGAAACAGCTCTGCCCATTTCACAGATGAGAAGGGGAGATTCCTGCAGGCCGGGGGCAGGGTGGAAGGGGCGGGCTCTAAAGCCGGACCTCTCCCCGTGCTGATTCCTGCCAACTCCACTTGGGGAATAAAGGCCGGGGAAGGGGCCATGGAGCCAGACCCACTGCGTGCCGGCTGCCATGGCCTCGGCTGAGGAAATGCACCCACAGAGGCGGAAAGAACCTCCCTTTGCCAGCCCTGCCGGTTCCTGCCAGCCCCTGCGCCCAAGCTGGGTGGGGCCTCTCCTGGCCAGGCCCTGCCCTCCTTCCCGGCTACGCCCCCTTCATCCTCGGGATCAGTTTTCTCAAGAAATCGTTTTCTGAATTTGACCTTCAAGAACCATCAGTCTCAGCAGAGAGCCACCCCCAGGCCGCCTGACCCCACACAGCAGTTTTCGGCTCATCCATCAGAATACATTATTTAATCATGAGCAGAGGGACAGTGCCAGGCACTCAGACCTCTGCGGCCCCACCCCGCCCACCACAGCCCGTGGTGGTTTTAACTCTTCATGTGGATCCACAGATGGGAGGGAGAGGGAGAGAGGGAGACAGCTGGGGTGGGGGGAGTAGAGAGGGAGAAGGAGAGGGAGAGGGAGAGAGGGAGACAGCTAGAGCGGGGGGAGGGGAGGGGGAGAAGGAGAGGGAGGGGGAGAGGGAGACAGCTAGAGGGGGGCGGAGAGAAGGAGAGGGAGAGAGGGAGACAGCTGGGGGGAGGGGAGGGAGAGGAGAGAGAGGGAGAGGGAGAGAGGGAGACAGCTAGAGGGGGGGAGGGGAGGGGGAGAAGGAGAGGGAGAGGGAAAGGGAGAGAGAAGCTCAGTCAGCAGCCGAGTTCTGGCCCGGGGCCCTGGGCTGATTTCCCAGGTGACCTTGAACAAGTCACTTTTCCGGGTCTCAGACCTGTCGGTTTTACACCTCGGAAGGGCTGATAACGGCTTAGATGCTAAGTTTCTGTGAGCGCCTAACACGCTGTCTGGCACGCAGCAGGCTCTCTGTCTGCTGAGGGAGGGAGGTTGGCACGGCAGTCGGCCCAAGCGGCTGCCCAGGTAAAGGCCCACGAGCGCCAGAGGCCTGTTCCCAGGTGACGAGGCTCAGCGCAGGGTCTGGCGGAGCTGGTCCCCACATGTTATCATCGGCTGTGACACTGCTGCTATCATTACTGGTCAGCAAGTGACAGGGATGGGCAGAGGGAGGAGGCAGGGGCTCCCAGGAGCACAGCTTAGCCCAAGCCTCCACCCCCCAACCCCAAGGGCAGCCCCTCACCCACCCCGGCGGCAGCAGCTCCTCCGGCAGACACGGTGGAGCAGGCCCCCACAGGCCCTGACTGATCCGGCACCTGGCTACACCTGAACTTTAGATAAAGACTTGTGTTTGTACAGGCATAGCCGGTATGCTATCTGGGACACTTGTACTAAAAAGAATCATTCTCTGTTTATCTGAAGTTGAAATTTAACCGGGCATCCTGGATATCACCTGGCGGCCGCACCTGCCACCCCAGCTCACCTGTGCAGCTCCCTGTTCCCTGACCCTTGTGTGGCAGCCTGGACAGGGGTACCCCATCTCCCCACTGGAAGCTGAGGACGGGGGCCATAGCCACCCGCCTGCTCAGGGGTCCCTAATGAGCTGTTTGTTTCTGGGAGGGGGGGGAGCCCATCTCAGACCACCCAGGTTCTTGGGGAGATGGGAATCATGGCAGGCCCAGCCCAGGGCCCTACAGCCACACACAGGACAGCGGGGCTCTGGCCCGAGCCAGGCTGCAGCGTGCCCTGCCCTGCAGGGAGAGGCAGGCAGTGCCCGGGAGATGCCGGCAGGGGCACCATCTGGGCCCAAGCCTGGCACTGGTACACCACGAAAATCGTGAGCCGAGCCCTTCCCCTCCCTGCGAGAGGAGCAGGGTGTCTGGAGCGTCTCCCAGATGGGAGGCCGGTGGAATGTAGGTCACCTACTGGCTGCCAGAAGCTGATGTCACCCAGTCCTCGGGAGCGAGGCAGGGAGCGCCGGGTCTGGGTAAGCAGTGGCAGGGGTGAGGCTGGACGGGAGGAGGTCCAGCCCCGGGGGGACTTCAGTGCAATCACGGCGACCCCTGAGGAATGGGGTGCAGAGGTCAGGGCCAGGCAGAACCAGTCCCCTTCTCCCCACGGCAGGTCACTCGCACCTGCTCCCTCCGTGTCTGACCCCTGTCCGTGGTCCTGACCCCTGGCAGGTGAAAGAGAGCAGCAACAAGCAGCGCCTTGTGTCCGAGCTCTCTTGTTGGACAGAGCACTCATCTTGGGGTCAAGGCTGTCTCTGGGGACAGGCGCTGGGGTGCAGCGGGCTGATCAACACGGGCACCGAGGTCAGCATCCCTTATCAGAGCATGGGTTTGAGCCCTGTCTGCTCCACTTCCGATCCAGCTTCCTGCTAACACATCCGGGGAGGCAGAGGAGGATGGCTCAAGTGTTTGACCTCTGACCCTTCATGGGAAATCAGAATGGAATTCTGGGCTCCTGGCTTCAACTTGGCCCAGATCTGGCTGTTGAGGCCACTTGGGGAGTGACCAGCAGGTGGAAGATCCCTCCCTCACTCCTGCCCCTCCCCCGCCCTCTCTGCCTTTCAAATAAATAAAACCTTTTTAAAAAATGCTTTTAGGTTTGGGAGGTTGCAAACCCCACATCCCACATCCTGGGGCCAGGGATGCTGGCGTGAGGCAGCTGTGGTCTGCAGGGCTGGGGAGACGCTGGTGTCACCATGGACACCTCTTTCTGGAGGGGCTCCTGAATCCAGGGCTGGGCCTGCACCACCACGCGGAGGGCTGTGGGTGTGGAAGGGGCAGGGGGACCATGTGAGAGGTGGCCCAAGGGCCTCCTCTCCCCAGCCAGTGGGTTCTGCCCTGGGGTCGGCCAGTGGCCTCCTGCAGCCGCTCGCCCCCAGGCTGACCCTGGCCGTGATGAAAAGCCAGGCCTAGGGGTCCTGGTCTCCTTGTGGGGTTGAGGAGAGGCTGCGGCCTTGGCTGGAGCAAAGCAGTGGCCACAGCTGGGGCAGGAAATAGCCAGGGGAGAAGCCAGGAGAGGCCGTAGGGTACGTGGGGTACGTGGGGTCACGGTGGGGGAGCCTGGGGCAGGGAGTGGACTTCCTGCTACTAGTGGGGTGGGGGAAGGGGGCTCCTGGGTGCTGGGGGCTTGAGACCAGCTGGGTCCAAAGGCCGCAGAGCCTGACCTGAGACCTCAGGCAAGGGGGAGCCCGAGCTCAGAGCTGCGGGGGGCGGGGGCCCCTCCGAGGGAACACGGATCGCGCCGGCTGCTGCTCCACCCGGAAAGCAATAGGATGGCAATTGAGTTCATCGCTGAAATCCGATTTGAGCTTCCGCGCGAAGCCCCTTTCTAAGTGCTTTAACATACATCACCTCCCCGGTCTGCCAATAAAGCCTGTTGGCCCGGGCACAGGCAGCAGCCAGGAGGCTGCACGGGGCTGGTGCGGGGGCACAGGCGGGCCCTGGCGCTGCAGGGGTCACAGTGGGGACCGCCAAGGCCTGCACAGGGACCCGGCCCCAGCATTAAGGGAAAGGCCCAAACGGAGGGCAAGAGGAGGAGCTGGGTGTGACAGTGCAGGGCAGGTGGTGACGGGCTGCGGGCTCTGTCACCTGCCTGCCAGCACCCGTACTCCTGTCCTTTCTTCTCCCCCACAAGTCTCAGCATGAGACTTGCTTCCTCACATAGTGCACGCGCTCGTGAACGTATGCCCGCGTGGGCCGGCGTCTTGCACACGGCTGCTGTGGGTTTGGGAAAGCTCCCCAGGGAAGGGGCGATGGCAGGCAGGCAGGGCAGGAGGGGAGACAGTCAGCTCCCGGGAGTCTATCTTCTGGGGGCAGGGTATAGACGGGAGGGGGGTCTCCTAGGGCCCTGCTCAGGCCACAGGGGCAGATGGGGGAGGTGGCCAGGGGTCTCGGGGCGGCAGGAGCCCAAGCACAGTGGGCCGCGGGGATCGGGTGAGACATACTGAGAGCCCCCAGGGCCAGGGCAGTGGTGCCAGGACCCCTGTTGAGCCTGAGTTTTTGCTGGGGTCTCAGCCGGCCTGGGGTCGGCTTGTGAGTGGGCGTGCAGTGCCCAGGAACCCAGGCATGCGTGGGTGGGGGTGAGGGTGGGGGTGCACCTGCAGTGTGTTGTGGGTGTGTGACACCAGTGCCTATGGGAGCGTGTGCAGCCCGCAGCAGGACACAGAGGCAGCAGCTACGAATCGGGTCCACCTGGCCCAGGGCCCCTCCCCAGCCAAGGGGCAGGAGCCAACATCAGGGCCCGCTAAGGGCTCTGCCTGCTGCCCCTCAAGCTGTCCGGCCCAGGCCCCATCAGCCCCAGTCACGGCTGCAGAGCTTCGTATGGCGTTCAGGAGCCTGCCAGGGGCTGGGCTGGGCGGCTGGCGGGAGCACCCTCGGCCGGGGTCGCTTTGAGTCTTTCCTGGAGGGAGCCAGACATGAGCCAGGACCTCAGTATGCCACTGGGCCACAGACCCTCGTCTGTGAGTGAGCCATGCCCCATTCAGGGGCCAGCAGCACGTGCCGCACACTGGACCCCCCGAGCTCACCTGCGAGTCCTCAGATTAATCCTCAGGGCAGTAGGATCCCATTAGACAGGTAGGAAAACTGAGGCTTAGGGGACCTCAAGGGCCTTTCCCTGGGCCATAAAATGGCCAGTGCAGAGTCAGAGCCCCAGTGCGGGCTGCCCCTGGATACCAGGATGCCCCCCTCTGATCCTGACTCTCGACAGATCTCTGAGATGCCAGGGCACACCTGGTGTCTCTGGAAAGTGCTAGAAGCGAGGGTTCTGGTCTGATCCACACACACTGTGTCTGGTCCTCTGCCTGCTCTAGACTCCATCCCAGGCTGACCACTCCCCTGCCTTTCCTGCTGCCCCTGCCCCAACATCACCAATCCTTCTAGATTGTTCCATCAGAATGGTTCGCCAGCAGCTCTGGCCCCGTTTTCCCCACAACCCTTCAGAGCCAAACTTCAGAAGCCTCCTCCCTCCTTATTCACACATTGAGATTTTTACCCTTGAACCCACCCTCCGATGGCCTCTACCCTGGGCTCTCCCACACCGGCTCCTGACAAGGTCACGTCTGAGCTGCCTGTTGCTAAGGCCATGGACCCACCTGTGTGGACCCCTGGGCAGCACTGGACGCGAGACCACTGTGTTGACAGCACTGCTCCCGCCTGCCCGGGGCTCCGCCTGCCCTGCGCTCTGCCTCCTCGCCCCAGCGTCTGGCACTCTGCACGGTCAGGGCTCTCCCGGTGGCCCCGGCACCCCCCACGGCATCAGCTGTCATTTCTGAGCCTGTGCTTTGCCCCCGATGCCCCCAGGGCATCTCACGACCCACAGGGCCAAAGCGGGACGTGGGCCGACTGGAGAAGTTTGTCAGCTTCCCCTGGGACAAAGCGCACCACTACCATGGGAGCTGCCCGTCACACCCGAGCTCTACCCAGGAGGGCAAAGACAGGATCCCCGGAACTGTCCTGGCCTGGGAGCCATCCCAGCCCCCTACGACAGGGGCTGGGTGAGCAGCCATGGCCACGCAGAGTGCCCGTGTGCACAGGTACACCCCTTGACCGCAGGCTGGGCAGAGACACTTGTAGGACAATCAATGTCCCTTGCAGGACATTTCCAAAAAGACAAAGCTCTGAGTAGCTGCTGGCAGCCTGGGTGCGGGAGAGCATTCTCGGGGGAGTTGGGGGGGTGCCCCCTGATCTCTTAATGGGTACCCCAGAAGGTCCCTTTGACAGTCTGAAAAAGCATCTGTACAAATTTCAGAAGCCTCCACCCCCCGGTACAACCCAGGCACAACCCCTGTCCACCCAGCATCTCGCACGGGAGAGCTGTAGTCCCCAGGACGCCTCCTGTGCCCCCACGGCCGCCGCCCCCTCTGCCCCCAAGGCCCGCTCCCCGCCTCACAGCACCTGCCTGAGCCCCCGGCTGCCCCTCAGCAGCCCAGTGCTCTAAGCCTCAGCATCCATGCCCCGCCCCCTCCCTGCCCTCAGTCCGGCGGTGGCTGTCACCAGGCCTAGAGCGGGACCAGCCCCTCCTGCGGCCGCTGCCAGCTCTCTTCTGCCCTCCCAGCCACAGGGCAGGTCATGTGACCTTTTCAGAAGGCACCTGGCACCTGTCCACTGAGGGCCTCCGCACCTGCTGCGGCTCCCCGACCTGGCTCCCCCGAGGGCCCTCCCCACCGCCAGGGTCCAGTCTCAGGTTGATGTGAACTCTCCCCTCATGTTCCCCAGGTTTCTTCCTCCCAGCACCTGCCGTGCTTTCCTGGTTATTAAATGGATTTATTCCCTCCCTGCGGCAGAGCAGGTGCCTGTTAGGCGTTGAACTGTGCCCCCCACAGACACATGGAAATAAGGTCTTTGTGGGCAGGGGTAAGAGACAAGCAGGGCTTCATCCGAAATGACTGGCGTCATCCTACAAAAAGAGACACAGGCAGACCCCCTGCAAAGGCAGACCCCAGATCCCAGAGGGCAACCAGCCAGAGGACGACAGGGCAGAGAGCACACCGGTGTCTACAAGGCAAGGAGTGCCAGGGACGGCCAGCAGCCCCCAGAGGCAGGGGCAGAGGCCTGGGCTGGCCCCTCCCCTCCAGGCTGCACAGCCAGCAACACCTTGACCTTGGACCTCTGGCCCTCCTGGTCAGCCCCACGGCCATGGCCACAGGGGAGCCCCCACGTTCTGCAGCGGGCGGTGAGCTGGGCGGGTCGGGAGGTTCGGGTGCTCAGCACACATGCAACTTGCGACATTCTCAGTTTGTGATGATCAGTCGCGAGCCGAGCCGCATCTGCATTTCAAGGATGCCCCTCCAGGCCATCCTCCCCCTCCCAGGAGACCAGGAGCCCTGGGAGAAGGCGCTCGGGGCTGCCTGGGATTGGGGGTTCTCTCCACTGGACGGTGGCAGCTGTACTGCCCAGCTATGGCTCTCAGCACTCCCCCTGGATCACCCCATTTAAACCCCAGGGTTCCTCTACTCCTGGGGGCGGGAGGGAGACACATGCCCAGGGCCACAGCTAATCCAGGATTTGCACGTGGACAGTCCGTGTGGCTGTGAGCGTGGTGAGACACCGTCCTCGTGGGTCTAAGTGACCAGCTCAGCGCCCCCAGGTCCATGCACAATGCCCACCTACAGAGCTTTCGCATCACCCTACAGAACCTGTCCCTTTTCGTCACTGGCTTCCCATGGTGCCTCCCTGGTCATCACCATGCTGCCTGTCTCTGAGTTTGCCTGTTCTAGGGGCCTCGCAGGGTGGGACCACATGGTGTGCATCCTCGGAGACCGGCTTGCTCCGCTGAACCCAACGGCCCCCGGTTTGTGTGTGGTGCAGCTGTCAGGATGTCCCTCCTTTTAGAGGCGGAACAATATTCCGTTGTGTGGGCAGCCACTCGTTGTCCACCCACTCGCGTGCGGATGGACAAGTGGGCTGTGTCCACTGTCTCATGAACACGGGTGTGCAAACAGCTGTTCAGATCCTGGCTTTCCATCCTTCCGGGGATGTAGCTCAAGGTGCAGTGTCGGGGTCACATGGACATTCTATGTTTCATTTTTCCGGATCTGAGGCCAGAAAAATCCTTGCATCCCAAGGCAGAGGTCACGGGGAGGACCAGCAGCCAAAAGCCTTGGCTTCCACAACCGTGCCTACAGATCCAGTGTTTTCCAGAATATTCCTGAGTGTCACTATCCTATCCCTGGAGTGTGTGGTTCAGAGGGTGAGGCCCCCACCTGTGACACCAGCATCTCATATGAGCACCTGTTAGAGTCCCGGCTGCTCCACTTCCTACCCAGCTCCTGCTACTGAGCCTGGGAAAGCAGCAGAAGATGGCCCAAGTGCTTGGGCCCCTGCACCCACGTGGGTGTAGTTCCAGGATGGAGTTCCAGGTTCCTGGCTTCAGCCTGGCTCAGCCCCAGCCGTCGTGGCCATTTGTTGGGTGAACCAGTGAAGACCTCTCTCTCCCTCTGTCTGTAACTCTGTCTTTTAAATAAATAAATCTTTTTTTAAAAAGTTTCTGGAGCCACCGCACTACTCGCCACAGCAACAGCATCCCATTCCCGCTGGCAACACACAGGGCTCCAGCTCGGCCACAGCCTCACTACACTGCAATCCTCCCTGTGCTGACGACAGCCACCCTATGGAGGACACCCAGCTGTTTCCCAGCCCCACGCCAAGCCCAAGTGATGGGCAGTGACCTCACAGGGCAGGCCATGGGGCCTGATGGGCAGCCTCGACCGCTGGACTGGAACCCAGGCTCCCCCAGCTTCTGCTGGGGTCTGGCTTCTCCTGCGAGGCTGTTCTGAGTCCCTGGGCCGCCCCGGTCCCTCTCTGCCTTTGTCTTCTCCCACAAATGTCCTGGGCCTGTTGATCCTTGGGTTAAGAGGAGAGGGACAGTGCCAGGAGAGACCAGAAACAGCCAGGGAGGAAGCCCTCAGAGGCAGGAGGCAGGGCATGGAGGGTGGGGTGGCACGGAGAGAGGCTGCCTTCCCATCCACCTGTTTCTGTGCGCCCCGCCCCCCGGGCTCTTCCCAGCTGCTCTGCAGCCAAAACGGGGGGTGGGGGAGAGAGTTTGCTCATCAGAGGACTTTGGATTTGGAAGGGGAAGCCGGCAAGATTGTCCCCACGGCACAAGCACATGCGCTCCGGGAGCGGGGGGGAGCTGGGGCCTGGGAACAGAACTGAGGAGACCACGGGCCGGGGCCTCGCCAGAGAAAGCTCAGCGGCTGAGGCTGAGATGGACTTGGCCTTGGACACTCACGGGCCCAGATCTCGGCCCACTTTGCTGTGTGGTTGCCTTGCACTCCCCGGCCTCCCTGGGCCTCCTCGGCTGAACCGTCGAGGCTAGGGGGAGCCCTGTCCCTGTGGACAAGGGGTTGTAAGGTGGGGATCAGGTCTGGCTCGCTCGATGCTGCATGCTCAGGGCCATGGGGAATTAAATGACAAGAGCGCGCACCGCACGCCCTAGGCCTGGGCTCAACAGCAAGAGAGCACGCGGCAGCGTTGCTGTCACTGTTGGGGGACGCGGCCTGGACCACAATGCCTCAGGACCCCCAGGGACAGCTCAGCCCGGGAGCCCCCAGGGCCCCGAGGTGCACACACTCAGGCCCAGTGGAGGCATCGCCCGCTCAGGTCTTCCCTCTCTGGCTTCTCGGCACAGCCCGGCTTTCCCACGGGGAATTGGAGGAGGAGAAGAGGAGGAAGTCAGGGCCTTTGGCCGAACCCTCGAACCAATCAGACCCAACAAGTTGATAAGCCAAGCTGCACTTTTGATTGCACATACAGGCTGTGCGCCAGGGGAGCCGTCAGCACCCACCACTCGCCAGGGAGACATGGGCTCCAGGGAGCCTCAGATCCTGTGTCACAGATGGGAAACCGAGGCTTGGGGGATTGGACCCCAGGCTACCAGAGAGATGACTGACACCCTGCTGAGGCACCCGAGACCCTGCCTGCCACCGGCCAGGCCTGGCCCCAGCAGCTGGTCCAGCCATCGGGACCCTGCGTGAGTCACTGATGATGTGTAAGGCAAGGCCCTTGCCTGGACTCCTGCAGGTGGGGGCCCCGTGGTGCAGCCCAGAAACCAGGTGTGACCCTGGGAGGGTCGGGGGTCTCACCCCCACCCCTAGCTGCTAAGCCGGGTGGGAGTGAGGGGCTGGAGCAAGGTGTCTGGAATCAACCAGGCAATTGCATCCCAAGGCAGAGGTCATGGGGAGGACCAGCAGCCAAAAGCCTTGGCTTCCACAACCGAGCCTACAGATCCAGTGTTTTCCAGAATATTCCTGAGTCACTATCCTATCCCTGGAGCAGGCGTTCAGCCCAGGGATTTAGACGCTCACACCGGACACGGGAGTGCCTGGGTCCAGCTCCTGGCTCTGGCTCCTGACTGCAGCTTCCTGCCCAGGCAGACCTTGGGAGGCAAAGCGTGAGAGCTCAGGGGACCGGGCTCCTGCCACTCATGTGAGAAACCTGCACTGGGTTCCTGGCTCCCAGTCCTGGCACCGCAGCTATCTGGGGCGTGAACCAGGCAGCGGGCTTGCTTTCTTGCTGTGTGTGCGTGTGTGTGTGTGCGTGTGTGTGTGTGTGTATAGACCTCGCGCCTCTGTCGGGGAGGGCAGGGTCTGAATCACAGGCTCCCGTCTGTGCACCTGCTCCTTCCCCACCTGCCACCTGGAGCCCGACTCCCTCCCGCCCCAGGAACAACACGCCCGCTGCCTTTGTCCACCCCTTCGCACGCACAAGGAAGTGAGAGAAAAAGCAGACGCAAGCTGGAAAGGAGAGCCCTCGCCGGCCCTGCCCACCTGCCCGGCAGGCGTCCCCACCACCTCTCCCCGCGGGGAGACGAGGCTCCTCCACAAACATCTACCCGAGATGCAGAAACCACGCACACAAGCTCGCGGCTTTCACAGGAACAGGCCTGTGCTGTACACACCACACGTGGGAGATCCTTCCCACCAGGGCAGCCGGCAGACCGGCCGTCCCACCGGCTCTGGGTGCAGCCCCTGCCAAGGCTCTGCTCGGCCCTGACCCCCAGCGACCTCGGGTCTCACCTCCGCCCCGCTTTAGCCTGCCCCATCCTCTCACATCGCTGTTTCATTTAACTTTTTTTTTAAGTGCACACAACAAGCCAGGCGCTGTTCTGGGTGCTCCATTGACGCTCACTCACGGCGCCCACAAGAAAGGTGCGGTCGGCAGCCACCCCACTCTCCACCCAGCTCAGGGACGAGGTCCCCGCCCCTGCTGGAAGCACTGCCCACAGCCTCAGCACTGCCGGGCATCCAGGGCCGGTTTCACCCCTCATGACAGTCTCTGGCCACAACACCCTCAAACCATCGTCTCCAGGCCCAGGCAGCAGGCCTGGGGTGCCCACACCCAAAGAATGGTGTGGCCCTGGCCCAGCTCCGGGGAGACCACCTCTGACCTCGGGGCTGCTCCGACAGTCTGTCTGCAGGGCTCTTGAGCCACACCGGGGAGTTTATATTAACGATGGGACTTCCGGGAAAGGGGGCTGTGGCCCACGTGGGTGCAGCCTGAGCCCAGAGGCACTGCCGACCCAGGCCAGCCACACGGGCAGTCAGTCCCGCCTCTGAGGTCAAACCCTGGCTCCCACGGCCCGGGGGGCCTCCCTGCTTGGTGACACTGCACACGTGTGGTCACCGGCCGCTGCCCTAGGCACCTTCTCCCGTTGCTGGTTTTCGCCGGTATCTTTTCGTTCCAGTGGATGGCAACCATGAGCTCCACTGAGTTCTCGGAGTCATCGGGCGAGGGACTGAGCCTCAGGGGGTCCTGTCCACGAGCCCAGGGAGACAGCGGACAGCTACCCAGCCTCCCCAGCACATCAGCACCAGGCTCGCTCCCGGCCCTGCACCCACACCGTCCAGCCACACCCACGCGCTCCAGGCCTCCCGAGGGCTCCAAGCTTGCGCACACGACCCCAGGTGCCCCCGGGCCCTGCCAGGCCTGCCCCCTCCCGCCCCCAGCCTGTACCTGCCAATGACCTCGATGTTGGAGATGGCGTAGAAGTACTTGTAGAGGTTCTCGCGCTGCACGTAGGTGCCGCCCAGCGCCGGGCGCAGCAGCCGCATGCGCAGATCCGTGAGCGTGAAGAACTCCTTGAGGCCCTTGGCGCTCTCCAGGCGCGTGTAGAGGTTGTCCATGTTGCGCAGGTCGGGGCCCGCGAAGATGGCGAAGCGGTCCCGCACCTCGAAGCGCACGTGCTTCTCCTTCTTGGAGCCCGCCCAGCGCGAGTACTCCTCCGTGCAGAGCACCCGGTGCGCGCTGGAGGAGGACATGTCGCGGGCGCGCCGGGCCGACATGCCGAAGGCCTCCATGCAGTCCTCGGCGTAGAACTGGTAGGGCTGCCACGTGCGCCCGTTGTCCAGCGACTTCTCCAGCACCATGACCGTGGGCCGGCCGTACTCGAAGGTCACCACCACGTCGTCCGTGAGCTCCACGCTCTTATTCCAGGACAGGGTGATGTTGGCCTCCAGCGGGCTGGGGTAGCGGCTCCACGTGATGCTCTGCCAGTAGGTGACCAGCCCCTCGTCCTCCTTGTCTAGCATGAGCCGGGGCGGGTGGGCCAGGTCCGGGTTGGAGGCGTCACACTCGTTGCTGCACAGGTAGGGGTTCTCCTGCAGTGGACAGAGAAGGGCAGGGTGGGCACGGGCCGCTCCCACCCGCGCCGGGGAGGCCGCCCGGCTGTCACAGAGCCCACGTGCTGGTAAACGGGGCATCAGTGGGAGGAGTCCTCCCCGTGGGCACTTTGTGCCCCCTTCCCCGGGGTACCCAGCTTCTCAGCTGTGCTGTTAATCCCTTCTCCAGAGTCGCCCAGGAGGGGCCGGCGCTGTGGCACAGCAGGTAAAGCCGCCGCCTGCAGTACCAGCATCCCATGTGGGCACCGGTTCGGGTCCTGGCTGCTCCACTTCCGATCCAGCTCTCTGCTATGGCCTGGGAAAACAGTGGAAGATGGCCCAAGTCCTTGGGCCCCTGCACCTACGTGGGAGACCTGGAAGAAGCTCCTGGCTCCTGGCTTCGGCCTGGCCCAGCCCTGGCCATTGTGGCCATCTGGGGAGTGAACCAGTGGATGGAAGACCTCTCTGTCACTCTGACTTTCAAATCAGTCTTTGAAACAAAAACAAAAAACAAAGTCCCCTTAGCTCCCTGTCACCTAGAGAATGGAAGATTCCTGACCCTGGTCCCCCTGCCCCTGCCCTGTGACACAGTTGCTGAGCCCCCCTGGGGGGCTCGGCTTGGCTGAGCCCTGACCCTGTGAGCCCCGCCGGTCCCCACCTCGGAGCCTTGGCTGCCTCAGATGTCCCACTCACATGCTCGACCCTTCAGACACCCCCGATGCCAAGATGCCCCGAACCCTTAAACAGTACCATTGGGCTGGGGAACCCTTCGGGGAGCTGGGGGCGCCCTCCCCATCCACACCCTCTGCCCCGCCTCCGTGTGGCAGCTCCCGCATCACATGCTGGACCATAAACCGGTCAACGCGGGGAGCTGCCCCGGCAGATGGTCAAACCCAACGCAGAGTCGCGGCAGCCCGGACTGGCAGCCAGCCCGTCCGCACTTGCACTTGTCATCAGAGGGGCCGCTCTGTGGGAGCCTCAGCCGGGGGTCCGCACCCACCCAGGACAGGAGCATCGGAAGTGAATCAAGTCCTCGCACACACAGTCGGCCTCCTGAGGCCTGGAGATCTGATTGTTGGGGCCGAAGCCCCGCCCGCTGAGGATTGCAGGGCACTGCCCCTCGCTTCCTGCCTCTCCTCCCACCCCACCTGCCAGCACCCCTCCCCCATCTCCCTGTGCCCCCACCCCCACCCCAGGAGGCGGCAGCCCCGTCACCTGGCCCAGCAGTGGCCAGCTATGAGCTCCATTCCCCATGTCTGGACCCATGCGGGAACTCAGCCCAGAGACCCGGGGCTGCCCCCCACATACACCCAGGGTCCGAGGGGTGCACAGGCAGGGCCGGGGCCTTCCCAGGTCAGGGGCCCTGCTCTGTGAGCCACTGACACTGCACGGGCAGCACAGGCGGACCCCCGACGAGCCAGCTCAGCTCTGTGCAAACCTAAAAGCGTTGTGAAGGAGAGTGGACACACACACACATGTACACACATGCACACATGTACACACATGGGTATACACACATGTACACACATACATATACACACACATGCGTATACACACACAACACTGTCACAGACTGCCACACGCACCACAGACGGCCCTGTGTGCTGAACGCCGCAGGTGTACGTGCGGAGACAAAGTGGCCTGCGTGGGAGCTGAAGCCGCCCACTCTCAGACGAGCCACAGGGTGTCCATGGCGGGAGTGCGCGCGCTGCCTCCTGAGGGCTGAGCCCGCGCCCTGCTGCCCGCCTCCCCCCAGGCGACACGCCTCAGGCCGCGGGCTTTGATCCTCCGTGGTGGAGGACAGATCCCCAGACCCCCCAGGGCCCCTCAGTGGGCACAGCTGCCCTGGCGTCCACCGAAGCAGGCTGCACAAAGCCCTCCGTGACCAAAATAGCTCTGACCTCAATCCCCCTGCGTGCCAGCGTCCCCTGAGCCCGGCCTGAACCGCCACTTCCTGCTGTCCCTGGAGGCCAACACCTGTTGAACAGATGGGGCCCAGGGCAGGGCAGGGCTGGCCCAGGCCTTCCTGAGGGGCACGGTCCTCGTGAGGACGAGCCTGCTCCTCACACACACCACGGCGCCCCGTGGAGGGGCCGGGCTCAAGCGTGGGGGGCTGAGCTTCCTCACACCCTGGCCAGTGATGGGGGGTGGCTGGGGGCTCCCTGGGGGTGGCCGTAGGCTGCAGAGGCTACTGGGGCTGCAGTGGGCAGGTGCGGCCCAGAGGGACCCCCAGCTCTCCGCAGCTGGGCAGGTGCCCTAGGTACTCGCACCTGCACGTGGTTTATCTCCGGCTCTGGGCCTGCCCTCCCCGCTTCTTCCACAGCCCTGGCTGCCTCCCCAGGATGGAACTGTGTGCCCCAGCCCCGTGCTCCGTGTGCAGCTGTGTCAGGGCCAGCGTCCTTCACCTCCAGGGCTGTGGGGCCACACGTCTCTGGGGTTTGTGCCCGAGCTAAGTCGACGCCTCATCCCTGGCCAGCAAGGGGGACAGGGAGGGAGGAAGGGCTCAGGGGGTGGCACTGCACTGTGAGGTTATTTCACAGTGGCTCCCCATGGGACCTCTCCCAAGAGCCTCGCTTTGCCATACGCTGCCACCAGGGGGCGCCACGCTGCCTCTGCCTCCCTGCCTCTGGAAGGCTCCTCCCAGCCCAGCACTGGGGACTCTGTCCATCCCCCCCTGCCTGCCCCCCACTCCCGCCCAGGTCATTCTTCGTCCTCCTGGTTTGCAGACCCCCACCCCCACTCCGTGCACCTCCTCCAGGCAGCCCTCCCTCCCTGGCTCAGTCTTTGAATCCAGTGCCCCTGTCGTCAGCCACAGAGCTGGGAGTGTGCTGACGTGGGCACTGTGCATTGAGGGCCACTCACTGAGTCACACTCGTCATTATAATAATCGAGTGCTTCAAAGAGCGCGTGGAAAACGGAATCAAAAGCTAAGTTTAGGGGCCAGTGCTGCGGCGTAGCAGGTAAAGCCGCCACCTGCAGTGCCAGCATCCCTTGTGGGTGCCGATTTGAGACCTGGCTGCTCCACTTCTGATCCAGCTCCCTGCTATGGCCTGGGAAAGCAGTAGAAGATGGCCCAAGTCCTTGGGCCCCTGCACCCACGTGGGAGACCTGGAAGAAGCTCCTGGCTCCTGGCTTTGGATTGGCCCAGCTCCGGCCATTATGGCCATTTAGGGAGTGAACCAGTGGATGGAAGACCTCTCTCTCTCTGTCTCTCCCTCTCCTATCTGCAACTCTACCTTTCAAATAAATAAATATTTAAAATAATTTTTTTTGACAGGCAGAGTGGACAGTGGGAGAGAGAGACAGAGAGAAAGGTCTTCCTTTTTGCCGTTGGTTCACCCTCCAATGGCCGCCGTGGCCGGCGCATCGCGCTGATCCGAAGCCAGGAGCCAGGTGCTTCTTCTGGTCTCCCATGGGGTGCAGGGCCCAAGCACTTGGGCCATCCTCCACTGCACTCCCGGGCCACAGCAGAGAGCTGGCCTGGAAGAGGGGCAACCGGGACAGAATCCGGCGCCCCGACCAGGACTAGAACCCGGTGTGCCGGTGCCGCTAGGCGGAGGATTAGCCTAGTGAGCCGCAACGCCGGCCAAAATAAAAATTTTTTAAAGCTAAGTTTATATGGTGCAAAACAAAATTTTGAAATCCATGCACAATTTTTCCTGACAACACATTTCCATGAAGTTCCTGGAGCATTCCTGTATAACCTATAAGCTTTTCGCAGAATAATTATATTAACTTATCTCGTATTAAGTGTCAATTCGAGGCCTGTCCATCTCAGCCGCTGTGAGTCACCGACGTCACCCTTCTGCTGTCCTTGTCCCCTCCCTTACCCCGCCACCTGCCTGTCCTCCTGGTGGTCCCCATAGTGGGGGAGGGGCACGTGGGACCCCTGAAGGCCCCAGCTGCGCCCGAGCTGCCCATCACCGGGAAGACTGACACAGCTGGCTACGCCAGGAGACGGGGGCTCCGACCCGGCCGCTTCAGAGCTGGCGGGGGCCCGCGGGCGGCCCAGAGCAGATGGCGAGGACTAATGAACAGCCTGCGTGCCGCCCAGCCCCGTGCCTGCCGCGGAGCGGGCGGCTCCAACAGCGAGCTCGGTGAATAACTCCCAGGCCGCGGCCAAGCTCGCTTCTCCACTCTGTACTGCAAACCTCCCTTCCGCTGGCCTCAGGTCTGAACTCCACTGAGCCACAGAGGGGCGCAGGGTGTGTGCCGACCCGCCGCCCTCCCCAAGGGGGGTTCCAAGGATGGAGTTGGGTATGCGAAGCCCTGTTTCTCACCTTGCCCCTGACCCCAGGACGGCCCCTGTGAGAGCCAGTGAGGCTTCCCAGGGTCTCTGGGGGTGACGCCACCTCCAGGAGGGCCGCCTGACACGTGACAGTCACGGAGAAGGGGCCCGGCCTGGGGAGCGGAAGTGGGGGTGTCCAGGGCAGCCCCGAAGCCCACCTCGGACATCCTGGAAACAGGGCACTTCTGTAAGCACTTCCTGAGTGCCAGCCCCCTGCTGAGTGCCTTGCAATTGGCCCCAGAAAAACATAACCAACAACGACATCTCCCACAATCTCCCTGCGACTCTGGGGCCCGTGTCCCCTGTTGGGACCCCTTTATCTGAGTCTGGAGCGGTCAAGGAGATGGCTCTGGGGTCGAGAGCCCTGGTCCCATCCCAGCTCCACCCTTCCAGGCTGCGGGCCGGAGGAAGTCACTTCCATCCTCGTCTCTGGGTTCTCGTCCGGTGTCACATGAGTGGGTGCGGACAGAATCCCCCCAGGGCAGTGGTCATTGCCCACCAGTGGCTGGACACAGGCCGGCCTGGGGACTTCTCGGCCGGAACTGCCATCTGTGAGTGGGGAGGCTCAGGCTGTCCAGCGCCGCCAGCTTGGAGCTGCAGTGGCTGCTGCCCCGTGAGTGCTGTGCCAGTGGCCAGGGGGCAGGTGCCATTCTCATGTCCTCGTCACAGGCAGACACACCCACCCCCTGGACATCACGGGCCCCAACCTGGGGTGTCCCGCGAAACCATGCGCCTTGTGCCTGTGGCTCGTCCCCAGGCAGACACACAGAGGCAAGCTGCCTGGGAGGCCAGGCGGTGTAGCCCAAAGGGTGGAGGCAGGGGTGGCCAGCAGGGACCCGCAGCTGTAGAGGTCCCGGGAGGGAGGGGGGCGGGACGAGCCCCTCACCCGCACAGCCAGCAGGAGACCCTGGCGTGCAGTGTTCTGCAGAAAAACCATTTACGCCACACTTTTGAAACCCCAGGAAGGTCTCTTAAATGCTTTCTTTTATGTATTTTCTGTGCGCAAGGTAGTTGTAAGTCAGAGGCCAGGTTGTAAACAGCGTAGACAAGCTGCAGGCAAAAAAATATAATTGAATGGGAAAGCGAACTGTCGGCAGGGACCAAGGCGGCCGTGCCCGGGGCCGGGAGCGGAGGGGGGAGTCTGGCTCCGTGAGCCCCCAGGCCCCTCCCCAGGGGCTCCAGAACTGGAAGGCAGGGCAGTAACTGACTTCACCAGGCCCAGCCTCCCAGCCGGAACCGTGCCGGGCACAGGCTCCTAGCAGCTGAGCCTCGATCCGGGTTCCGGTGGTTGGCACGGTGGCGGGCCAGTCCTCGCCAGCCACACGCCACCAGCCCGGGCGACTCACCCAATGTTCTTGGAACCTGGTAGGATCCAGGACACGGCACCCCCCACCAGCAGCTTAAGTTGAAGGAAGTGGAGGACCCAGCAGAAGCGGGGGGGGGGGGGTCCCTCCAGGACCCTGCCCTGCCCTTGCCCCACACAGGGGGTCGGGAGCCCCTCACTGGACCCAGAGGAAGGCAGTGTCCGTGTTCCCAAGTCACAGAGAAGAATCCAAACCCGCTTCACCGCCAGTTCCGTGCCGCTGTCATCCAGACTTCTCCGCAGTGACACCCTGGTGTCCCCACTTCTCCGGGGCAGGGTGCGGCCCCCAAGGGCAGCCACTGCCCCCGTCCCCGGCCCCGGCCCCTGGCCCTGGGGACATGGTGCAGGTGGACTGCAGGGCAGCTGAGGCTGCTGGCGCTGCCTGGGGCCGGGCTGCGGATTCAGCAAGCTGCTAGACCCGGCCCGCCCCGCACCCTCCGAGCCCGCCCCGCACCTCATCCCACGGGACACGACCAGGCTCCCGGCAGGTGGGACCTTTTCCTCCATAATCCACGTGCACGGAAAGCGAGCATCAGAAAGACCTCAACTTCTGCAGTCAGAAGCCCCGTTTGAAACTGCGCATCACCCAGAGGGGAAGGGACACGGCTGGCCGTCCAGGCCGGTGCCACCTGCACAGACTCCGATCCCCCCGGGGGGCAGACAGCCGTCTCTCTGCCCCATGTACCACCCAGAGGCATGCGGGCAGGCCCGGGGAGCAGCTTAGCAGCCGACAGATTTCTGGGTACCTGTCTGCTGAGTTGTCACCATGTGTGGGCAGCACCTGCTCCTGGTCCCCAACACTTGGGGGCTGGGAGAGGAGCGGGGGGAGGGGCAGCTGGGCTCCCCTCCCCTCCCCCCACCTTGCAGGATGTTAGGGACTTGGGGACAGGTGTGAAAATCTGTGATAGCCCTCTCTTGCGGGGTCCTGGGCTGGGACCCAGGGGACGTCCCCAGCACCACGTGTGAGTTCGCCCCCTCGGTGCCTTAGTGCCCCACCCACGGAACACGCAGCCTCCACACTGACACCGCAAAGTCCCTCGGACCCTGGGCGGCTGGGGAGGAAGAACGGGACTCCAGGGAGAGAGTGAGGGTGCCGGGGGAATTCTCCCTAACAAATGATTTCCTCTTTATGGGCAAGAAAAGTTGCAGTGGGAATCAATTATTAACAGGGCGGAAACGGAGATTCTGCTCCGAGCCGCGTCTAATTCTAGCTGCCCCCTCCCCACCTCCTCGCTAGCTCTGATTCTGCCTGTGGCTCCCCGGCCCCCGCCCCTCCCCTTCCCTCTCTTCCCGCAGAAGCCCTGGGCGGGAGCAAGGTCACCTGCCCGCTCCTGGCGCGGAAGCGGCCAGCGGCCGGGGCTCCAGCTGCAGGCGCCCCTCGGGAATGCATTTTCATTTTCTCTCTTTTCTCTTGTTGGAGCGATTTTCCTCCCAGCCCCAGCCAATTCCCGGGGCAGGGGAGGGCCAATGTCCGCGGGGGGCCCAGGGCTCGGTCATCCTAGCAGCCACACTCACGGGCACCCCCTAGATAGATGTCCCCCTCGACACAGCGTCCCAGGTTGCCCCAGCCTGAGCACGACTCCAGCAAACATCTCACTTTGCAGGTACACGGCGCCGTCTCCACTCTGCAACACGGCCCACCGCGATCCGGCAGGACACAGAGCACCGAGACCTCACCCTGCAACCCTGCCCACAACTTTCCTCCTTCCAGAACCTTCTGTGATTGACAGGAGACTCAAGAAGGGCAAGCACTGGGACTCACCCTCCTTGGGATCCCCTTCCCCTGCAAAGGGATGTTTGCAAACATTTCCAAAGCAACACAGGGCCTTGACCGTGGCTCCCTGGGCCGTGTGGGTCCCGGGGAGCAGCCTGGGGCGGGGTAGATGCCCTGGGGCAGCCGGGCAGCTCCCAGCGCTCGCCAGCACACCTGCAGCGGGGCCTGGGACGCTCAAGGTGAGCTGTGGCATGAGCCAGGCTCAGAGGACCAGAGACGAGGGGGAGATGCCTCCACCTTGCGGCCGGCGGTCCTGCCAAGGCTCTGGCTAGGCAAGGGTTAATCTCTCCAGGAATTAAAAACTGAAAGCTTAAAAAAATTAAGACAAAATAAAAAAGAGGCTGCATTCTGCTTGGCCTGGGCATATGTGGCTCCTTCCCACAGCCAGATTTCCAGGAATGCTTCCCAGGGAAATTCTGTCCCCACGGGACCGCCGGTGCCAAGCCCTGCAGCCCCCGAGGGGGCTGGGGGCGCTGCAGCCCCCGACACCCGCCCCACGCAGGGTGGGCAGCGGCAGGCAGCCGGGAGGGGTACTGGTACAGTCTGGGTGCCGACCTGTTCTCTCCAGCGAGGCCGTAAACAGTTTCTAATTGATTCCAGGAGAGAGGGAGGCTGGGCGGGCCCAAGCTCTAAGCTCTCCTCCTCCCTTGTCAGAGCCTGGAGACCTCAAAACCTCCCCCACCAGAGCCAGGGAGCACCTGGGGCAGCTGCGTCCCTCCCCCCTCCTGGTCTTCCTCCCCTTCCCTCTCCCCCTCCTCCCCCCCCCTCCTCCTCCTTCTCCCCCTCCGCTTTCTCCCCTCCCCCCCCTCCTCCTGGTCTTCTTCCCCCTCCCTCTCCCCCTCCTCCCCCCACCCCAGGCTCAACCTGTTCACCCCGGGAGCCGCCTGCCTGGCAGCTGGCCCAGCCCCACGCTGATGCCCTGATGCCTGACGCCCCCCTTCCTGCCCACGCCACTCCCCACACAGCTCAGCGTTTTTATGGAGCACTTTTTGCAAAAGTAAATACGAGGGAAGAAGGAGGCTGGAGGAGGACAGCAAGCAGGGAGAGGGCTGGGCGGCCCGCGAGGAAGAGGAAGCGCGCAAAGTGCAGCATCGATCGGAGGAGATGCCTGGAGAGGCCCGCGCCCTGCTCTCTAAAAGCCTGTGCGGGCGGGCGGGCAGACGCGGGCGGTGGCCTCCCGGAGCGGCTGCGGCCCGCATGAATATTGCATCAGGGCTGCAGGGAGGGAGGTTCGGGTTCATTGCCGGGCTGGGCGGGGGGCGCAGGGCACTGCCCCGCCTCAGACTGCACCCGGAGCTGGGGCAGGTGGGGGGCTCAGCTCAGAGGGGCTCTGCGAGGGGCTGGCGCTCAGCCCCCTCGAGACTCCCGCCCATGTCCTTGGTCATCCAACAGCCCTTCTGAGTCCCGAGCCCCACGGGGGGGGGGGGGGGGGGAGTGCAGACCCCTGCACCTTGCTCCCCACCCCACCGCAGCATCCAGTGTGCAGCCTGCCTGCCTGCACTCCCTCTGGGAGACCCCCGTGGCCACCCACCACGTGCCTGGGAGACTCCTTAGGAAGACATCTCTGGGTCTGCCCCACACCTGGGCACACCTGGGCTCTCGGCAGGGGGCGGAGGGGGTGGGGCTGGACTGGTAGCGGTTCATCGATTGGTTCATTCACTTGTTCGTCAGCTCTTGGACTTGGCTGCCCGTCTACACACCTGGGAGGGGCTGGGCTGATGACTTGCCCACACCCAGAGGCCAGCCATCTACTCCACACCGAAGGGAACTCCAACCGCCCGCCCCCTGCAGGTGGCTTGGGGGGCTGTTCCAGCCTATCCCAGACCGCGCCCCACTGTACAGGTGAGGGAGCCGGGCCCCCAGGTTGTCCGTCTGGTAACCTGGTGATCACTAGCCATGGCCAGGTGGGGTCCCTCGTGGCTCGGTCCTTACGAATGGCATGGAGAGCAGGGGCCGGGGAGGAGCTGGCCGGGCGCTCGGGGAGCCTCCCCAGGGCTTGGGTGCACCGGCTTCGAGGAGACGCCTGAGATGGGCCCAGCCACAGGTGCAGGGTGCTGCTGGGAGCGCGGGGTTAATGCACAAGGCTGGGCTGGGAGCTGGTGAGGAGCAGGGAGCTGTGACATTTCGCAGCTGCTGGCAGAGCGGCTCCTTCCAGGACCAGAGATTAAACGCCTGGCAGAGAGCGAGGAGCCGGCACCCTCGGCACCCGGGAAGGCAGCGCGAGGACAGAGGAGGCTTCTGCGGGCGGGGGCAGGCGTGGGGGTCTCTCCCCTCTGATCCTCTAAGATGCTTAGGGCTGGGCAGGAACAGGGAGGGGGGCAATTCTCACACTGGGCTTGGCGCTGGGACCACCTCCCCAAGAGCCTGCTGCAGCCGGGCAGGGGCCGGGCAGGGGCCGGGCAGGGGGTGGCAACAGCTCTCCAAGAGGCGCCCGTGACCCTGGGGCCCGCTGCCCTGCCGAGGCCCAGCCCGGACGGTTTGCTGTGCTGGAGGGGCCCGGGCAGCAGGAAGGGCAGCCCGGCTGGGTCTCTGCGTTCCCTGAGCAGGTGGGGGCACAGGTACCACAGACACCAGCGCCGCCCCCTGCTGCTCCCGTCTATTTTTAGCTCTCTTATTGTCTACCCCCCCTGCCCCCCCAGAAAAACAGATCAGCTTCCTCCAGGCAAAGCCACTGCTGCCGTCCCCAGAGCTGGTGCCGGCAGACATGAAATAAGCGAATTATCAGATAAGTGGCTCAGCAGACTCCGTGGAGTCTCGAGGGGCAGGGGGTGGAGAAACTCCGCCATCACTCCTCCTCCCCAGCCCTCCGTCTGGGGCTGAGGGGGAGGGCCAGGCGGCACGTACACACACGTACACACACGAACACGCCGGCCACGCCCACCTCCCACGCGCCGGCTGACACGGCTGTCAGCAAAGCAGCTTAGGAGCGGAGCCCCACCGCTGGGAAGGCTGAGCTCAGGGACGGGGAGAAAGGCCGGGCTTCTCTGCTTAGAAGCTGTGTGACCTCGGGCAAGTGGCTTAACCTCTCTGAATCTCCGATGCTCTGTACGTGAAGCAGATAGGAACACAAGCTTAAGCAGGCATCAGTTAAGTGCTTGGTATACAGTAGGCACTCAATACATGCGAGCTGATGGAGAAGGTGGGATGAAGCTCGCAGGGAGGTGCTCAGCCACAGAGCCGGCGCCAGGGGCTTCCGCTTGCACCAGGGTGGGGACGGCAGGGACAAGGTGCCCTCTGGCCAGCTGGCTCCGCTCCCTGCTGCTGCCACCTGCCTTCGGCCACTCTTGATCCCCCGGCGGGAGGGGACATCAAAACCCTGCCACCCCCCAGGGCCACCGTCCACTCTGCACGCTGCCCGGGGCGGGGGTGCGGGAGGCGTGGCTCCTGGACTCCTCATCACCTCTGCTGCCCCCGGGGAGGGCCCGCTCGCCTCCCAGCTCCCTTCACTTCGCCGGCCTGGACAAACGCCCTGGGCAGCAGAGGGAGGCGGGTGCGGGCCGAGGAGACAGCCAGGCAGAGCTGGGTCACGGTCAGAGACAGGCCGAGGGGCGGCACAGACCCCCTGCCCCCATCCCCTCCACCAAGGTTAGATCTGGACGGAGCCAGAGACGGGGAGACTCAACCACAGCCCCTCCTTCCCGGGGACCCCCCTGAGGCCGCCCCAGCCTGAGATCCCAGCCCCTCCTTCCCAGGGCCCCCCCCCTGAGGCCGCCCCAGCCTGAGATCCCAGCCCCTCCTTCCCAGGCCCTTCCCCCCCCCAGGCCGCCCCAGCCTGAGATCCCAGCCCCTCCTTCCCAGGCCCTTCCCCCCCCCCCAGGCCGCCCCAGCCTGAGATCCCAGCCCCTCCTTCCCAGGCCCTTCCCCCCCCCCAGGCCGCCCCAGCCTGAGATCCCAGCCCCTCCTTCCCAGGGACCCCCCTGAGGCCGCCCCAGCCTGAGATCCCAGCCCCTCCTTCCCAGGGACCCCCCCCCCCCAGGCTGCCCCAGCCTGAGATCCCAGCCCCTCCTTCCCAGGGCCCCCCCCCCTGAGGCCGCCCCAGCCTGAGATCCCAGTCCTGCTGGCTCCCGGTGCCCAGCTGGGGGCAGGCAGGGCAGCAGCGGCCGAGGCCCGGGACGCAGCTCTCAGCCTTGGCTGTGCAAACTCGGCTAGGTGTCTCTGCCTCTCTGAGTCTCTGTCCTACTCCCGTCTCAGAGCCGCTGAAGGATGAAGAGCTACACAGGCCCAGTACTTGGCACGGTGCCTGGGCCTCCTGAGGACCGCCAGCCAGCGCCTGGCCCCCGGGCCTGTCTGGTGCCCCAGGACAATTGCACGTGCTAATGGGCAGTGGTCGCCCACCTCCCCACCGCCACTCTGTCCTGCCTCGTGTCTGGGTCCACCTTTCCTGGGGCCGCCTCTGCCGGGAGGCTACAGCTCGCAGGTGTCCCCTGGGGGGTCCACGAGAACCAGCTCTGGGCCGCGCCTGCGTCCCCAGGGCGATGCCCGTGACAGCTCACCTATGCAGGCCGGAGAGTGGACAGGAAGACCCTGCGAGAGCAGCTCGGCCCCCGCTGGCTGCAGGCGGATCCAGGCAGGCAGCCCAAGCCCCTTACGCACACACACTGCCGTGCAGGGGCCAACCCAGGGCATCAGTGCCGGGGTCTCCTGTCCCCGGGCTCCGGCCCACTGCGCCCACTGCCTGCCATGGCACAGTGGTGGCTTAGGGAAGCTGCCCCACCCCTCTGGGCCTCAGTGTCCCCAGTGGGAAGTGAGGGGTCGGGACTCCACAGCAGGTGTACGCTGTGGTCCCAGGAACCCCGGGTGGGATGGGGTTCTCAGGGCCACCCACAGCCGACTCCAGCGGCCCCTTGCCCTGCACACTGTGGGTCTAGACACCAGGGTTCTTCTGGTCCCAGACAAGCTCTTATGGTCCTGCTAAGATGACGGACTACAGTGTCAGCATTTAGCACCTACTGCATGTAAGCACTACCACAAAGGGCAAAGGTGGGGGATGAGTGGGGGGAGTGGATGCTGGAGAGATATTTGGGGACCAGAGGAAGTCACAGTGTCCCCTCCCCCATCACCCTCTCTGAGAGACAAAATCAACATCCCAGCCTAGAAGCTATGGCAGGGAAGAGGCGGGGGAGGGAGGGAGGGTGAGCACCTGGGCTCCTTGCCCCCTGGCCTCACCATGGCATGGTCACAGAATGCCGGGGACCTGAGATGAAGCCTGGAGCCCATCACACAGTATTGCAGCCTCAGTTTTGCCATCTGTAAAATGGGCACGATAGTGATCCCTCCCCTGCAGGACAGTCGGCAGAGATCTGAGCCAGGAACGCACCCCTGCAGCAGTGGCCGGCTGAGGGTACCATGAATATTTACAGGGGGAAAGAATGGCCACAAAGCATGCTGGGAAATCTGGGTGTCCCCCTGCCAAAGAACTTCCCCCAGCTCCACATACAAAGATGACTCAGAACCGACCAAAACCGGAACGCCGGGGCAGGGGCTCGGCTGGCGGTCAGGACGCTGGCTGGGGCAGCCGGGTCCCCCTTCAGAGTTTCTGCCGTCAGTTCCCAGCTGAGCTCCGGGTTCTGGCTCCCTGCCCCCCGGGAGGCAGCAGGTGACGGCTCCAGCACTGCGGTCCCCGCCACCCACGCCAGGGAGACCCGGATGGAGCTGCTGGCTCCTGGCTCTGGCCTCAGCCAGTGTAGGCATTGGGGGAGTGAACCAGCAAATGGGGCTCTTCCCGTCTCTCTCCCCAGCACCAAGTAAATAAATGAATGAATAACTGAGAGTTTAAGAGACCTAAATACTCCCAGAACTGAAGCTGTAACCGCGTGGCCTTGGATTCAGCAATGATTTCATCGGTGTGATGCCAAAAGAGGAGGCAATGAAAGAAAACGCAGACGGGGTGTGCACCAAAGGGCACAGAAAGAGTGCAACGGAGTCCGCAGGATGCAGGAAGCCTTCCCAGGCAGCCATTGGATAAGGACCTAGGGTCCATCATATATAAAGAGCTCCTGCGACTCAACAACAAAAAGACAACCCAGTTCAACAGCAGGCAAAGGCCATGGGTTGCCCAGCCCCCGAGGAGGACAGGAACATCCAGCGAGCCTAGGAGGCCACCTCAGCATCACTGCCCATCGGGCGATGAGATCTAGAGCAGAATGAAAGACAAAGACGGAAAGCCACAGGGCCAGCCAGGAGGCAGTGAAGCCGGAACCCCTGGGCACTGCCGGAGCGGGCGTGAAATGGCGTGACCTCTGTGGAAACGGCTTTCAGGTTTCCCCGAAGTGCGACACGGCGTCACCACGGGACCCCACCACTCCGCCCGTGCACTCGCCCGCTCCCCGCAACGTCACCCATGGAAGCTCCGGCGCACAAGCAGCCCAAGTGTCCACCGCCCAATAAACGGACCAAGAAAACGGTGTCTGCCCACACGAGGGAATCCGACGCAGCCCGGAACAGGAGCGAGGCGCCCACCCGAGCTACGGCTCGCGGGAGCCCCAAAGCGCCACGCTGTGCGAAAGGTCAGGCTCAGAGAGCCACACCTGCACCGGGCAGCTCCGGGAGGCGAAGCCGACCTAGGTGGCCAGGGGCTGGGGGAGGGGCCGCGGTGGCCCCAGGAGAGCTGCGGGACACTGCGAGTGTCGTCAGTGCCGCCGACCGTGCAGGTGACACATCCAAAGCGGCAAACTTCACGGGGGCCGTATTTTACTGCAACAACAAGGCTCTGTTCCGGGTTGTGACGGATCCTCTCACAAGTGCTCAGCGCCACGCCGGGCCCAGCAGCTGGGACTCCTGCGGCTGGAATCCCGCCCTGCGTCTGCGATCCGTCTAGGGTCCCCCAGACTCCCCGGATGGGTGCGGCGAGCACCCAGGCATCACGAGGTGATCCACTCAGCCAAGCCCCGTGGCTGGGCAGGCGGGGAAGCGGGCTGGGGGCAAAGGTCTCTGTCGTGGGGCCAGGGCTCACAGCATCCCCTCTCCTCCAAGCCCACCGCCGCCCACGGGGTCATCTCCGGTCTGGGACTCCCTGCTCTCGACCCTGCACGACCTTGTGGAGGGGAACAAAGACCCCGGGCCTTTCCCTGAGCATCCCTCGGGCGCCCCGCCCTTTCCAGGTCCTGTCTCGCGTCATCCTCATTTCCAGATGGGAAAACTCGGATCCGGAGCCCCCCCCCGCCCCGTCCCAGCCCAGGGCCCCAGTTCTCATCCACAGCATGGCGGGGCTGCCGGTCCCCTGCCTGCCTCCCCACATGGGCCTGGGGAGGTGGGGGCCGGAGGAGAGGGGCCGGGCAGGCGGGAGCCTGGAATCGCTCCCCCCCCTCGCTGTGCCCCCTGGAAGCCCTTCCCCAGCCTCTGGCTTGCCTGTGGCCCTCCTGGGGTCTCTGGGCCTAAACCCACCCCCTTGGCAGAGTCACAGCCGGGATCGGCCTGGGATCTTCCTGCCGTCTGGTCCCCTGCGAGGGTTCACCAGGCAACAGGATATCATCACTGGAATGATTCCTGTCCCAGGCTGGCCCCGCCTTGGGCGTTTGGAGTCTGAGCAGCTGTCACCAGCGGGCCCCCTCCAGGATTCAGCCCAGGCCTCTCCTCCTCCGAGCAGCCTTCCTGGATCACACCAGCCTTCCTCCCACCCATCCGGCGCATTCAACAACCATTCACCGAGCATGGACGGAGCCAAGAGGGAGGCACCCGCGATGCAAGGGCTCATGAGACAGCCCTGCCTGCAAGGAACTCACGGTCCAACAAGGGGGCGAACACTGCCAGCGTCGCAGCATCCGGCAAGGACTGAGCGCCTGTGCTCCTGCCGGCCCCCGTGTGCCTCCTGATAGCCCTGCGGGAGGAACACGGCCCAGAGAGGTCAGGTGTGGTGCTGAAGGTCACACAGCACCGGGTGCCAGCCTCTCTCTCTCTGGAGTCTCTTTAGATGAAACACTCGCCATCCCATCCATTCAACGTGGAAAAACCAAGACGATCAACACCGGGTAGGAGGTGACATTCGGCCTGGCTGGGACAGAGCGCACTCGGAGCCGAGCGCTCAGACCGGAGGTGGGGCAGGCGGCTGGGACCACGTCCCTCTGCAGATGGGGAAACCGAGGCTCGAGTGTCGGAGTGACTCGCTCAGGTCACGGAGCCCACAGCGGCAGCGTGGGGATGGGCCTCAGGGCTGCCTCTGTCTGGAACCTTCCACCAGGTCCTGCTCAGAGCGAGGCGTGTTTCCCGGCCTTGGCAAGGCAGCCCTGCATGGGGCCTGGGTTTTGAGCTCCCAGGACCCCAGCCCCTCCCCGGTCTTCCTCTTCTCCCTGGGCAGCGCCTCAGCCATAGCTTTGTCACACAGCACAGCCCCGGGGCTTCCTGTCAAAATGCAGGGTCTGGGGCCAGCGCTGTGGCACAGCAGGTAAAGCCACCGCCTGTGACGCCAGCATCCCATATGGGCACCGGGTTGAGTCCCGGCTGCTCCACTTCCAATCCAGCTCCCTACTAATGTGCCTGGAAAAGCAGTAGAAGGTGGCCCAAGTGTTGGGCCCCTGCACCCATGTGGGAGACCTGGAAGAAGCTCCTGGCTTCAGATCAGCACAGCTCTGGCCACTGCAGCCATTTGGGGAGTGAACCAGCAGATGGAAGACCCCCCACACCCCGTAACTCTACCTTTCAAATAAATACATAAATCTTTTAAAGGAAATGGAATATTCTGATCCAGCAGGGCTGGGGTGGGGCCTGGGGTGAGGCAGTGCTGCTGGACCACAGCTGGGTGGCAAGGCTGGGGGGTGGCTCCACCTTCTCCTCCCCTCCCTTTCCCTCCCCTCCTCTCCTCTTCCTTCCCCCTCCCCTTCTCCTCCTCTCCCCTCCCCTCTCCCCTTCCCTTCCCCTCCTTTCCCCTCCCCTCTCTCTCCCCGTCTCTCTCCCCGCTGTGTCTCCAGT
The DNA here is from genome assembly GCF_033115175.1 of Lepus europaeus. Lineage (NCBI taxonomy): Eukaryota > Metazoa > Chordata > Mammalia > Lagomorpha > Leporidae > Lepus > Lepus europaeus. The sequence goes on from NC_084838.1 coordinate 3,299,097, forward strand.
CATCCACTGTAGTCTCCAAGGCACAGACAGGGCTCCCCCCTCTCTGGGGGTCCGGGCAGGAGCAGGCTCGTGTGGATCGTGAGGGCTGCCCCCGCCGGGCCCAGCTGCGCCCTCCCCGTCCCCAGGGGTACGAGAGCAGCCACCGCCCTCGCCTCCGCCTGCTCGCTCGCAGCCCCTCACGGAGATTTCGTCCTTGCCCAAGAACCTTCGGCCGAGAGCTCATGCCTATTAATTCCTGGTGTGCGTCTGGAGCCAATAGGTTTTTATTTATTCATTTATCTTGTCTCCCACCCCCTCCCCTTCCTCGCCAGCCTGGAATTTACAATTCAGTTCTCAGGGGGCCTCGCCAAGGACCACGGCCGGAGTCTCAAAGGGGTGGACGCTCCTTGGCTCCTCCGACCCTCAGGGTGGCCCCCGGGGTCACGCCCTGACATGCTGGGTGGGACAGGCAGACCCCCCAGGCCCAGCACCTGCCGCAGGACGGCAGGAGCCAGAAGCCAAGGGGCCACTGCAGTAAGGGGGCAGTGGTCCTGCTCGCTGCCGTTAGGGCGCCCCCTGGTGGCCATCTGCAACAGCGGCGCGGGCATCAGTGGGTGGCATTCTGGTCCCTGGAGACAGAAAAAGCAGTGTCCTCCAGGTACAGGGAGGCCGTGAAGTCTGAGAAGGAGGGAGAGCCAGGGTAGCCACCAGGGGCGTAAAAGCCACAGCAACGGGCTGAACACGTGCTAGGCACCACTGCCTCCCCAGGGAACTGGATCTCGGAGACGGGGACACCCAGAGAGGGGGGCCGTGCCCCCTTGTGGGCAAGCACGTGACTGTGGGACCTGGGCAACCCTGCAGTCCCTGATGGTGGGGGTCAGAACAGCGCCCACCTAGAAGATAACGAGGCACACACAGGACCTGCCGGGTGCTGTCGGGGTGGGATCCAGGCTGGAGGCGACCCCTGCCCGCCAACCCAGAAGCCAGCCCGCCTCTCCCCCCGGGTACCCCGGGCAGGGCCTGCATTTCCCATCTGCATTGTCCACACGTCTAATTCAAGGCGGACCCGGAACAGCCCCCCATGAGATCCCTAACCCTATCAAACAGGTGGCACAGCCCCCAGGAGCCCTCCAGACCCCAGGCCGGCTGCCCCAGCTCTGCGGGAGTCAGGAGGGGTGGTGAGCCCCTCCTGCAGCTGCCCTGGGTCCTGGGTCCCAGGAGAGACAGCGCAGGTGCAGGACCAGGGGCATCACGAGCCGGCTTCGGCCAGGAGGGGGCTTCAGACTTGCACCTGCTGGGCTCCTCCGTCCCGAGGCCCCTGGCCAGCAGCCTCTGAATTACACTTCACACCCCGCCCCCTCGCCCACATGAAGGCCACGCTAACATTTAACAGACCAGACGCGGCTGAGACCCAACACGAGAGGCAGAGGCTGGCTGTGCCCTGGGCTCAGATACACACCCAGAGCAGGGGCCTTGCCCCTGACCCGACCCTGAGCCAGGGCAGCGGGGCCCATCCAGCCCCTGCCTTCTCCTCCCTCACCTCCTCCAGTCCTCCCCCGCTGGCCCTGGGCCCAGCCATCACCCACAGTGACAGCCTTATCACCACGGACAAGCCCGAGTGGGAACCGACCAGCCGACTGCTCTGTGATGTGACTGAAGCGGCCCCATGGGACGAAGACGCCCTCAGGAGCCCAGCATGGGGAAACCAGGCCAGCTCAGCCCGAAACCAAGAGGCCCGGAGGCCCCCGCCCCGCCAAGGACACTCAGAAGCCGGGGGGGGGGGGGCTGGGGAAAGCACCAAGCCCTTCCCGTGCCAGGGGCGGGGCCGCAGGGCACTGCCCAGAGGAGGACGCCTGTCCAGGAGCCGTGTACTCAGGGGCTCTGGAGCCAGACCCTCCGCATCTGTTCCCCAGTCTCCCCTTCCGTGGGACGGGAACCCCTCTGTGTCAGAGCCTATTCAAAACACTCTGCCAGTATTCACTAAACCGTGAACACTCCCGACGCACTGAGGGTACCCATTTCACAGACGGTCAGACAGAGGCTCAGAGATATCCCGCGGCCCGAGCCCACAGCTTACAACTCCGCCTCGTTATTCAAACACAATCCGTCTGGCTGGGGGTGACGACCTCTGTCAACCTCCTGGTGGCTGCCTTCCACACCTGCTATTAGGACCATGTCCTCTGAGGCCCAGACCCTCCTTCTCTAACCCGGGATTCGAGTGACCACAGCCCAGCGCCTGCCACCGCCTGTGGCCATCGCACGTGCCCTGCAGCGGCCATCCTGGCCCCGGCCCACGCTCCTCCAAGAGGCCCCCGGAGCTTGTGCAATGTGTCAGCCCGTCCTGGCTGCCTGGTAGAGCCAGGGGCTTGTGCCACAGCGGGAGGTCAGAGGGCTCGCTGGCTCAGAGGCTGGGGGACTGCTAACCACCAAGCCGTCCGCTGACCAAGAAGGCCCCGAGTCGAGGATGGCATGGCGTGCACTCGGGGTCCTTGGGGTGCCTTTCGCCTGGGCACAGGTTGCCGCCCATTTCCACGGTGGGACAGACTCCTGGTCCCAATCCAAGGCTCACCGCCCCCTCCACCCCCAGGGTCTCCATCCCGCTGGGCCGGCAGCGGGCCGACTTACGTGGGAGCAGAACCTCTCCGGGGGGTCTCCGCACGTGATGCCCGAGGGCTCCACCTTCACCTTGACGTAATCCTTCAGCCGCATCACCTTGGGCTGGCAGGCGTAGAACTCCCAGGTGGGGCCCTCATCCGTGGTCACCCAGGACTTACAGATGTCATAGCTCCCACAGGCCAGCGGGAGGCAGCACAGGAGGAGGGCCAGCAGGTACAGCATGGCTGCGCAGTCCACGGGGGCACGGCCCCAGAGGTCCTGGAGTCACAGCGTGGACGTCGACGACGGTGATGGCGGGCTCAGGCGGGGCTCGCGGCCTCAGCATGGAAACGCCACATCTACCGGGCGGTGACAGCCAGGGCGGCGACAGCCAGGGCGGCCCAGGTTTGCAGAGAATGAGGACCTCGTATTTTCCAAGAAGCCACGGCTGCTACCGCGGAAAATCTAGAGCCAGCGCTTCTCCGGCTGCTGCCGGGCAGGTCAGCGAGCGGCCGTGACTTTGTCGTCCTGCCCTTGGCACCGCACGGCTCCCGGAGGTGGATGTGATCAGATCGGGAAGACCCTCAAATTGTGACAGTGGCTGGAAATGGGAGAAGGGGAATCCACAGGGATCCGGCGGGGGGGCGGATCGGACTGCTTTTAATTTTTGTCCTTCCAACCAATTCAGGTCTTTAAAGGGACCTTAATGGGCGACGGGCTCCATACGACAGCAGAGTATCCCCTCGGGCCTGCGTTGCAAAGATACAGTAAAATCAGGAGGTGTGAAGTCCAGCCCCAGAGACGCCTGCCCTCCTTGGGACCGACAAATGAGACCTCCTCGCACAGGGGCTGCAACAGAGGGGCCGGCCCGGGTGGGGTGGGCGCTAAGTGGGGAGGGGGCCAACTGACCTTGGCGTGCAGCCGTGGGCCACTTATTCTGAAGTTTCTGGGACCTCAGCGCCCCGTCCCTCCCGGTACCTGGGGCCTGCCCGTCTTTTCATCATCAGAGAGGAGCGGGCTCATTAGCGACAGCACCTGCAACAAATTAAGAGAGGGGGAGGGGTGGAGAGGGTGAGAACAAAGCCCTCCCTCCCGGCAAGATGTGCAGAGCGAGGCTGCATCAGGGAGGTCTCCTGAGAGCGAGAGGTTGTTTTTATTGATATCCGAGTTGCACGTTTGCAGATGGCTGTGACAAAGGGGACGGAGCCGTCTCATCTCTGAAGGGGGTGTCAGATCGAGGGGCGGGGGCTCCTGCTGGGGGCAGGGATCAGAGACTTTCGGAAACATCCCCTGGCCACGCAGAATGTCCAAAGTGGCTACAGGCAGGAAAGAGGCTGAAACCACAGTGACCTCGGTAGGCTGCCAGGTTCACGGCGCTGCCGGGCCTCGGGCCTTGGCACACCCTGGGACAGCGGGGCCTTGTGCAGCCGTGTTCCCGGGAGGGGCCAACACTGCCACCGCCTCCTTGGAGGCTCTCTCTACCATCGCATCCCTCTGACGATCACCACCGCGCTATTTTAAGCCCTTGATAATTATTTAAAAGCCAAAATAGATATAACTAATACAGACGTTATACTGGGAAGTGCCCGACTCCAGGGATGTGATATGTTCCCAGACAGAGACATCACGGCGGGAATCTGCGTGCAGCCAGAGCCGGATCCTGGCCAGAAACGCTGACCAGGGAGAGGGCAAAGGTCACCGCGGCAAAAGCGCCTGTGGTCTTCACTGCTCCGGTTGTCCTGTCCATGGTGGCTGCAAACGCCTCTGCCAAGTGGGCAGCGGCGCCCAGGGCAGCCTGGCCCTCACCTGGCGCCCCCCTACCTCCCGGAGCCACTGCCTGCAAGCTCACCGCGCGTCATGGACACCCCACAACGACGGCGCACCTGCACCTCCCCGGGGGGAAGCCCCCAGCCGGCGCCCCTGGCTCGCAGGCCCGTGGGGGTTCCCGGTTCTGCCGCCTCTCCTCTGTGGGTTTCGGGAGACACCTGCGGTGGTGTCTGCGCTCGGCAGAACGCGCCTGGCGTCTGTTTGCACCGCCAGGGACCGCGTAGTGAAAGTAAGAGCGCGCGGCCCCCGCGGGCGTGCGGGCCCGGAAAACAGCGCGTCCGGCGCCCGCGCCACGACCGTCCACTAACGGGCCCGGGGAGCCCCCGCTGGGGACGCCCCGGCGTCGGACACGGCCCGCGAGGTCGGGGCCTGGACGGCGTGGACGCGGGAGCCGCGCGCGCGGCAGCTCTCCAATCTGCGGGGCGCTTTGCGGGAAGGCAACGCGCGCCCGGGGATGCGGCCGCGTGGCGGGGGGCTGCGGGGAAGCGACCCCCAGCCGACCGAACCTGCGGGGCGGAGCCGGGGTTGTGTTTACACCTGTCAATCAGCCGGGCGTCGCGGGCCGCGCGCTCGGGGAATTGCGCGCCCAGCGCGCCGGCACCACAGGCGTATTTTATTTTATTTTATTTTATTTTGCCAAAAAGGAGCGAAGCCGCGGGGGGGGGGGGGGGGGGGAGGCGGAGCGCGGGGAGCGAGCGGCCGGCGGCGGCTCCGAAGTGGAGGCTGCACCTGCCGGCCGACCGCTGTTTCTCCCCGGGGAAATAAACCTTCACCTGGGAGTATTAGGGAACGGGGCGACCAGGATCAAATGAACCAACGCGCTTATTTGCTTCTCGGAGTCCTCGGGAACCGGGCGGGAGCGGGGGAGGGAGAGTGGCTGATGGCCTGGGCATGAAAGCCCGAAAATTAGATTTTATCAGGATTTCTGAACTCGGCTTTCTCCGCCTGATTGAATTAGCGCCTCTCGGAGCCGGCCGGGCTCGCGAGCAGCCTCGTCCGGGAGCGGCCGCTGCGCCCTCGCCCAGCGGGAAACTCGCCGCGGGGTGCGCAGGGGGCGCGTAGCCCACCGGCCAGAGGCGTGGAGCCCGCCCTTGGAGGGTGCAGGCAGCCCCTGGGGGCCGGGGTCACCTTCCGGTCCCGCGCCCTGGACGGGGTAGGGGGGAGCCATGCCCAGCGCCCCCTCCCGATCAGCCGGCGTCTGGGACCCCAAGGCCCCGGTGCCCCTGGCCCCCGACCCCGCATGCCTGCAGCCCCCGTTCCCCCACCAGCGGCCCGGGAGCCCCGAAAAGTTGGGCGCGGGGGGCGGAGCACGAGTCCGGGGCGGCGCGGACGCCCAGAGTCGGACTCCATCGCGGACGCCCAGGGACCCCACGGCGGACGGCCGGGGCTCGAGATCCCGTCCGCGGCGCGCGGCTCCCAGGGCCGAGCCGGGCGGGCCCGCGGCTGCTCTTTGGCTTCCATAAGTTGCGTGCGAGCCGCGCGTGCCATCCCGAAGGTCGCGGTTCACCAAGGCCGGGCCGGCGCCCCGCGCGCCCCTCACCCCTTAATTAAAAGGCACGGAGCTCCCCGTCCACCCCCCGCGCGGAGACGGGCGACTTACTCCGGAGCCGGCCGATCCCGCCGCGCGCTTCCTGCGCCCCGGAGCGGGTCCCACGAGCCCCTCCCCCCACCCGCGACCCCCTCCACCCACGCGGAGAAGTTTCCAGCGGTGGCGGCACCCGAGTTTCTCGTGCGACTCACGCGTCCCCGGGCGTGCGGAGCGGCGGGAGGGCTCGGGGTGCGTGCGTGCGTGCGGCTCTGGCCGCTGGCGGGGAGCTGGGGTGCGGGGCGCAGTGGCGCGGGAGGAGGGTTACCGCCCAGCCGCGCACCCCTCCCAGCTCTCCCCGCAGCGTCCCTCCGCGTCCCGCACGCAGCCACACACGCGGCGGGGAAGCAGCCAGGGGCGCGGGGACCCGGCCAGGAAGGCGAGCGACGCCTTTAAGAGGCTGCCGCCCGCGCGCGCTCACACGCCCCTCTCCCGCCGAGCCAGCCCTCCGTAGTAGCGGCCGGCAGCAGACAACTTTTGCACCCGAGCCTCGGCGAGGCTGCGGGAAGTGGCTCGGGGGCCCCGGGAGAGCCTGCACGGCCGCCGGAGCCCGGCCGGGCGCGCCGCCACAGCGCCCCGCACCGCCCCACCCCGCCCGCCTTACCCGGGCTCGGAGCGGCTTCCCGGAGCGCGGAGACGCGGGAGGCCGAGCACGGCCGCCCGCTCCGGCCGGCGCTGCTGGGGGCGCGGGCCCGAGGCCGCGGGCCGCCGCTCCTTCCCCGCGCCGCGGCCGCCGCCGCCGTCAGACCCGGGCCCGGGCGCCCTCCGGCTGCCGGGGGCGCCGCCCGCAGCCGTCCGGGAGACGCGGGCCCGGGCGGGGGGCCGCGCGCGCCGCCCGCATCGCCCGCCCGGCCGAGCGGAGGTCGCCGCTAACAAGTGCAAACTTTTGCCGGCCCCTGGGCGGCTCCGGGGGGACCCGCGCTGGGGCGCCGGGCGGCCCCCGGCCCGGGTGGGCTCCGCGGCGGCTCGTCGGGGCGCGGGGGCATTCCCCCGGCGCGCTCGGGCCAGCTGGCGGGGCGCTGCCGGGCCCCCTGCGCCGCGCTCCAAGTTAATGCCGAGGCCAAATCCTCTTTGCCTTCACTCACGATCACCATTGGGCTTTTATCTCTCGGTCTGATCCCGGCTGCGTAACTTCCTCTGTGTGGCTCGCACACACCATCCCACCACGGAGCAGCGGCCTTCTTAAAGGTGCAGGGAGGAAATACTGCGAGACTCGGGGGGCGCGCCACGGCCCGGGCAGGGGCACGCCGGCGGGCAGGCGGCCGCGGGAGCGAGCCGGCCCTGGGGGTCGCCGCCTGGACATCTCCGCCCGGCCTGGGGGCCGGCGGGTCCCCGCTCGCGGAGTGCAGCCTCCGCCGCGGGCTCGGGTCAGGCGCGACCGGGCGGCAGCTTCCCCCTGCAGCACCCGGGGGCCTGCCCGGGCGCCCGCGCCCGTGGGTGTGGGGGCTGCCCCATCGGCGGCGCCGGGGAGGGGTCCGGGGAGGCGGTTCCCCCACCCCCAAGGAGCCGAGGGCTCGGGGCTGCTCCTCTCCCCTCCTCTCTCCCTGGGAAGTGCTGCCACCCAGAAGGCCCCCTGAGCAGTGGGTACCGGGGTGGGTAGGTGGGTGGATTTGGGGAGATGGGGAGGGGGAGCGATCGCGGCGCACAATCCGAGCCTGGATACCAGCTGACACACCGCCGCCTCCACCCCTGATGGGCCCTGCATCTGAGGAGCCAAGCCAGCGCCTGGGGAAGTGCGGAGTAGGGGGCAGGAGTAGGGGGTGCTCTGCCTTCCCCGGGGGTGAGCCTGGGAGCAGGGCGTGGGAGGACTGCTGGCCGCTGGGAGTTGGCACCTCCGGGCTGCCGTGGGCTCTCCAAGCCCCTGGAGGCTGGCAGCCAGGAGCCTGGCAGGGCTGTGGGGAGGGCTCCCCCAGCCTCCCCGGGGGCCGGTGTGGGTTCCAGGTGCTGCTGGCCTCCTCGGGGAGGGTTCTGAGCACCTCAGCGCTCAAGCAGTCAGCACTGTCATTTGGATGCAGCCAGAACAAAGGGCCTGAGGACAGAGAGAGAGAGAGAGAGAGAGAGAGACACTGGTCCAAGGTCAGAGAGGGTGTTGAGAATGGGAGAGCAAGATGTAGCATCTCCTGGGGCGGTGCCCCACGGCCTCCCTTACCTGCACCTGCACCCCTCCCAGCTCTTGGCTCCCCTTCAGCCTGGAGAGAGGGCTGTACTGCCGAGTACGTTGGCAGTGTTGTGAGGAAGCCGGCAGAAGATGCCGAATTAAAGATTGTCAGCTGCTACAAAAACACACGAGTAATGGTAACCTGACCTGCACCGAACCCGTTTTGTGCCAGGCTCCTGCAGCTCAGTCTGCGTGCACTACTCACGGAATGTCCCCAGGCCCCGGGGACGTAACTGCCGTTAGCAAAGCCCCAAGTTAAAGATGACGCTGCGAGACATTAGGTAACTTGCCCAAGGTCCCACAGCCAGGGGAGACTCTGGCCTGGGGTGCAGGGCTCTCGCACTCCTGGGTGGTGCTCTGCCACCGCCCGCCTCTCTGGTTAACTTGGGGTACTGCCTCAGTTTCCCTACCTGGGCATGCAAGCAGCCAGCCCTGCCGTTTCCAAGGAGGTACGGAAGCTGCCTCTGCTCCTGCCTGCTCTCAGGTCGTGGGACACACCCTGCCCAGGCCACCCAGGACAGCCGACACAGGCCAGCCCCGGTGACCCGCTCCCCACCCCGGTCTCAACGCCTCCAGCAGGAGGAGGCTCCTCAAAGGATGGCCGAGAACACACCGCAGTGATCTGACTTTTAAACATTCAGCCTGCAAGCAGCAGCGTAGGGCCCAGCGTGGCCTCCTGCACCGGGTGAGTGATGACCCAGGCCGGCCTCCGCCTGCTGTCGTCCCCGGGCTGGGTCATCAATCCCCGGGAGACGGCCTGCTCCTCCATCATCTCGGGACTGGATGCTGTCAGGAGCAGCCAACGAGACCTGCAGGAGGGTGCATCGTGTGTGTTGCTCATGTCCATACCTGGGGCGTGTCCTGCCAGGGTGGCCTGGGCGGTGCCTCTGTGGGCCTGGCCAGCAGCCCTGGCCTCCCTGGTGCTCCGCCTCTGCCGCAGGCTGACACCGACGGGTTTTTCCCAGGGACCAGGTCCTGCATTTCCAGACCCTGCAAATCGTGGGAAACAATAGCAGGACTGAGACGAGGGGCTTTCCGTGGCTCGGCCCCTGCCTCGCTGCGTGGCCTGTGCAGGGAGGGGGGAGCCCGCTTGCCTGCTCTTGGCCTCAGTTTCCCCATCTGCACCCGGGAGGCGCTGGGGTCCTGGCTCCAAGAGACGGCGTTTCCTTTCCAGGAAAGTGCTGATTTTCCAAGACAGGGAACAGATAGGATTCCAGCCATCGGAGGGACCAGGTGGCCGAGGGAGCGTTCATTTGGAAACTCCATTACCGCACCTCCGAGCCATCACCTCTTCCCGGCAGGGAAAAGAAAGCTGAGCCGAGGGCAGGAAAGTGTTAATGAATCTCCCAACAAGTCCTCCTCGGCTGCCCTCGGCCCAGCAGCCCAGTCGCCCTCTTCATTGGCGGCATTTGGGCTTCTCTGTGCAGTCCATTTCAATTGGGGATGTGGAATCTGCTATCAAAAACATCTATAGAGCAATGCAGCTCATTCCAGCTATTGTTTTTTTTTTTTAAAGAAAAGATTTGCACATAATCTTCCCTGTAGATGTGGACTACAGAGACCCCAGACCGCATCATGGATGGAGAGGCGAGGCGGGGGCTGCGTGCCTGCCTATGCACACAGTCTTTCTATGTTGCTCCACTGCCTTGCAATGTGAGCAAAAGGCAACAACACGAGTGACACTCAGAAATCATCGAGGGGCTTTGCCAGGAGACGTGACAGACGAGGTCCAGCTCTCTGGGGACTTCCCAGAGAAGGCGAATCCTGACGGGCCGGAGGGAGGGACGGACAGATCGGGGGAGCTCTCCCGCTGCTTCAGGGCCGGAGTCGGCTCCCACGCTCTCGGCCCCAGCCTCGCTCGCTCTGTTTGCTCACGCCAGACCGAGATTTGAATTCCTCAAGAAACTCTGTCCCTTCGACCTTGAGCAGTCGCGCTGCAGCTGTAAGCAGGCAGCAAGGGCCTGAGAACCAGCCCCGGGCCCAGGACGGGTTGGAGACGCCCTGCGCCCCTGGCTTCTACGGCCAAGGCAGGGGCAGGGGAGAGGGGCCCAGCCCGCAGCCCCAGGCCTCCCCCAAGGTGACACCTCCACACAGAGGCTGCGAGAAGCCCTCCGGCTCCTCCCTGCCAGTTCCCGGCTCTAATCTCCAGACATACTCCCATTAATTATTATTACTGTATTAATCATACATGTGATTAATTCAGCGATGGTGATTCATAATTGATTGCATTTTATATGGCATCTTTCATCCACACATCTCCTAAGATGTGCACTGCCTACAACAAGAGGCGCATAAAGCAAGCCTGGTTCTGTGCTGTCTGCATTTTGTTGGATAAACTCCGCTTCACGGAGGCAGGAGGCTGATGGTCTTGGGGTGGGCTGGGCTTGCCAGCTGCAGTTCAGGGCCCGGTCCATGCCTGGGTGGGACGGCTCGCAGCTCCCTGTCTTGCCAGGTGGTGGCCAGGCCCTGGCTGGTCCGCACACCCCATGCTCCTGGCGGGCAGGTCTGCCGGGCAGGGCCCTGCTGACGCTGCAGGGAGACAGGGCCACACAGTGAGTGGCTCTGGACCACAGCTCGGACACCTGCCTCTCTCTCCAATGACCCGCATGACCTTGAGCAAGAGACTTCCTGTTCGACCTCAGTTTACCCAAATGAAAAATAAATTGATAACCATCCCTGTCTTCCTAGGGTGATGGTAAAAATTAAGAAGCAATGACGCACATAAAGCAGAGGAGCCGGCCTGGAGTAGGCAGGAATTGGAGCGGTGACTGGAGGCGTCCTGGGGACAGTTCCAGCCGCGCAGCTCTGAGACTGGACTCCTCCCTTCTCCAGACTCAATTTTCCGCTGCAAAGTGGGAGCCCAGGTCAGCCTGGGGAGTTCCTCCCAGATCCTACAGGAGCAGTGAGTGCCCTGGGTGTGACCCTGACCCCGGGGACTCGCCTTGGCAAGCCCCAGTCTTTCTCCCCTGGGAAATGGGGGCTATAATGAGATGCAGTCACCCAGGCCTGGTGTGAGGGTGCGGCGAGCAGGAGCTTCAAACTTCCAGAAAGTGCTTAATGCAAGATGGCTCTGGCACCACACACCCAGGCTCAACGCACGGAAGCTCCCTGGTCACTCAGGGCGGGCCCACCCTAAGCTGATGACTCAGGGGTTACTTTGTCCCCTACCGTCCTGGGATGGAGTGGTGCTGCCATCCCCACGGGTCAGCAGGGGGCCTGAGCGGCCCCGCCCCTTCTTGCAGGCAGGCGGGCACCCAGGCAGGTCAGCGCAGGCTCTGCCGAATGAGTGGGAACCCCCACCTCTGACCAGGCACAAATCCAGGGGTGAGCGGGCAGCAATCTCTGGTGCGGAAGAACCCCTGGGAAGGACCAGCTGCTGCCCAGTCCCATAGTTTCTGGAGTCCCTGGGGATCCCACAGGGTAGGGGGATAGGCTGGACGGGAGCCTTGGGCCTCCTCTCTCAAACAGCAGGTGGTCATTTCCATGCAGGCCATCGTAGGGCATCTGCTGAGTGCCAACCATGTATTGGCACCTCCCGGCCCCGGGTACAGCAGGGGCCACAGGGCCACTGGGTCTCGCCCTTGGTGGTGGTAGTGGAGGGACTGTCCGGTAAACAGCAAGTGCTCAATAGATGCTGGCTCTGATCAGTTGTCTCTCACCACCGTCTCCCCGGCCAAGGGCGTCGGTTCCAGGACGAGGGCAGGGTCAAGGCCCTCATTTGGCCCAGCAGAGACTGACGCGTCCGAAGAGTAATGGGGTCTCACCTGTCCGCCGAACCTGGGAAATTAATGGGGACACCAGCCCTGGCTCTCCTCCCGCAAAGCCACCACTCATTCCCCCGGTGCTTTGGGGACTTCTGCTCCCAGTCTCAGCGCGGGGAGCGGGCCATGGAGCCGCCCAGCAACTGGAGCCCTCCCTCGGGCCCTCCCACCTGCTTGCCAGGTGTGCAGGTTTCTGACCGGGGGCTCCCGGGTGCCAGGGCGGTTTGGGGGTGATGGTGAGGCACGTCAGCAGGGAAAATCCACCTCAGCCTTTCCTCCCACCCACGCCTCTCCCCGGGGAAAACATTTTTCTTCCTTACGGAGGGAGCAGGTGACCTGGGCGGCCAGGACGGCACAGCAGATGCGGCTTCTTCCTCTGGTCACAGAATAACTGACCCGGTTGTGGGGGTGCCTGCCCTGCCCCCCAGCCTCTCCCTCCCGCCACCCCGGACCGTGGCGTGGTTTGCCCAGCACTGCACCCCCTGCTCCTCCATTGCTCGTGTCAGTCAGAAAAACAGCCTCACAGGGGCGCTGGCCCAGAAGCACCCGAGTCCTGCCTGCGTGAGTGGATGCTGGTACGCAGGCGAGCTGGGCGCCGGAGCCCCCGGAGCGCAGGGCGGCCGGCGATTCTGGAAGTTTGGCGGTGAGAGGGAGATGGACACAGAAAGGCACTCCTCTGGCCTCCTTCCTGGCCTCACCCCCACGCGGTGCTGCAGGCAACCATTGGCCTACCGACTTCCGCTCTGGCAAAGCACCGAATTCCACACCCTACAGCTTCATCCCTGCCCCCCCAAGCCGCCACCCCCCGCGAGCAGACTGTGGCAGAGGCCACAGTGAGACGATGCCCACAACGGGGCAGGTGCCCTCACACTTGCTCCTTGGCTCTTAGGGTCCTGGCCCAGTGGATGGAGACGGCCCCGTGCCCTGTTGGTTTGCTGTCACCGATGACCTCTAGGCTGTCCACGCTCAGCTCAAGCTGCCCCCACTTTGGGAGGGCTCCTCCCACTCCTTGGGGGCCTCTCTCTTCACCCTGGCAGCCTGCTCGGCTGCCAGTCCCGCCCTCAGCGCCTTTGTCACTGTCATTGAGTACATGCAGATGTGTGGGTGCAGAGAGCGGCCGGCCGGCAGTGTGGTCCCGCGCTCTCTGCTTTTCAGGCACCTGAGAGTCGTGACCCCCAACACAGCCAATGGGGCCTCCCGGGGAGGGTCTTCTTTTGGAGGGGGGAGGGACAAAACTCTGGCTCTGAACTCTCCACCCCCCACCCATCACCGTCGTCCTTGGCCCTGCTAATTCCAGGACCCAGCTCTGCCGGCACCGAGCAGGGATATGGTTGTCTTGCTCTGCCCCTGCCCCACCCAGGGCTCAGCCGGGACCCCTCCCTGTAGCTCTCGTTGACCCCAGCTCCTTACACTGCCTTTGGGTGGCCTGCGTGGTCCAAGCTGAGACGGCTCAGACGGGTTTGGATGGCTCGTGTGCACACATGTGGCCATGGTGCTGCAAGTCTGGCGCCCAGGAGCCTGGGCCCGGGTCCCGGCAGCCTGGGTGTGCAGTGTCTCCTCTCACCCCGTCCTGGGGCAGCCCTCTGCCCCTCAGCTTTCCCTCTGTGCCACGGGGACACCGATGAGATCACCTCTGCGGAGCGCTCAGAGGGGACCGGGGTGCCGGCTCCGCCCTGACCCTTGACCCCACATGGTGTCCTCAGCCCTCCCCTTGCCCAGAGCAGCCGTGGGCCAGTGGGGACAGGAAGTCCTTGCCCCACCTTTGGCTTTGAACCCAGGAGATACACAGCAGCACAGCCACAGGAAGTGACCGCCCGTCACCCAGCCTCACCCCTCCATCACCCACCCTGCACAAGAGCTGCGTGCCAGGCCTTGGGACAGGCTCTGATCTGTGGATCCTCACGGGTGGAGGAATCAAGGCTCTGAGAGGTGAGAACTTGCTGCTAGTCCTGCCCCTTGGGTCAGAGCCTGACCTGGATCCCGCGGCCAGCGCCCTGGCCACCCCTCCCCCCACTGCCCAGTCTCTCCACTGCAGTCCTGCCCCCTACAAGCAGCAGCACCTGGCCGAGCCCCCGCCTCCCTCTCCGGCCCCCGGATCTTCATCCATCAGGGAGGGCGAGGAGCCGGCGGCGCCAGGGCCTCCCCACGCTGGCATTGTCAGATGACCCCACCCCCTCCCTGCACGTGGGTCCCTGGGCTCGGCCAGTACAAATGTTCACCGGAATGATCTGCAGGAAGACACCTCCCTAGGGGGAGGAGTGGCAGGCGAGGAGAGCGGCACCGTCAGAAGCCTGCCATTCACGCGCCTGGCGCAGGGCTCAGGTGGGGCCCGGGAAGCGCGTGGCAGCCGTGGGGGCTGCGGGGACAAGGCCTGAGCTCCAATCTGGGCTCTGCAGCTCTAATTTCTGTCCACGCAGGGTCCAGAGAGGTGGGGAGCTGTCCCCTTGTCGCTCGACGGCCACACCCGGACTGGTACCTGCAGGGTCCTGGGCACCCAGGGGTGTGATAAGAACACCACCAGCTGTGACGACAAGGTGGTCCCAGAAGAAACCTCTCGGCGCTTGGGGCCCCCAGGCCAGGCTGCCGCCCTGGGCCTGCGTGGGCACCGCATCTGCCGCTGGCTGAAACGCTGACAACGCTGTGTGAGGTCACTGGCTGGTGGGGAGCCCAGGCCCTGAGTCCCCCAGGGCGCCCCCACCACCCTGTTTCCCAGGCCACCCAGCATGCTTCCTCAGATCGCTCCTGGTCCCTGGCCCCCCTCAAACCCTTCCCCGTGCTGCCGCCTAGCACGGCAGCGGGGTCCTGCAGAGCCTACTGTGTGCCAGGCTCTGACCCAGGAGCTCCCCCACGCAGCGAGACAAAGTGAGCCCAGTGGCGCGCGGTGGCCGTGGGCCAGGGGCAGGAGCAGGGCAGGGCACAGCCTCCTGGAATGGGCCAGAACCCTACCTGGCCTCCAGCCACCCTGGCCTGTCCGCACAGCAGCAGGTACTGATGGCAAGAGGCCTGGCCTTAGAAGAACAGCTAAGGCCCCTGGAGGGAACCGGTGGGAGTCCCTGCTGAGTTCCCCTGAGCCCCCTCGTCGTGCAGTAGTGACCCGCGGCACGCTGTCAAGGCCGAGGGCTGGCCCGGGGCGGGGGGCCACTGAGCCAAGGGGTGACGGCCGCTCCTCCACCAAGTGTGTCCTGAGGCTGCTCCCCACGCTAGCTCCGGGTACAGTTGTGGGTCAGGAGGCAGACGCAGCGGGGGCTCCTGCTGGGGTCCCTCCTCGGCTCCCAGAGGGCAGGCCCACCCTGCACTGGGGCCCTGGCTCCCAGTGCTCCTTCCCCGCACGGCACACTGGGAGGGCTCTGCTCGGGGCTTCCGTGTAGACCTCCTGTGCCTTGCACATAGTAGGTGCTCAAGAAAGCTTTGCTGCCTGCAGAACAGACCTGCACCAGCCGCTGAGTCTTTGGCCGGTCCACGGGACCAGCCCGGATGCTGCAGCAGCACGCCTCCTTCCGCTGCCTCCCTGTCTGCCTGTCTCCCCCTCAGCCTGGCCCAGGGGCACCTGTGGCGTCTCTGAGCTCCTGGGCTCTGCCTGGCGTCTCCTGGTAGATGGACGGGCACCAGAGCTCCCAGCACACACCGCCTACGTCCGGGCCCACTACACCTGCCCCGGGTCTTCGCTCACCTCGCCTGCAAGGCCCTTCCTGGGAATTTCGCCTGCTGGAGGGGGAAGGAGAGGAAGAAAGGCCCACAGGTGACAGGGAGTGGGCGGTGTTGGCAGCGCCCAGGCCCTGGGGCCCCACCCAGCTGGGAGGATCGAGATAGAGCAAGGGTGTGGCTCGCGGGTGACCACGTGGAGGCCCACAGTGGACGCAGCTGATGGCGCTGCCCTTGCTGTAGTTGGCCTCCCTCAGCTTCTCATGGCCCACAGTGGGTCTCACAGTGACACACGGAGGGTGCTCACCCCCATGGGGCTTACCCTGTCCCCCACGCTGCAGTCAGGGGACCCAGGTTGTGCTGGAGCCTGGGCCCACCGCCTGCACACGGCATCAGGGCTGGCACCATCGCCCTCCCCTCTAGGAGGCCGTCCCTGGCCCTGCGCCTGGAGGAACCAATCCGGCCACTGACCCCGGCGCCCCCGCTGCTCTCGTGGGAGGGTGACACAGTCATGGCTCTGCCTCCGTCAGGTGTGCCTTGTATCCAGACCTCAGTCTCCACATCCAAGAAATGGGAATAAGAATAGCTTCTCTTGGAGCTGGTGTTGTCACGCAGCGAGTCCCGGCTGCTCCTCTTCCAGTCCAGCTCTCTGCTGTGGCCTGGGAAAGCAGTAGAAGATGGCCCAGGTCCTTGGGCCCCTGCACCCATGTGGAAATCCCAGAGGAAGCCCCCGGCTCCTGGCTCCTGGCTTTGGATCGGCACAGCTCCAGCCATTGTAGCCATTCGGGGAGGGAACTAGTAGATGTAAGTTCTCAATCTTTCAAATAAATAAATAGATCTTAAACAAAAAACTAGGACCAGAAAGGCACTGCTGTTGCTCCCTCCTCCCGCTGGGCGTGAGTTTGTGCAGGCGCCCAGCTTGGTAGCGACTCCCTCCCTGCCCACGGTGCTGTCCACTGCCTGTGTGTGAAAACTGAGGTCCATGGTGGCCACGCCCAGATCACCCAGCTGTCAGAGGCTGACCCACAACCCCCCCAGCTCTCCTGGGGTCCCAAGCCCCTTTATTTTAAGGACTTTCCAAGCCAAGTTTTAACCAAAGCCAGGGCCTTTGGGGAGGCGGTGATGTCCGAGGTTGGACCAAACGCACGTCCCCCTCTCCTCCGATGCCCTCTCCCCCCTCCCTTGGAAGCGCACGGGGAGCGGGGAAGGCATGGTGCTGAGCCCCCTTGGCTTAAACTGGCGCCCTTGTGCCGGTTTGCCCTGAAGAGCGAGATGAAAAAGGGCAGCGGAACGCGCAGAGAGGGGCAGGCTCGGAGGAAGGGGAAGACACGCGCTCCCGGGTGTGAGGCTGCGTTCCCTGGCAACAGCTTTCACACCTCGAGCAAGTGGAAGCTCCCACCAGCTGGCCCCGCCGCTACGGCACAGCCTGGGCGAGCATCCTGCGCCCGAGCGGCAATGTGGCACCGGCCGCCCAAGGCACAGAACCGCCGGCAGCCTCGGACCAACCCGCCCGGGGTTCTCGGTGGCCAGTGGAGCTGATGGCCAAGGGCAGGGGAGGTGGACAGAGAGCTGAGTTCACTTCCCAGGTTGGCGAAGAACTGTTCCACGCAGAACGAGGCAAGGCACCTCTCGGTGACTCAGTTTTCACATCTGTGTAATGGGTTTACTAGCCCCTCCCACCGAGGGTTGCGTACTGAACAAGTGGAGATCTAGAGAGCACTCAGCACGCAATCCGTTCACGGCTCCTTCCCAGGAATTTCATCCAGAGAATCAGCGTCTCAGGGATGCACCCTTGGGTACCGGAAGGGACCCTTTCAATGCCTGACACCTCACGAAAGCTCATTTTTATTTATTTGGAGTGGAGAGAGAGGAGGGAGAGGTTATGATGCGGATGAAGGCCAGGAAACCAAGCTGGCGCGGCCGCCGGGGTTCGAGTCCTGCCTCTCCCGTCACCAGCTGTGTGATCCCGGCCGAGCCACAGCTCCCTCCCAGATCTCAGATTCCTGCCCTCTCGCGTGATCACCGAGGGAATCAGAACGGCCACTCGTGTGCAGAAGCTGTGGAGGCCAGTCCGTGTGCCAGGCGAGGCCCCGGAGCCGAGCCGACGCCGCCCGAGCTGTCACCGCCGCCGGTTTCTGAGTCCCGGCAAGCGCGCGGTGGCGGTGTCAGCGATGTGTGTGGGGAATCTTTCCTGTAAGCCTAAAACTTGCCCCAAATTAGAGGAAATCAATCCATCAATCAGTCAGTCTGCCATCTGTCTCCATCACCATCTATCTTGGTCTCCTTGTTCTCTTTATCTTTATTTATCACCTGACCTCTAGCTTTCTTCACCATCGTCATCTACCTCTGTGTCTACTCTATCATCTTCGTCCTTCTCCTCCTCATCTCTTTATTTGACTTTTTCGGTGTATCTGTCTTTCACCTGTCTGTCTGTCTGTCTGCTTAGCCAGCAAGCCCTCCGTACCCAAAGATTTCGGATCTGCGGATTCAGCCCACCTGGTTGGAGACTATTTGGGACAATTGCATCCGTGCTGAACAGGTGCGGTTCTTCCTTGTCATGATGCCCTAGACCATGCAGGCGACAGCCGTCGACACCGCGTCCGCCCTGCACAGGGCTCTGAGGCAGCTACAGATGACTTCCAGTCGACGGAGGGGACGGCGTTGTGGCACGTGGTTTACGCCACTGCCTGTGATGCCGGCATCCCATAGGAGCACCAGTTCGAGTCCGGGCTGCTCCACCACCACCACCACTACTGCTACTATCACTACTTCTTCTTCTTTTTAAGATTTATTGGTTTATTTGAAAGGCAGAGTTACAGAGAGAGAGAGACAGAGACAGAGAGGTCTTCCATCCATCGGTTCACTCCCCAGATGGCCACAACAGCCAGGGTTGGGCCAGGCTGAACCAGGAGCCAGGAGCTTCATCCGGGTCTCCCCGATGGGCAGCAGGACCCCGAGCACTTGGGTCACCTTCCACTGCTTTCCCTGGCGCATCACCAGGGAGCTGGATTGGAAGTGGAGCAGCCAGGACTCGAACTGGTGCCCATGTGGGATGCCGGCACTGTGGGCAGCAGTTTCACTCACTATGGCACAGTGCTGGTCCCGATCCCTATTTGCACAGCTATGCCTGACCCCTTCTCTGAGAGGGTTCTGGGCTGGGCCAGGACAGAGGCGGGCGGGGGTGGTGAGGGGAGTCAGCCAGGCCCCTCCTTGGTCAGGGAGCAGCCGGGCTCCGGGCCCCTGCCAGCTCACAGAGCTGCAGGATGGATGCACACCACACACCTGAGATGACAGAGGCGGACTGGGGGTGCCACGGAGAGCCCTGGGGCCCCGTGTGAGGCGGGGACCCTGGGGTGGGTGTGGTGCCCATCCGGACGAGTTGGATGGCAGCCGAGGGGGCCCCGGGCAGCACAGGGCAGGGTCCTGGGCTGACCATCCTGAGCCAGGTACCTGCCCTGGGTGAGCCCTGTCAACACCGAGTCACCAAGTCACTGTGGTTAATGACAGCAATCAGGTGAGGAGGGCCTAATTGGGTAATTCCATTGCCTCCCGTAGAGAATTGTGATTTAATTAAACAGGGCGGAGGACAGAGCTAGGCAGCTGGGGAAGTCCAGAGAGACTGCAACATCTGGCAAGACGAGGGGTGGCCCGGAGCTGTGCTGGAGCCGGGGCTGTGGGGGGTCAGGGTCCAGAGGGGTGCACCGGCCAGCTGCTGTCCTGGGCGGGTGGGAGCCAGTCAAACCAGCAAACTCCATTGGCACTGGCACACGCGCCGTCTTCCAGAGTCTGCCGTACTTTTAGCTGTGTGGCCCCAGGAAGTCACTTGACATCTCTGAGCCTCAGCTTTCAGGTCAGGGTCACAAGGTGGGGCATGCACCTGTTGGGTAGAGGCTGATTGCTCGCTACGGCTGTGTGTGTGCGTGGGCATGCGTGTGCAGGTATGGACGGGGTGACCGTCTGGGACAAATCCAGGCATGTTGTGTTCACAGCGCGTGGGGTGGAGCTGCCATTGCTGCCTCCCGGCCAGAGTCAGTGAGAGCAAAGGCCTCAGGACAGTGTGGCTGGGTGCCCGGGGTGTCATACGTATCAGCGATGCTTGGAGAGAAAAGGTGACCAGCACGCCTGGAGCTGAAGAGGACGGTCTGTGTTGTCATTTGTTAGGCGGTGACTGACGGCCCTGGACCCGCCCTGGACCCGCTGCCAATCATTTTCAGAGATAACGGAGGTTGCTGGTGATTACTTAGGGGTGAGTGAGGCCATTATCCTTTGTGATCTGCTGACACCGCAGTGTGCGGGCTCCGTGCTGGGCACCAGCGGCCTGGCAGCCAGATGTCCGCTCGTGGAGCCGTCGGGCAGGCCACGCTCTCGTAGGGAGGTGGCCACTTCAGAGTAGCAGGTGCGGAGGGAAAGCCGTCACAGGGGCAAGAAACTGGCGGAAAGCTCCAGGGAGTGGGTTTTGCTCCCGCCAATCCAGGCAGAGCAAGAAGCAGAACTGAGGTCCCCCCCACCCCGCTCGCCGTCTCCTGCAGCCGGTGCCCCCGCCCCCCAAATCTTCCTGCCAGCCTGGAGCAGCTGCTCCTGCGTGGCTGTCGCCGGGTCCGCAGCCCCGGCATGGGGCTCGCGTTTCTAATTGGCGCTTTCCCAGGCTGTGGTCATCGCTGCCCAGCGGGAGCCGCGCGGGGAGCCTGCCCTGTGGGCCTCTGCACTCGGCCTCCCCGTGCGTGGCTTTCTTTCAGTTCTCTCTTTGAAGCGGCCCCTTCATTCTATCTGTGTCATCTCTCTGCTGCCATCTTATTAGGGAAAGCTGAGCCCTCACCCCCGGGGGTCCCGCATTGTCCTCCTCTTCCCAGAAAGCTCCGAGCTGCAAAACGAAACTGTCAAAAGGCGCCTTCTGCCTGCTTCCCGGCCGGCGTGGGGCGGCGGTGAAATCCCCTAGCAGGTGCAGGGCAGCAGTGGGACCCCAGCTTTGCAGACCCTCAGAGAAGGGGCTGAGCCCCCGCCGTGGCTGTGCGTCCAGCAGCAAGAGTGTTTGGGCGTGAAGGGTTTTGAAGGCTCATTAATATTCAGCGCCTCCTTCCCACGGCAGGGAGGGGCAGGATGCTAATTAATCACTCAGAACGGCAGCCTTGCCCCCATGCCCACGCAGCACTTTTAATCAACAAGTCTCCCGACGACCTTTCGCCATGGGGGTGATAGCTCATCCTCCCAAGGATCCCGCTGCAGCCCTGCAGCTACAGGGTCGCTCCCAGCTCAGAAAACCCACGCGGCTTGCCACCAAGAGCCGGCACTACAGAGACCATGACCACTTGCTCCTGTGACAAACCTCTTAAGGTGCCTGCCATGCATCTGGGGCAGGGAGAGGCTCCAGGGAGACGATGGGGTGGGAGCAGCCACAGCCCTCTTCTCTCCAGGGAAGAAATACCTGGCCGGGCATTCTCCCCGCCCCAGGTGCCTGGGCCCGCTGTGATGCCCATGTGTCCTGCTGCACCTGCTACGAGCAGCCCCCGCGGGTAGCACAGTCGTCACTTCCGGTTTACGGCTCAGAAAACCATGCGTTGGAACTGACCCATCATCCGTCCCCAGCCACCACTGCCCAAGCCCACTTCGCACCATCGCCTCCTACGCCGTAAAGCGGTGCCCACGCTGTCCCTCTCCTTGCCCTGACTCTGTGCCCCCTGCAGCATGACCGCAGCCTCAATGCACCACCCTCTGCACCCACACCGTCCCCACCATCGTCACATCCTTGAGCGGACTGTGCGTCCAGGAGGAGGTGGACGAGAGCGGCCTTGGGCTGTGGCTTAGAGCTGAGGGTTCACAGCCTTTCCGGTGACCTTTGTATGGAGGCCCAAGGGCAGCCCTCGGCCAGGCTGAGGTTGGAGGTGACATCTTCACCACCTCCATGACGGGCTGTCGGGAAGCAAGCCCCAGGCATGTGCACCTGCTGGCGTGGCCCCTCCCAGACCGGCCAGGGCCAGGGGCCTGCAGCCTCCCTGCAGAGTGCCCAAGTCCCACTGCTTCTCAAAGCTGTCCCCTCATTGGGGTGACACATGCCCCAGTCCTCACCCTCCAGGGCTGATCAGGCCACTGTGGGTGCTGGTGGCACGGGAGAGGTCACAACGGCTTCCACAGCAGGGACCTTGTCCTGGGTAAATACAGATGTGGCTTCGGGAGGAGGACTTGTCCCCCGACCACGTCCCTGGATGCCTCTCAGAACGGGCCTTGTTAGCAACGCACCTTCCTGCGAGTGACATGTTTGGGGTTTCTTTGGCAACACCAGGGTGGGGACAGTCACCCGCGCCCAGGGGCCGAGCTTGCCTGGACCTGCGAGGGAAGAAAGGATGGGCCGCCAGGCCCTGCAGCCACGGCCAGGGCTCAGCCGAGGGGCCCTGGAGGGCCGAGCCCGCAGAGGGTCCCCCGGCGTGGGCAGCCCCTGGGACGGGGAGCTCATCCCAGGAGCAGCCTGTGTCCAGCGCCCCCGCCTCTGGCCTTCGAGGGGAGAGAGGCTCTTTGCTCCTCCCCCGCTGGGGTGCATGGCCCACAGGAGGGGGCTGGTGCAGGGGCGGCTGGTGCAAGCCAGAGCAGCCCATTAAGGCACAGGCCGATCGATACGGGCAGCAGTGGGGGGGCTAAAAGCCTCTCCAGGCCCCGGGAGACGAGACAGGGGGCTGTCTGGATCCCTCTCTGGGCGGAAGCAGCGCCCGGGCTGCGAGGGGGTGGGGCGGCAGCGGTCAGCGTCCCTGGAGCCCACCCTAGGACCTCCCCAGCCCAGCACTGGAAGGCGCTCGGGGGAGTCTCAGGGCCCTCTCCTCCCATTTGGAGATGGGAATCCCAAGAGCTGAGAGGGGAAAGGCGTGCCTGAGCTCCCGGGGCCGGAGGGTTCCGGGCTCCGCCTCCTGGCGCAGCCGTCTCTCCTCCGAGGTCTACAGATCTGACCGTCCGGGTCGTTTCTCTGTTATTAAGGACACCAGTGACATAAACCCCTGGGAGGCGCTGATTACCACTGGGCTGCCCCAGTGCTGGCTCAGGGTGGGCGTGGTGCTGGTGGTTAAGTGAACCCCTGTCCTCTTACCCGCGGCACACACCGCGCCCGGGGCTGCTGGGGCTCCTGGGTGCCAGGCGTTGACATCCAGTTAAGACCCCACCCGCAGGAGGGCCAGGCGGGGAGGAGGGCGTCAGGGCTTGCTGGGTCAGGTGACTCAAGTCCCCCTCCCCCGGCCCCAGGGCTGCCTGTCCCGGTGCTGTTGCCTGGGGGCCCTGTGCACCCTGAGTGGACCTCTGCCTTGGCCAGTGCCACTCTCTTACTGGGCAGAGCCCCTCATGGGACAAGAGGGTCTCCAGAGTCCTCTCCGCT
This sequence comes from Lepus europaeus, assembly GCF_033115175.1. Lineage (NCBI taxonomy): Eukaryota > Metazoa > Chordata > Mammalia > Lagomorpha > Leporidae > Lepus > Lepus europaeus. Next base: position 3,321,995 of record NC_084838.1, read on the forward strand.
GTGTCCCTCTAAGGTTTGGCCGGTCATCGCCATCTGGGCACCAAGAGCATCCACGGAGCCCTTGTCGAAGGCCAGGCTCTGGGCCTTACGGGCTTCATGCATCTTCGTGTCATCTCGCCGAGGGTCCCCACTCCATCACAGGCAGGCCCCACTGCTATTCTCGCGGCACAGGGGTCACCCTAGAGAGTGGCAGGACCGGGCTTGGCATGACTCCTGCCACCCCGGCATCTTCTGTTCCCAACCTCACCAGGTGAGAACAAGTGTGGCTTTGCTGCCATGGAGGGACCCTATCCATGGTGAGGGTGGGGCTAAGGGCTTAAGCGAGAAGCTGCGGGCGGCCAGTCCGTGGGGGACCCTGCCACGTCACCTCTCTCCTGTTCCTCTACCGCCCAGGCGCGCTCAGCACAGACCACGAGCGCCATCTCGCTGTGGGTGCAGAGGGGGCCACGGAGAGAAGGCCCCCACGCGGGTCCCCAGGGATGAGCTCCCAACCTGCCGAAGAAACAGGAAGTGGGCAACGGACACTGCTGGCCAGAGCCATTTCCCCAAATCAGAGGTGTGCTGGAGGGGCCGGCATAGTGACACGGCAGTAAAGCTGCCACCTGAGTCACCGGCATCCCTTATGGGCGCCGGTTCGAGTCCGGGCTCCTCCACTTCTGATCCAGCTTCTTACTGATGGCCTGGGAAAGCAGTGGAGGATGGCCCAAGTCCTTGGGCCCCTGCCATCCATGTGGGAGACCTGGAAGAAGCTCCTGGCTCCCAGCTTCAACCTGTCCCAGCCCTGGCTGTTGCAGCCATCTGGGGGAGCGAGCCAGCAGATGGAAGACCTTTCTTTCTCTTTCTCTCTAACTTTCAAATAAATAAATCTTTTTTTTAAAAAAATAAATGTGCACCTGGGGAGGGCGCTGGGTGCAGGTAAGACGTCCCCTATCCGAGGGCTTGGGCTCCGGTCCCAGCTTCACTCCCACTTCCTGCTGAGAAGGCAGGTAACTGCACCCCTGCCCCTGATGTGGGAGACTCGGATGGGGCTCCAGGCTCCTGGCTTTGGTCCAGTCCAGTCCTGGCCATTACAGGCACTTGGGAAGTTACCAGTGGATGGGGGCTCTGCTGTTGCTCAGATAACTTTTTAATGGTGCATCGGTCAATGTTCCTCTAGGAGTAGAAAACAAGGCTTTTAGGGTCAGCTGATTCCCAAGGGGTGGACATTACAGGGTTCTCCAGAGAGACACAGCCAACAGTCCATACAGGGACCTCAAAAAGTCCATGGGAAGTGGAATTAAAAGATAGGCTTGGGGCTCAGTGGCTAGGACACCCCCATCCCATGCTGGAGTGCTTGGGTTTGGTGCCTCTCCCCCACCTTGTCCCCCCACTGATGCCCAGAATGGGGAGATGACAAGTGTGGGTTGCGTGAAGCCACCAAGCACACGGTGGCCTCAGGAAACAGAGGCGGTGGCCCAGAAGAGAGGCTCTGGGGCGCAGGTGAAGGGCCCACTGGAAGCTCCACTGAGCCCCGGGTTGGGGGGGCCGTGCCTGCCTCTTTGCCTTGTCCTGCAGAACCGGGCTTCACTTAAACACACAGCCACACAGCCCACCCCTCCCCACGTCTCTGCTCTGTGCTTCCTGCCATCCCTGTCACTCCTCACGTGTCCCCTCCTCCGCACCCAGGGTTTGACGCCACAGCCTCCAAGAAGCTCTCTTTGCCCCGCCAGGGGCTGGGGCTCCAGGGTGGGGGGGTTCTGTGACTCATCCCAGTGGCCCAGGTAGCACTCACCTCCATCGCTGTCTCACCCGCCAGGGTGCCAGCCCATCTTTCCTTTGCCTCTGGACGCCCCAGCAATCCAAGGCCAGGAAGAATGGCACTGAAACCAGGAGACCACAGGAGTTACCTGGGGTGGCAGTACGCACAGCTGTGCAGTCACCATGTGCCCACTTCCTCATCTTGCTGGGAGGGGGCAGGGCCAGGAGGCTGGAGAAAGGGCAGGGCCAGCACCGAGCCACGTGAACACTCCGGGATGCAGAACTCACACACATCAGCGGATCTCGGTGTCCAGGGAGAGCTGGAGTCCATTTGTCAAAGGGAGGGAGAGCGGCTAAGTGCAGGACAGAACATTCTGGAAGGGCGTAGGGAGCGCCAGACATGCTACTTCCATGCAGAAATTAGCCAGACGCTCGAGCAGACAGAGCAGAGAGGCGGGTGTTTAAGGGGTCGACTCAGGCTGCCTCGTACGTCCAACCTGGCTCAGGAACCTGCCAGAAAGGTGAGCTGGAGCCAGGCCAGGTGCGGTGGCTCAGCTTCTGGCAGAACTTGATGTGACTGGGCAGGGAGGGGACAATGTCCGTGCCATTCTGAATCTGCCGGAGAACTTGACCTGTGTGCCCCGTGAGCCCCCGCGGCAGGGGTGGTCTCTGGGAGGAGACGGGAAATGACGCTGGGGACATGTCTGACCTGCAGCACGCTGGCTAGGGCCCTCCTGGGACTCGGGGTTGGGGGAGGCGCTTCCAACCCAAAACCTCAGGGCGCTGGAGCGTGGAGGCCGCCTGGTGGGTGGGGCAAGGTGACACGCTCAGCCAAACAAGGAGCTCCAGACACCGAGCAGAATCCTACCCAGGCGCCATCCTGGGCCTGATCTGGGGAGGTTTGGGGGGGAGGTGCCAGGGAAGCTGGAGGGAGGCCCATCCGGAGGTCGGAGCAGGACAGCCTGGCCCTGCCCGCTTCCTAGGGCCTAGGACAGTCCCAGCCGCAGCTACGGGTGCTCTCACAGCATCCCTGCTGGAAGCCACCGTTCCCCTCTCCGAGGAAGGAGAGCCAGGCCCCAGGGTAGAGCTGCCCCAGAGGAGGCTGACTCTGGGCAGGAGTCCTGGATGCTGGAATCATAGGGACCTAGAGGGATGCTCTGGCCTGAACCTTCTGACCTTCACCTTGCCACCATCGCTACCACGTGACCACTGCCGCCACGGTTACCCCACCACTGCTGTCACTCCCGCCACCATCCCTACCACTGCCATCACCGTCACCCAGGCCACCCCCGGAATGCTGGCCTGTAGTCTCCGCATGGCTCAGTGGGGGGAGACGACCCCACCCCTTCCCGTACCCCAGCCCCTTCCTGCCTGGACAGGCCTCACCTTGCACTTCCTGTGTCTCCTGTCTGTCTCCCTGGGCTAGAATGCTCTTGAGAGATTTTTGAAAATGCTTTAAAAATGTATTTGAAAGGCAGAGAGAGAGAGAGAACGAGCAAACAAGCTTCTATCTGCTGCCTTACTCTCCAATTGCCTGCAATGGCCAGGGCCAGGCTGGGTGGAAGCCAGGAGCCAGGAACTCAATCCACGTCTTCCACGTGGGTGACAGGGACCCAACTGCTAAGTCATCAACCACTGGCTCCTAGGCTGTGCCTTGGCAGCTGCAGAACCTGGGCACTCCGACGTGGGATGCCGGCACCTCCACGGCTGGGTCACTCATCTGTGCTGTTCGTGGCCGTGTCCCAGGGCTGGAACCGTGTTCAGCACCTAGCAAGTGCCCACAAAATGGATGAGACAAAGAAAGACCATTTGCCGAAACCCGCGACTGACACTGCTGAGTGACGTCTGTCCAGCATTTCCTTTGATCCTCGCAATAACCCCACGTTTCCCTACTTTCCAGGACAAGAAATGGTCTCAGAGAGGCCAAGACCCTCACGCGAGGTCGCCAGCTCACGACTGGTTCTAGCAGGATTAAAACCTGCTGAGGTCGGGACCCGCCTTTTGTGCATATTGAAAACACCCAAAGTGGACATGGTCAGGGTCGGGGGTGACGGAAGGTGGCAGAACACAGAACGGAGGTTCTCTGGCTGCCCCGGGCACTCCGGCCAGACCAGGATGCACCTTGCATGGCCTCCAGCGGGCTCGGCACGCCCTAGAGAGCCTGCAGGAGTCAGTGGGGGCTGTCCCAGCAAGCACCACACCCCTGGAGGATCCCACTACCGAACAGAGCCTCAGGGTTCTGGAGGCCCCAAGTCCAAGGTCAAGGGGTGGGCGGGGCTGCTCGCTCCTGAGGCCTCTCCCGCACCGACTTCCCTCTGTGTGTCCGGTCCTCATGGCCTCTTCTCTTTCTCAGGACCCCAGTCCTATGAACTAGCGCCCACCCCAACGACCTCTTTTCAGCTTGCTCACCGCTCTCAAGACTGTCTCCAAAGACAGCCGCATTTTGAGACAGGGGGAGTTCGGACTGCAAGGTGCGATCTGGAAGGAACATGGCTGAGGCCCTAATGGGGCCCAGGGGGTGCCTTCCGCGCCTTGAATCCGCTCGCAGGCTCTGCGGCAGGGCGGGGGGGTCCCTGTCGGGGCAGAGGGCAGCACTGCCCCACCAGGCGGTCCGCTGGCCCAGAGCCTGTGTCCCCGACCGGAGGACCCCGGCAGGGGTGCCACGTGGTGGGACAGGTGTGTGCCCGCTTCCCTGTACGCTCTGCCAGCCTCAGGCTGCCAGGGCCGCCTGCACTTTGCCGTCACTGTGCCTGTGGGGTGCCTTCCCTCGCAGCACTCGCTCCTTTCTGGGGTGCTTGGGATCTGCCCCAGGGACCCCAAAGTTTGCCAAGACACATCTCTCCGGAGCTCCCCAGGGGTGCCCCGTGAGCCCGCAGCCCACCCGCCTCCATCCCCGCCCACCCGTCTCTCTCTCTCTCCGATCTTCATCCAACTCCAGCCACAGCAGGGGACACTGACTTCCCAGGAAAGGGCTGGGCAGGGCTGTCACCGCCACAGCACAGGGGGACAAGCACAGGCTCTGATGCGCAGCCCCCCCCCCTGCAGCCTGCACCCCAAGCCTGGCCGGTCCCTCGGAACTGCGGGCGTCTGGGCCTGAGATGGAGGCGGACCTGCTGTGAACTTGGCCTTGCTGCTCTGCCGGGAGAGAGCAGCTCCGTGCGTGCAGCTGCCGGCCTTGCACTCTGAGACCCCGGGCGGGCTCTGCGGGGCCCCCAAGCTTTCCAGGACCCCCCAGCGACAGGACCGGAGCTGCATCCTGCGTTGCCCTCCTCACACCGCCCCTCGAAAGGCGGTCTTGCTCCTTCGGCGGCTGTGGGAGCCCTTCAGCCCCAGGCTGAGTGAGAGTGGCCCGGTGGACTCTTAGCTGACGGTTTGCTGTGCGCGGCACTCCATGGGGTCAAACAGGGGCAGCTCGCCTGCCCAGCGTTCCAAGGCTTGGGTCACGGCGCCTGGTCTACACCCGGGGAACACAGCACCCCCCTTCCTGAGCTTTCCCAGCCTCCATAATTCCCGTGCATCTCGCCCGCTGTGTGAGGTGGAGGTGGACGTCCCGGAAGCCTGTCTGTGACCGTCTGTGGGGGAGGGGGCCTTCATCCAGGCCACCACCCGTCCACCCAGCTGCCATGAGCCTGCGCTGTGTTAAGGGCTTGGGATCCAGCCCCGGGTAAGGGAGACACGGCCCAGCCATGTCTTCCCTGCCTTCCAGCAGAGAGAGGTAGAAGATAAGAAGTGAGTAAATACATAAAATTATGATCGCCTGTGTGTGCGCAAATATATCCCAGCACGAGAAATGAGAAGGGATAAAGTGCTCACCTGTGAAGGCAGGGGGAGGTAGAGCGTAGCCTTTCCACACGGTGTGGGTTTTGGAGCCATGAGGATCACAGTGGGTGGGGGTGGGCGCTTGGCACAGTGGTTAAGGTACCGCTGGGAACACCCACATCCCATACACGAGTGTCTGGTTCGAGTCCCAGCTCCTCCACTTCTGAGTCCAGCTCCCTGCCGACATGCGCCCTGGGAGGGGCTCAGCGATGGCTCGAGTACTCGAGTACTCCTGCCACTCATGCGGCAGACCTGGACTGAGCTCCTGGCTCCTGGCTTTGGCCTGTCTTAGCCTTGGCTGTTGCAACCATCTGAGGGGTGACCCAGTGGGTGGATCTCTTTCTCTCTCTCTTTTTCTCTGCATTTCAAATAAAATGAAAATTTAAAAATGGATTGGGGGCTGGTGTTGTGGCATAGCGAGTAAGGCTGTCACCTAGGATGCCAGTATCTTATATGGGCGCCAGTTCGAGTCCCGGCTGCTCCACTTCCGATCCAGCTCCCTGATAATGTGCCTAGGAAAGCAGTGGAAGATGGTCCAAGTCCTTGGGCCCCTGCCACACACACGGGAGACCAGGATGGAGTTCTGGGTTCCTGGCTTTCACCTGGCCCAGGCCGGCCTATGGGGAGTGAACCAGCAGATGGAAGATTCTCTCTCTCCCTCTCCCTCTCCCTCTCCCTCTCCCTCTCCCTCTCCCTCTCCCTCTCCCCCCCCTCTCTCCCCCCCTCTCATTCTGTCTGTTGGCCTTTCAAATAAATAACCCAATCTTTATTTTCAAATTGCGCAAGTCCACGGGCTTTCAGTACCTTCCCAGGGTTGCTCCCCCTTCAGCTCGCTGTCTCAGAACATGTTGGTCTTCCTAAAAAGAAACTGCAGTCCCTTTGGTTGTCATCACCCCCTTCCCTGCTCTGGAAGCCACTAATCCACCTTTGTCTCTGCTCATTCCGGATACGATGCTCGGCACTTGGCTGGCTTCGCTGGGCGGATTGCCGCCAAGGCCATCCGTGCGGGAGCTCCTATCAGACCAGGGACTCGTGGATCGATACCACGGTCTGCTCTTCTGCCCGTGAGCTGACCAACACGTGGGTGGTCCTACAGCCAGGTCTGGGCCAGGCTGGAAGTCCTCGAAGGCGGGGACCCAAGTGCTTGGATCAACTTTGCTGGCTTGGTCCTACAGCCAGGTCTGGGCCAGGCTGGAAGTCCTCGAAGGCGGGGACCCAAGTGCTTGGATCAACTTTGCTGGCTTGGTCCTACAGCCAGGTCTGGGCCAGGCTGGAAGTCCTCGAAGGCGGGGACCCAAGTGCTTGGATCAACTTTGCTGGCTTTTCAGGAGCAAGAGAAGGAACTGGATTGGAAGTGGAGCAGCTGGGACCCGAACCGGTATTCCATCCGGTACGGAACGCTTTCATCCCAAGCTGCGCCCCAGTGCCGGCTGGATGTTTATTTTTGGAAATGTATTTTCACTTCTCTTGGGCGTGTGCCCAGGAGTGGAAATGCCGCATCAAAGAAGAACTCTGCTTTACCTTTTTGGGGAGCTGCCAGCTGTTTTGCACAGCGGCGGTGCCATTTTAGGTCCCTCCCCCCACGGGGTCTGAGGGTCCCGTCTTCATTGGCACCTGCTCTTCGCTGCTTTTTTCATTCTCTAGCTGCCCTAGCGGGTGCGAAGTCACATCTCACTGGGGCTGTGATTTGCATCTCCCTGATGACTCACAGGGTTGGGCACCTTTGGATGCGCATGGTTTAATCAGGGCAGAAACCTGCCCCACACACAAGTGCCAAGAGCCTGGACCCATTTAGGTGAGCGGCTGGTGGAAGGGCTCCTGGCCCAGGGATGTGAAGAGGGTGAGGGGTTCCCTCTCCTGTCTGTCTTTTGTCTCAGCTCTTCTCTGGGAGGGGGCCCCATTCTCTCCCCCGAAACAGCCATGGAGCTGGCCACAGCCTTACAACTCCTTCCTGGACTCGGTATGAAACTCTCAGGGAAGGATGCTATTGGCCGGGCTTGGGTCACATGCTCACTTACGGACCAATGACTGCCCTCCCTTGAAGGAAAGTGAAATTCTGACCAGGAACCTGGAAGAAGGGTGCTGAGGAGGGGACAGGTGCACACTACAAGTCCGGTGCAATCACTCGCAGCCTGTGATGGGGCAGAGGTGAGGAGGAAGAAGGAACAGCTCAGCTCATGCCTGGGGCAGGTGTTTGGCCCCGGGGGTGCCCAGTTAGGACGCCAGCATTCCAGATCGCAGCGGCTGACGTTGGCACTCCCCTCGGGTTCCCAATCCCACCTACCTGCCAATGCAGACCTTGGGAAGCAGCCGTGACGGCTCAAGATCTTGGGTCCCTGCCACCCACACGGGAGACCTGGAATGAGTTCCCGGCTCCCAGCGTCAGCCCCAGCTGGGGGCCATCGCAGGCATCTGGAGAGTAAACTTGCAGATAGGAGCTCTCCCTGTCTTTCTCTGTCGCCCAGATGAACACACACTTTTTCAAACAGTCAGTCTGTGACCTTCCAATTCCCTGAGTTGCCCCTGTCCCTGTCCAAGCCCGTTCCTTCTCCTCGCACCACAGGGATGGTGTGGAAGGGGCCATTCCTGGGGACCTTAGCCCCGTGACAGCTGGGACACACTCAGGTTCCCTACACTCTGGGTTCCCCACATCACCTTCCTATGTCTTACTATGCCCATCTCCCACCTCGGCTCTTCTTTAATATTTTTATTTCAAATCATCTGATGTTTAACTTAAATACATGTGCTTTAAAAGGAAACCACATATCACCATGGTAAATGGATGGAAACTCAGCAGGACTTGCTACAAACATAAGGTAACTACAGAAATAAATACAACAAGAACCAAATGACGCCTTCAACTTCTGCAGCTGAGTCCCCGTGGAGGCCGGTGGCCTGGGGACAGACGGGAGGAAGACGAGGGAGACGAGGGAGACGCCAGCACCCAAGCGAGGTGGAGGCCGAAGGGGGCTGGGAACGGAGGCGCTCTTCCAGTCGCCGCCAGGGCCGCACGCCCCATGTGCTGGCAGCCAGAGACCATCCACAAGGAGACTCCATCGGGGGTGCACGCGCCCGGTTCCAAAGCTCCAAGATGCCGGACGCGCCACACCAACCATCCCCCCTTTGCCCTTGTCCCTGGGGTCTCCAAGGGCTGAGCCGAACCTGCCCCTGAGGGTTCCAGGGGGCCGAGAACAGGCCAGTGTTTCTCCCCACTGAGATGCCCAGTGTAGCAACATCCCCCGCCCCCGAGAATCTTCCCCGGCTCCATCGGCGAGGCCGATAAATTGCTAGCATCCAGGTATTGATAACTTGAGGCCCAAGCCATTTGGTAGCAGTAACACCCCCCACCCAGGACTAAAGGACTGATCAGCTAGGGACATAGCTGGAGACTCGGGAAGAGCCCTCCGTGGGCCTGGCTTGTGTGTCTTGGTGGAGGCCGTGGCCGGGCTGGCTGTGGCCACGACTCATTGCAGGCCTCGGCCCTGGGTGGTGGCTTTCCAGTTCACAACTCGGTAGCAGGGGGCAGGGTCACTGGCAGTGGTGGGGGAGGGGCAGAGAACATCCCCGCTTCAAAAAGGAAACTCAACAAAACAGTGGGGGAGGGGCTCTCACGGCCCGTTGGGCTGATATGGGGACCTGCGGACAGAAGGTGGGACATGAAGTGCACCGATCCCAAGACGTCGTCATCGATTGCCGGAGAGAGAGAGGAGGAGCGAGGCTCTGTCCCAGCCACCGGCTTGAAGGCCCCAGAGTCTGCTCCTCTCCGGCCAGCCCTGTCCGGATAGGCGAGCCAGGAGCTGTGTGCCCCCGGCATCCACACGGGAAGCCTCCCTAGAGCCGCGCACAGGTGCCTCTTTGCCCTGGAGAGGACGGGGCAGGGGTGAAGGAGCTCCCACTGAGCGCCCTGACCAGAGGACCTGGGGTCTGGGAGGACGTAAGGCCAGCCGCCCCCCATCACGAGTCTGTACAGAACCTGGGTAAGACGCAGGCTAAGCTGTGTCCTGCAGCACCGGCATCGCATGTGGGTGCCAGTTCATGTCCCGGCTGCTCCACTTCTGATCCAGCTCCCTGCTAATGCACCTGGGAAAGCAGCGGAAGATGGCCCAAGTTCCTGTGTCCCCTGAATCCACATGGGAGACTCAGATGAAGCTCCCGGCTCCTGGCCTTGGCCTGGCCCAGCTCTGGCTGTTGCATCCATCTGGGGAGGGAACCAGTGGATGGAAGATCTCTGTCTCTCCCTCTCTCTCTCTCTGCCTTTCAAATAAATTAATTAATTAAAAAAAATAAAGAACCGAGTGCTCTGGCGGCTCAGGAGGAGCGTGTGCACACAAGGAATCACGCTGTTACAAGCTCGGATCGATACCCGGATGATGCTGTGCCAGTCTGTGCTTATTCTGCCGCTGTCTGGTGATGAGTCTGGAGCCTTCCGTGGGCTTTGAACTTGCCCCTTCCCCGTGGTGGTGCCTGCCGGGCAGGGCGACCCCTCTGGGTAAGCAGGTGCGCTGTTAGCCCTCGAGGACGGCTGGCGTCTGCGGGCCCTGGGGGAATCGCCTAACCTACTTAATATTTTGGGAAATGCAAAAGGGTCTGAAGGCGGCACAAACGTCTCAGGGGAGCCAGAAGAAGTCGTCCTCAGATTCGCCCACGCCGGCAAGGCCGCCTCCCAGCAGCGTCCGCGGGTGGACTCCCCCTCCCTGCCCCACCCCCAGCTACTGCACTGCTCCAACTCCCCCGGTCAGTCTGATAGCCCTGCCCAGTGCCGTGGGCTGCTGGCACGTCATCACAGACGGAGCTCAGCCCTGCCGTGGGCGGGACAAGCGCTCTGTCCACCGTGGGGCCCTGGCCGGGTGGCCTGCTCTCTCGCTGTGTCTGCTGGAGGTGAAGTTGCCGCCCAGGCCACGGAGCGGGCTCAGAAAGTTAGAGCTTTGCGGGATCCACAGGCGGAGAGGGCCGTAGCTGTCCACTGTGGATTTGTAGGACTACATTTTGTAATTGTTGCTAAGCTGAAGGATATATTCTTTTTATCTGCACAGGAGTGATTTGTTACATAAAAGCATCCCGAAGCGAGCTCCTGTGCATGGTGCAAACCGAAGTCATCTGTCAGAGGCTTGCTGATGAGGCTTCTGTGTTTGGGGTGAGGCTGGAGCTGGGATGGGTTGGGGCTGGGCTTGTGAAAATAACTTCCCGGCTTCCTTCCAGCTCGGAGGCTCCATGCTTCCAGCGCGTTGGCATTCTTAGTTTATCTTCCTTTATCTCCTAGTTTATCTCTCTGTGTTTATATTTTATGTAACCAGTGTCCTCGAAAATGGAGTCCATGTAGAATTCCACAGGATAAACGGCTTAGTGTCTTCCACAAACAAACAGCGTTGGAAGAAGGGCGTGTGCTCAGGAAAGAGAGCTCACAGCCGGTCTGCCAACCGCAGTGTCGTCCCGTTTGCAAAGCCTGGCTCAAAATAAGAACAATTAGAAAGGCATTTTTCAGACAACAGGGGGTGGGGGGCGGATCAAACCCAGATGAAATGTCCTAAGGAATTCTGTTTAATTGTCCCAAATATACTAATGACACTGTGGTTATGTAAAAATCAAGTCATTATCTGCCCCAGGCACATTCTGCAATAATGACTGGTGCAGTGACTTGATGTCTGGGATTCACTTTAGTGTTTCAGCCGAAAAAAAAAAAAAAAAACAGAAGAAGGAAAAGGATGGCTGGGAGGAGATGAAGTAAGACCAGCAAACGTTGCACCTGTTCAGTCTGCATAATGAGCGCACGGGGATTCATTTCGTGTGTGTTTGAAATTTTCCGTAATAAAAAGTCAGAGCTTTGAAACGCCCGCCACGCTTCGGGTTTGCACGCTTAGCCCGTGCCTGCTTGCGTGTTGCTTTCTGCTGCTCATGGCCCTGTGCAGGTGGTGGTGGTGGGTGGGGGTGTCCTTGCCACTCAGTGGGACCCTGGGTGGTGAGGACAAGGCCACTGTGGGTCTGGATATGGCTGGAGTATGTCCCTGAAGGATGCCCTGCTGGAGGCTCGGTCCCCAGTGTGGTGGTGGTGAGGTGGGGCCTAGAGGGAGGTGCTTAGGTCACTGATGGGGGCGGGGGGCTGCCTAGGAAGGGATCAAGGGTGCTCGCTTGGGACTCCCGCCAGGTCCCACGACAGTGAGCTGTTAGCAAGGAGCACACCCAGGAGTGGGCCCTGTGGCTCCGTGGGTTAAGCCTCCGCTTCCATGAGTCCCGGCTACCCCACTTCCTGTCACGCCCCCTGCTGATGCATCCTAAAGGCAGCGGAAGACAGCCCAAGGGCTTGGGCCACTGCACCCGTAGGGGAGACCTGTGTGGAGCTCCTGGCTCCTGGCTTTGGCCTGGCCAGTGCTGGCTGTTGTGGCCACCTGGGGAGTGAACCAGCAGAGGAAGACCTCTCTCTCTCTCTCAACCACTGTGCCTTTCAAGTAGATGAAAATAAACTTTTTTTTTAAAGAGTAGTTTTGACCTCTTTATGGCTTCCTGTCACACTGTGTGGTCTCCCTCACCTGTGCCCCCCTCACCTACATCCCTCACACCTGTGCCCCCTCACCTGTGCTCCCTCACCTACATTACCCTCCCCTGTGCCCCCCTCACCTGTGCCCCCTCACCTGTGCCCCCCTCACCTGTGCCTCCCTCGCCTGTGCCCCCCTCACCTGTGTCCCCTCACCTACATCCCCCTCACCTGTGCCCCCCTCACCTGTGCCCCTCACCTGTGCCCCCTCACCTGTGCCCCTCACCTGTGCCCCTCACCTGTGCCCCCTCACCTACATCCCCCTCACCTGTGCCCCCTCACCTACATCCCCCTCACCTGTGCCCCCCTCACCTGTGCCCCTCACCTACATCCCCCTCACCTGTGCCCCTCACCTACATCCCCCTCACCTGTGCCCCCTCACCTGTGCTCCCTCACCTGTGCCCCCTCACCTGTGCCCCTCACCTACATCCCCCTCATCTGTGCCCCCTCACCTACATCCCCCTCACCTGTGCCCCCTCACCTACATCCCCCTCACCTGTGCCTCCCTCACCTACATCCCCCTCACCTGTGCCTCCCTCGCCTGTGCCCCCTCACCTGTGCTCCCTCACCTGTGCCCCCTCACCTGTGCCCCTCACCTACATCCCCCTCATCTGTGCCCCCTCACCTACATCCCCCTCACCTGTGCCCCCTCACCTACATCCCCCTCACCTGTGCCTCCCTCGCCTGTGCCCCCTCACCTACATCCCCCTCACCTGTGCCCCTCACCTACATCCCCCTCACCTGTGCCCCCTCACCTACATCCCCCTCACCTGTGCCCCCTCACCTACATCCCCCTCACCTGTGCCCCTCACCTACATCCCCCTCACCTGTGCCCCCTCACCTACATCCCCCTCACCTGTGCCCCCTCACCTACATCCCCCTCACCTGTGCCCCCTCACCTACATCCCCCTCACCTGTGCCCCCTCACCTGCGCTCTCGCTGGACTGTCGTCTTCCATGAGACATCATCAGGCTCGGGTTGATGGAGCTGCCTGACCCTGGACTCCCAGCCTCCAGCATTGGTAGCGAAGGAAACTCTCTTCTGTGTGAGGTAACCAGCCCAGAGTACTGTGTGAGGTACGCAGGCTGGAGCACTGGGTGAGGTACCCAGCCTAGGTACTATATGAGGAACCCAGCCCGAGTACTGTGTGAGATACCCAGCCTGGAGTACTGTGTGAGGTACCCAGCCCGAGCACTGGGTGAGGTACCCAGCCTAGGTACTATATGAGGAACCCAGCCCGAGTACTGTGTGAGATACCCAGCCTGGAGTACTGTGTGAGGTACCCAGCCCGAGCACTGGGTGAGGTACCTGGACCAGAGTATTGTGTGAGGTACCCAGCCCAGAGTACTGGGTGAGGTACCCAGCCCGGAGTACTGGGTGAGATACCCAGCCTGAGTACTGGGTGAGGAACCCAGCCTGAGTACTGTGTGAGGTATCTGGCCCAGAGTACTATGTGAGGTACTTGGCCTGGAGTACTGGGTGAGGTACCCAGCCTGAGTACTGTGTGAGGTTCCTGGCCCGGAGTACTGGGTGAGGAACCCAGCCCAGAGTACTGTGTGAGGAACCCAGCCTGAGTACTGTGTGAGGTACCTAGCCCGAGTACTGGGTGAGGTACCTGGCGCAGAGTACTGGGTGAGGTACCTGGCCTGGAGTACTGGGTGAGATACCTGGCCCAGAGTACTGTGTGAGGAACCCAGCCTGAGTACTGGGTGAGGTACCTGGCCCAGAGTACTGGGTGAGGTACCTGGCCCGGAGTACTGGGTGAGGTATCTGTCCTGGAGTACTGTGTGAGGTACCCAGGCTGGAGCACTGTGTGAGGTACCTGGCCCAGAGTACTATGTGAGGTACTTGGCCTGGAGTACTGGGTGAGGTACCCAGCCTGAGTACTGTGTGAGGTTCCTGGCCCGGAGTACTGTGTGAGGAACCCAGCCTGAGTACTGTGTGAGGTACCTAGCCCGAGTACTGGGTGATATACCTGGCGCAGAGTACTGGGTGAGGTACCTGGCCCGGAGTACTGGGTGAGATACCCGGCCCAGAGTACTGTGTGAGGTATCTGGCCCGGAGTACTGTGTGAGGAACCCAGCCTGAGTACTGGGTGAGGTACCTGGCCCGGAGTACTGTGTGAGGAACCCAGCCTGAATACTGGGTGAGGTACCTGGCCCGGAGTACTGGGTGAGGTACCTGGCCCGGAGTACTGTGTGAGGAACCCAGCCTGAGTACTGTGTGAGGTACCTGGCCCAGAGTACTATGTGAGGTACTTGGCCTGGAGTACTGGGTGAGGTACCCGGCCCGGAGTACTGGGTGAGCCCCATGGAGGCCGGTGAAGACAGTGGCTGTTTCGGGGGGCGTCTGTTCCCAGCACAGGGGAGCCTGCGTCCAGCACATGGTTCCCGTGTGGCTGCTTCAGAAAGTTTGGGGAAAACAGAGTTAAAATGTATGCTTACTGGGGTGCAAAAAAAATTGGAATTGAGTCAAATGAGATCTTCAAAAAGTTCATGGGGCCGGCACTGTGGCTCACTAGGCTAATCCTCTGCCTGCGGCGCAAGCATCCCGGGTTCTAGTCCCGGTCCGGGCGCCAGATTCTGTCCCGGTTGCCCTTCTTCCAGTCCAGCTCTCTGCTGTGGCCCGGGAAGGCAGTGGAGGATGGCCCAGGTGCTTGGGCCCTGTACCCCATGGGAGACCAGGAGAAGCGCCTGGCTCCTGGTTTCAGATCGGCGCAACACGCCGGCTGTAGCAGCCACTTGGGGGGTGAACCAACGGAAAAAGGAAGAACTTTCTCTCTCTCTCTCTCTCTAACTCCGCCTGTCAAAAAAAAAGTTCATGGAAAACACATACCATGAATAAACCATGTGTGGATTTGTTTTGTTTTGTTTTGTTTTTGGCATCAAGATGAGCACGAGCTTATTTATTCTTCTTTGGCCGAGACCACACCGGCGTGGTACTGTGGGTAGCTGTAAGGTCAGGTTTCTTTTTAAAGATTTTATTTATTTATTTGAGAGGTAGAGTTATAGACAGAGAGAGGGAGAGACAGAGAGGAAGGTCTTCCATCCGCTGGTTCACTCTGGGCACAATGGCCAGAGCTGGGCTGTTCCAAAGCCAGGAGCCAGGAGCTTCTTCTGGGTCCCCCACATGGATTCAGGGACCCAACCACCAGGACCATCTTCCACTGCTTTCCCAGGCCACAAGCAGGAAGCTGGATCGGAAGAGGAGCAGCCAGGACCTGAACCAGCACCCACATGGGATGTTGGCACTGCAGGCAGAGGCTCAGCCCGCTACGCACAGCACTGGCCCCGTAAGATCAGATTTTATTAGTAGATCTGCCTTCATATATTAGACAGCTTTGCTTACGACAGAAATTCAAGTCAGAACTGAAAAGCAGTTGCTTTGCAAAGAGAATGGCACAGACCCCGACCGAAGTCAACTGGAGAAAGGCGCGTGGAAGCCGCACCTGCTCTGCTCCAGGTGAGAGTCTTTGATTATGACCTGGAAGACGGAGCCCACAGCACATGAATGAGGTTTGTGTAGGATGCCTACCCCCCCACCCCACCCCGAGAGGTGCTGCTGTTGCTTCCCAGGGGGAGTTAGAGATATCGAGGGCAAATAACCAGGTAAGATTTGGCTTCGAGGGACAAAGACAAATTCAGATTGTTGGTGGGGAGGGTCTGGAACAGGCTATTCGTGAGAGAGAAGAACAAAACAGACATCTCGCTGTGGGAGGCTGGGGCAGAGAGCGCAGGTAGCTGAAGGTGTGAGCTGGGGGAAATGGCCCAGACAGGTCCCCGGAGCCCAGAGCCTCTGCCTGCGAAAGCACCGGGTGGGGATTTCCCTCCTGAGGTCCTCGGGGCCCTATGGAGGCCAGACAGGTGTCCAGCTTCCAGAGGACACCTCGGGCCAGGAAGGGCTGGCCCTGGAAGGCCACTGCCTTGGGCTGGGCAGCCTGGCCCCACCGGCAGGCTCTTTGCAGTTTTCCAGGCCAGAGATGTAGGACTAGAGGGTTCGGGAAACGCTGGCCCAAGACTGAGAAATCCCGTGCAGTGGGCTGCTCTGCCCTGGAGGGGCCCCTTCCCCGTCTAGGAGATGCCAGCATCGTTTCTCATCAACGGAGACGTAAAATTCACTCATTCAACAAATGCCCTGTCATGGTTGCCCGCCACAGTGCCAGGCACCGGACCCGACAGCTCCTGTCCTCCGCGGCTCCACAGCCTTGTGCACCTGCCTCTCCACAAATCGAGACCTGGATGGTGGTCACGCCCTTTCCCGGGAACACACCATCCTCCAGATAACTGTGTGCAGAAACAATGAACAGGACCAGTAACTGAAGGACGGCGATTAAAGAAGTCGGGAGAGGGACCTGGAACGGCGAAGATGAAGACCAAGGACAAGGAAGTAAGAGGAGGCGCAGCGCCATGTTCCCACACACTGAGGCCCGGGCAGTGTTCCCAGCAGTGGCTCCCAGGCTCATGGTCACAGCTCAATGAGAAGTAGCCAGCAGCTTCGAGCAAGGTGGTTCGCTTCGAGTGAATGGATCTTTGGGGTTGGCAGACTGAGTTCTGAGTTCAAGCTTCCACAGTTATCAGCCGTGCGACCGAAGTCACCCCCCACCCCCAGAGTCTCCGCTCTCTCCTCTCAGAGTGGGGACACTGCCAGCACCTGCCTCTCGGGAGCTGGTGTGAGGCGAGAGTGAAAGGTGGCATTTGAAGTACCAAGGGCTGCGGCACCGCCGATGTCGCCACTTGGATCAGAGCGCATGGCTGTGACCTTGCTACTCTGCTTCTAATACAGCTTCCTGCCAATGTGCAACGAATGTTGGCTCAGATACGTGGATCTCTGCCAACACAGAGGAGACCCGGATGGAGTTCCAGGCTCCTGGCTTCAGCTTGGGGCAGCCCTGGCTATTGTAGGCATTTGGAAAGTGAGCCAGCAGATGGATGATTCCCTCTCTCTCTCTCTCTCTCTCTCTCTGACTCTGCCTTTCAAATAAATAAACAAATCTTAATCACAACGGTGCCTGGCCCTTGGGGAGCGTTCCGTGGATGGTAACTCCTGCGACCCCCGGATGACGAGACAGCTGGCAACACAGGCTTTCTCCGGTGCCTCAGCAGGGGCTTATCCTCCTGGCGTCTGGGGTGATGGCGGCACCCTTGTGCCCACGCCGGCACGGCCAGTGGTGGGCCCCCTCCCGCCCATTCTTCCGCTCGGTGAGGTCCCAGTCCCTGTCTTCTCTCATCGCCTGTGCCAGATGCTGTGGGGACAAAGTCGAAGAAGCCCCACCCCGCCCCCAGACAAACTCAACAAACTGCTGTGCCTTTTATGTGCCTGGGCCCGGGCCAAATGCTTCCTTCCAAAGTCCGCACTTCATCGCTCCTCCCCCTTTCTCTGGCTTCTGAACTCAAATGTCATCAGAAAGGAGGCGCCTGGCTTTGCACGCGGGGGCCCTGGGCTCGTGGGCTCTCTCTCTCGCTGGGTGACCGAGCAGGAGTGTCCCCGAGCCTCCTCGCTGCGGGTGCCCACCGCTCCGACTGCGGCGAGGGCTGAAGGAGACGAATCGCCTGCCTTGGGAAGCCCATTTCCTGGCGCGAGGGGGAAGTGCCCGGTAAACTGTATTAAGCTGCCACTAAGCTAATAGCCCGTCAAGTGACCTTGACCATGACAGCAATATGCATTATTTTATCCAATAAAACCCAAGGCCTTATTTCCTTTTGTTTAACTTTGTGTTTATTTCTTCCCCCGAAGGCCGCACGATCCTGAAACCGTTTTCTCCGTGACCTTGTCCACGGCGCCCCCTCCCTGGGCCATGGTTTCCCCACCTGCAACGCAGGAGAGCAGGGCGCGCGATCAGCTTCGTGACTGGGGCAGGGCAGGGAGTGGGACCCTCATTTCTCGATCGCTCTCAAAGCATCCAGACAGGTGTCCCTGAGGAAGCGGGCGTGGAGAGCGTGACTGACGGAATTCGCCGACGGTGACGGGCGGGCGCTGCCTGTGGGAAGAGCTCTCTGACACGGAGACATTGGCCTTCTTAGAAATACTCAGCACCTACACCCTGGCTGCTAGGATACCCTGGGTGGAGGGGTGGGGGCAAACAGGATAGGACCCTGCGGGATAGGACTCCTGCGTCTGGTGGGTGGGGCTGGGGAGGGGCACTTGGGAGCCCCCAGGGGTGCACTGAAAATCATTTGGGGAACACTGCTGTTGGCTGTGCGTCCAACACGTGCCCTGCAGGGCCGTGCGCCCCCAGGGATCTTTATAGACAAGCTCTCTGGCAGAAGTGACCACTGGGGTGGCATAGATAGGGGGAGGGAGGGGCTGGCAGACTCAGTCGCCTGGCAGGGACCACACCACGAGCAAAAGGTTCAAACCCAGGCCCTGCTCCAAGGCCCAGAATTTCCCGTTGCCACGGAGACCTATCGGTGCCCAAGCTTCATCCTGCCCAGACTTACGACACAAGTGAACCAAGGGCCAGCTCTTGGTGCTTTTGTCTCAATGCACATTCATATCAACCCATTTTGCAGGCAAGAAAACTGAGGCCACTGGCAGCTGAGCCGCAAGGTTGCCAGATGGGTTACTGCCAGAGCCAGGCCTGGAATTCTGCTCTCCCACCTCCTGTCTCACTGCTGCCCTTTCTTTTTGATTTTTTGTCTTTAATTACACTCTGCTGTCACTAGTGGGGACTGGTGTCCTATTGGGGTTAGCGGCTGGCTTTGGAGGGCAGTGATCCAGGGAGTGGCCAAAAGTGGGGGTGGTCGGTGGGCAAGGCCTGTAGCTGCTGATCTCTGGAAACGCCGGATGATGGCCACACCTGTGTGTGACCCCCACGCCTGTGTCCCCCACCCCCGCCTCCCCACCCTGGCAGCTCCTTGCGAGAAGGGACCGAGGAGCAGGCCCAGTACGGTGGCTGTGCTCGGACCCGTGTTAGTGGGAGAAGAGAGGGAGGACGTTGTGCTGGGCTGGAGCCCCCGATCTGGCCGCTGCTGACCTGTGCGGCTCGAGGGAAGAGGCAGACCAGGCAGAAGCCTGCTACTCCAGCTCCCAGGACTGTCTTTTTAATAAAGATCACGTATCTACTTATTTCAGAGGCAGACAGAGAGAGCCCCTCTCCTGGATCATTCCCCAGCTGCCCCTACAGCCAGAGCTGCCTGGAGCCAGAGCCCGGAGCCAGGAATGCAATTCAGAGCTCGCACGTGGGCCATGGGAACCCAAGCACCCGCGCCATCACTGTCTCCCAGGGTCTGTGTTAGCGCGAAACTGGAGTTGGAAGCCGGAGCCAGGAATAGAATACAGCACTCTGCTGTGGGATATAGCTATCATTAAAAAAAAAAAAAAAAAAAAGATTTATTTGTTTATTGGAGAGGCAGAGTTACAGAGAGGGAGAGACATAGAGAGAGAGAGATCTTCCATCTGCTGGTTCACTCCCCAAATGGCCACAATGGCTGGAGCTGGGCCTATCTGAAGCCAGGAGCCAGGAGCTTCTTCCAGGTCTCCCACGTGGGTGCAGGGGCCCAAGGACTTGGGCCATCCTCTACTGCTTTCCCAGGCCATAGCAGAGAGCTGGATCAGAAGTGGAGCAGCCGGGACTTGAACTGGCGCCCATATGGGATGCCGGCACTGCAGGCGGCGGCTTTACCCACTACGCCACAGCACCAGCCTCAAGGGTTACAGGCATCTTAAAAACCGGGCCAAACACCTGCTCCTCTGGATGTTTAAAAATGTTTCTTTAACTTATTTTTCATCTACTTAAAAGGCAGAGTCACAGACACACACACACAGACACAGACACACAGATCTTCTATCTGCTGGCTCACTCTCCAAATGCCCACGACAGCAAGAGCTGGGCCAGGCTGAAGCCAGGAGCCAGGACAGGAAGTCCAGCCTGGTCTCCCGTGTGGGTGGCAGAGAGCTGGGGCTCAAACCAGCAAGCTGACGTGGGATGCCGGGGCCCCGAGTAGTGGCTTAGCCGCTGCGCACCAACGCCCGCCCCATCTCTGCAGGTGCTAGGGAGCCTCTGGGCATGAATGATCACGGGCCTTACCCGGTCGATCACTCGGGCGGCATCTAAGGGTCACCTCCTCCGGCCACCTGGTCTAGCTCCTGATCAGCACACAAGGGGTGGGGTCCTCTGTGTCCGCTGCCTCCCACCCCGCCCCGCGCAGGGCCCCTTGGAGACGAGCCCGGTGTTTGCCGACAGCCGCGCGCACACGCACACAATCAATATCACAAAAGATAAATCTGCCGCTACTGACTCCAGCCCGTGCTGTCACTAAGTGACGATGAAAAACGATCAGCACTTGAATCCATTGCATTTTTATCTTTAAATCTTTCTACAGAAGCGGTGTCAATACCAGGGCACTAAATAATCTCTAGATAGCAGGAAGAAGCAAGAACTTTTTTTTTTTTTGCTTCGTGGAAGATGGATGTAGCTTTGGCAAAGGCCTTAAATACTGAGGCAAGGAATTAGCTCTCTAAATGCCCTGACGACTGGCCGCCTCGTCAGAACCCCGAGGACGATGAATGCCCGGCTCCGTGTTTCTTAAATAACAGTGCTGGCCTCTGAGGACCGGCGGTCCTGTCCAAGCCTAATGAACCCATCAGTCAAGGCTCGCTGTGTCTTCTTCCTCGGGCCGAGCTCAGGGAGCCGATGGGGGAAATCGAGGCATGGGCAAGCTTGGGGTCTTGTCCAACCCGACTCACAGAAGGACTCGCTTCCCCACCAGGGTCCACACCTCGTCCTTGTAAAGGAGCGGGGGCCAGCTTCGTTTTGGGGCATCGGGATGAAAGTTACACGAGCAATCTGGTCGCTGGCTCCCACCATCAGACTGTGCTGGGCTCTTTTAAGGGTGCGACCCTTCTGGGCACTAGAGAGACAGAGAAGTCACCGCCGCCCTGAGGAGCTGGCAAGGAAGGTGTCAGGGTGGAAGGATGTTTGCTTAGGATCGATCACCTTTGCCTCCAAAGCGTGGTGACAGCGGCAGAGACCGCACAGAGCTGCTCACACCCCCTTGGCTGAACGAACCTCAGAGGCGGACAGCACCCGGATGGCCCACTTTACACACTATTTCCAGTGACAGAGCTAGACGTGGACTCCATGTGACCTTGCGCGGTGACGTCACGGAGGGCAGGTGCACAGCACACACCTCCCCACCCGCGTCAGCAGCGGTTGGCAGAGCTCTCATTGAGCAGCAGAACTTTTTGCGGGACAGGAGGAGAGATTACAGGTGTTCGTCCCCTCTTACACATTCAGTTTATTTATTTTTATTTTTTTATTTTTAAAGACATTTGTTTATTTATTTGAAAGAGAGTTACAGAGAGGCAGAGGCAGAGAGAGGTCTTCCATCCGCTGGTTCATTCCCTAGATGGCTGCAACAGCCGGAGCTGCGCTGATCCGAAGCCAGGAGCCAGGAGCTTCTTCCAGGTCTCCCACGCAGGTGCAGGGGCCCAAGCACCTGGACCATCTTCTACTGCCTTCCCAGGCCACAGCAGAGAGCTGGATTGGAAGTGGAGCAGCCGGGACTTGAACCGGTGCCCATTTGGGATGCTGGGACTGCGGGCGGCAACTTAACCTGCTACGCCACTGTGCTGGGCCCTACATTTAGTTTAATTAATCAGTTCAAGCGTGTCCAGCACTGTGAGGGGTTGGTGTAGAACATGCAAAGAAGGAGAAAACAAAGTTTCTGTCTTGAAAGAGCCTGCAGCTATGCTAGAGAGAAAGGAGTGGTGCCGGTGCAAGGGCCGACACCATAGTGTGGAAACAGGGCTGGGGCAGGCTGGCGGGAGGCTGAGGGAGAGGAGAGAGAAGAGCGCAGAGGCGGAGTCCACAGCCCTCTGGCCGATGGGCGAGGTGTTGCACTTGGGGGCAGAAGCTCTATTGCAGGGCCGGCATTGTGGCACAGAGGGTTAAGCCACCACTTGTCATGCCAGCATCCATATGGTGTCAGTTGGAGTCCTGGCTGCTCCACTTCTGATCCAGCTCCCTGCTAATGCACCTGAGAAGGCAGCAGAAGACGGCCCAAGTGCTTGGACCCCTGCCACCCAGGTCCTGGCTCCTAGCTTTGGCCAGGCCCAGCCTCAGCCATTGTGGCCATTTGGGAAGTGAACCAGCGGATGGAAGATCTATGTCTCTCCACCTCTCTTTTGCCTTTCAAATAAATAAATATTTTTAAAATAAGCCCTTTTGCAGTCAGCTCTAGTAAGAACCATCACAGAACATATAAACTCAGACATCTCTCACCCTGAGAAGCAGCCATGAGCACCTTGCTGACTCGGGAAACATCCATACCTCGTCAAGACCACCCGCAGTGTCTTCGGGACACACTGGGCACGTGGTACCCTTAGCTGAGGGTGCTCTCGCCTGCCTGGGTGGGCACCAAGCACAAAAGACGGGGAGCTGCTGAGCAGGTACTGGTCGGTCTCCGCTGAGCATGGCCCAAGGGAGGGGACACTGCCTGGAGAGGAATTTTACCAGCATCCCCTTTTCCCTAGATGTCCATATCCCAAGAATGTCCTGGTACCTCTGCGAGCACCAGTGGGAGCGACGGGCGTTCCCGGCCACCGTGGTCCTCAGCCGTCCTGAGCCCTCCTGAGCCGTCTTCCCCCTGGCACTTCCCAGACGTATTTGGGGTCGGGGTGAGGAGAGGCACATCTGGGGCTACGACCACTGTTTGCAAAGAGGATGCTGCCAAGATGCCAACCAAAGGCAAGAGATGCCCTCACAGAAAAAGAGTTAGCAGAAGCCGGAAGCCGTGTGAACCGTGAGAGGCCTTAAGTGCTAAGCTACGATACGCGGAGATGGCCTGCCCACCTCGCGATAGATGACAGAGCTGGATGTGGAACAGTGTGTTAGACACGCAGTCATTGCTTTAGCAAAAGATGTAGAAAATGCATGAATATGGGTAAGGGTACTTCAAAAAGTTCATGGAGGTAGAATTAAATGAGATTATTTTGGAGCAAAAAAATTGAAATCTGTATATAGTATTTCATAATATGCATTTCCATGAGCTTTTTGAAGACCCATCATATGCATGGATTTCTTTTTTTTTTTTTAAGATTTATTTATTTTATTTGAAAGACAAAGTATGGCCGGCGCCGCGGCTCACTAGGCTAATCCTCCGCCTTGCGGCGCCGGCACACCGGTTCTAGTCCCGGTCGGGGCACCGATCCTGTCCCGGTTGCCCCTCTTCCAGGCCAGCTCTCTGCTGTGGCCAGGGAGTGCAGTGGAGGATGGCCCAAGTGCTTGGGCCCTGCACCCCATGGGAGACCAGGAGAAGCACCTGGCTCCTGCCATCGGATCAGCCCGGTGTGCCGGTGCCGCAAGGCGGAGGATTAGCCTAGTGAGCCATGGCGCCGGCCCATATGCATGGATTTAAAAAATGTTGCACAGTAGGCTAAGCTACCGCTTGCGATGAGGCCATCCCATATCAAAATGCCGATTCAGGTCCCAGCTGCTCTGCCTCCAATCCAGCTCACTGCTAATATGCACGGGAAAGTGGAAGATGATGGCCCAAGTACCTACACCCCTGCCACCAATGTGAGAGACACACATGGAGTTCCTGACTCGGCTTTGGCCTGGTTGTTGTAGCCATTTGGGAACTGAATTGAACCAGTAGATGGAAAGTCTCTCTCTCTCTCTCTCTCTCTCTCTCTCTCTCTCTCTCTCTCCCATTCAAACAAAGAACTGATTTTTTAAAAAAAATTTTGCACCAAAGGGCCGGCACTGTGGCACAGTGGGTTGACACCCTGGCCTGAAGCGCCAGTATCCCATATGGGTACCAGTTCGAGACCCGGCTGCTCTTCTTCTGATCCAGCTCTCTGCTGTGGCCTGAGAAAGCAGTGGAAGGTGGCCCAGGTGCTT
Organism: Lepus europaeus; assembly: GCF_033115175.1. NCBI lineage: Eukaryota > Metazoa > Chordata > Mammalia > Lagomorpha > Leporidae > Lepus > Lepus europaeus. The sequence goes on from NC_084838.1 coordinate 3,345,922, forward strand.
GGGCCCCTGCACCCACATGGGAGACCCAGAGGAAGCTCCTGGCTCCTGGCTTCGGATCAGCCCAGCTCTGGCTGTTGTGACCATTTGGGGAGTGAACCAGCAGATGGAAGATTTCTCTTTCTCTGTGTCTCTCCCTATCTCTCTCTCTGTAACTCTGACTTTCAAATAAACAAGTCAAATCTTTAATAAAAAAGTGAAAGAGAAAAATCTTGTAGCACATTGATGTCATTAAATATAAATGAACTTAGAAAGTGACTGCTACTGAGAGTCCTGGCTTCAGGGGCCGCCAGCCAGTGAGGCCCGTGGGAGTGGGCCCTCGCTCCCTGCTCCCCCGTGAGGCTGTGGGAGTGGGCCCTCGCTCCCTGCCTCCCCCGTGAGGCTGTGGGAGTGGGCCTGCCCTCCCTGTCTCCCCTGTGCACTCATGGTGCTGGGTTTTGCAGCTCTTCAAAAACCGCCATCTTCCTCTCTTGTCAGAGTTTTGCCACTCGGAGGATTCTCTTCCCCACTACCCACCCAGGACGACCGTACTCATCCTTCAGGCCCCGCACTAAACATTTCTAGGGAATCAGCATTGTGCCACAGTGGGTTGGGTGGCCCCCATGACACCTGCATCCCGTAGGAGGGCCAGGTCCAGGCCCAGCTGCTCCACTCTTGTGACCATTTAGGAAGTGAACCGGTGCTTAGAAGGAAGATCTCTCTCTCTCTCTCTCTCTCTCTGTTTGTCTCCCTCTCTCTCTGTTACTCTACTGTTTGAGGAAAGAAAGAAAGAAAGAGAGAGAGAGAGAGAGAGAGAGAGAGAAAGAAAGAAAGGAAGAAAGAAAGAAAGAAAGAAAGAGAGAGAGAGAGAAAGAAAGAGAGAAAGAAAAAGAAAGAAAGGAAGAAAGAAAGAAAGAAAGAAAGAAAGGAAGAAAGAAAGAAAGAAAGAAAGAAAGAAAGAAAGAAAGAAAGAAAGAAAAAGAAATTTTGAGAAGTTTAAAAAAAATAAATATTGCTGACCTAGGCCTCTTGGCTCTTCGGGGTTGTCTGGGCGTCCTGGCCGCCCATGTGGGCTGTGCTGGCGCTGTCCGCGGTGCTGAACTCCCCTGGCAAGCGGGGCAGTCTGCCCTCACATAGACAGCCTGGATGCTGTGATGGAAAATGAATATACACATGAAAGCAACAATAAACACATGGGGCCCGGCATTGTGGTGCAGTGGGTAAAGCATCCCATATGGGCACCAGTTCGAGTCTTGGCTGCTCCACTTCTGATCCAGCTCCCTGCTAATCTGCTGGGAAAACAGTGGATGATGGCCCAAGTCCTTGAGTCCCTGCACCCACATGGGAGACCCAGATGAAGCTCATAGCTCCTGGCTTTAGCCTGGGGCAGCCTCAGCCGTTGCAACCATTTGGGGAGTGAACAGAGGATGGAAGACTCTCTCTCTCTCTCTCTCTCTCTCTCTCTCTCTCTCTCTGTAAACCCCAGCTGTATTGGAGAAGTGAGCTCAGAAGCAGATCTCTAGGCTGGATTTTACTGTGGACAGCTCCCATTCTAGCTGCTCCCACTACACACAGGGAATAGCATCAGGATGTTTGTGTGAACCTGGGTGTTGCCAACTGAGGTCTCTAGGGACAGCATTTGTGTTACCATTGCCCTCCTATGTCTCTGTGTGTGGGGGTTTATTTTTTTATGGCTTTGTAATTGCTTATGATTGTTGAGCACTGCGTGATGTGCAGCACAGACAGTTTTGAAGCTTTGTGTGAGGGTAGGCAGAAAAGTCTCCTTTAAAAAAATGACACCTGGGGGTCGGTGCTGTGGCGCAGTGAGTAAAGGCTCCACCTGCAGTGCTGGCATCTCATATGGGCATTGGTTCGAGTCCCAGCTGCTCCACTTCTGATCCAGCTCTCTGTTATGGCCTGGGAAAGCAGCAGAAGATTACCCAAGTGCTTGGGCCCCTACACTCACATGGGAGACCTGGAGGAAGCTCCTGGCTTCTGGCTTCAGATCGACTCAGCTCCGGCCAATGCAGCCAACTGGGGATTGAACCAGCAGATGGAAGACTCCCCCCCCCCCCACCTCTCTCTTTCCCTCTACCTCTCTGTAACTCTGCCTTTCAAATAAATAAATAAATCTTTCTAAAAGAGAGAGAGGGAGAGAAAGAGAGAGATAGACCGAGAGACCAGGACTGGAGGTACCCAGATATTTATTAAAACAAACACCTACACAGACCCCAATATAAATAGGATAAAAGTAGAACCGCGTTGGCTACAGAGAGCCTGAGGACACGCTCTCTGGTCATCCCCTCCCTCGCTCCCACCCCTGAGGCCCAACGTTCACGACACTTGGGAGGTTCCTTGTGCCTTGGAAACCCCACTTTGAAAACCACTGATGCAGAAGCACAGCTGTGCCTCGGTGTTGGGAGATCTGGTTCTGCCTTAGCCTTGGCCCCTGGGTCAGTTAATATCAACAGTGAAGCTCTTTGAAGGGTTTCTGGACTCCTCCCTGATGGAAGTCTTCTCTAGGAGTGACTGTGCAACTTAACAATGATTTCACACCACTTTCTGTGTTCAGAAAAGAAAAGGCAAGGGGCACGGGGAGCTATTTTTTGGTAGAGAGTGGCGGAGGACACCTCCTCAGAGATGCTGGAGAGGAGGCCTGAGCTCTGTAAACATCTGTGGTTCAAGCATTCACAGGGGAGCGATCAGCATATACAAAGGCCCTGTGGGGAGGAAGGAGCTTGGTGTATTCCTGGAATAGCAAGCAGGCCCACAGGGCTGGAATGAACCTGCAGAGGGGAGGGCAGGAGGCAAGGTGAGGAGGTGGGCACCAGGTTTGCATCCTAATTCTACGTACAGTGAGAAGCCACTGGAGACTTTTATTTTATTTTGTTTGAAAAGCAGAGGAGGGGGAGGGCTCTAGTCCACTAGTTCTCTTCCCAAATGGCCCTGAGCCCCGGCCAATCTGGGCACTGGAGCCTGGGGCTGAAGCGGAAGCCAGGAACTCCATCCAGTTCGCCCATGTGAGTCCCAGGAATCCAGTCACCTGAGACATCTCAGCTGCCTCCCAGATCCCACACTAGCAGAAGCTGGAGTCGGGAGCCGGCGCCAGGTACTGAACCCACGCACGGCGACGTGGGATGCTGGTGCCTTAACCATTAGGCCGAGTGCCCTCCCCTACAGACAAACTTTAAGAAAGGGATGACATGACCTGATTTACGATTTTTTGAGGAACACGTTTGCTTTTTTGAAAAGATTGGACCAGAGGCAGGCAAGAGGGGGTGCTGGGAAAAACCAGAGGGGGAAAAAAAAAAAACCTCTGGCGGCATTCCAGGTGGGAGACGATGGTGACACAGGGAGGGGCAGAGCAGGTGGCCAGAGTGGGTCACATTCGAAATTTACATTTTGATGGCGGAACGTTCGGGACCTGTTGACTGATTGCACAGCACGCCACACATACTAAAATTCTGCCGAGGTAGGAACCAAAGCAAATTCTAATCTGAGCCTTAAAGGTCGTGAGGGTGACGCCCAGAATGCAGAAACCAGCCTGCAGTTGGGCTGCTTCTCACGCGGCAGCTTCAGGGAGCTCGCTCTGAGCCCAGAGCGGCAGCAGGCACTTATTTCACCATTGTTCAAGACGCGTCTGAGTCCGCTGGTGCAGAGGTAAATACAAATTCATCGCACAGACACAAATGGTCTGTGCAGCCAAAAGTGGAACCGAGAGCGATTTCCATGTTCTTGTTCACACGCACCTCTGTATTTTCCAAGTTGTCTCTAACAGGGAAACAGGACTTGTATAATAAGAAAAAAAAAATCTCTGTAAGATGAAAACATTGGTCCAACCTGGTCCTGTTGGAGAGAGATGTGGGATGATGGATCTGGCGGTGGGGGGTGGGGGTCCTTGTTTGTTTCTCTCGCTACCCCTTGCTGTCTGGTCTTGACTACAGCTGTTGGGAGTTTGTGGACTGATCGACGGACACGAATGACGCCTTGGCTGCCCACCGCGACCCTCTCCACCACTCTCACTCGGGCCTTATCTCACCCCCCAGGACTGCATCAGACTGGTGCTGGCTCTGGCACCCCAGGCTGCACCTGCCTGGGGCTGGGCACACGCCGCTCAGGGGCTCGTGGGACGTGGCTCCTGATTTGATTCATTAGGCTAATGGTGACGCATTGCCAGGGTGCTCAGTTTTCTCTCTTTCCCCAAAATGTTTTGAGGTTTTCCTCCTGACAACTGTGCTCACTGCAGTCATGGTGAAAACAACGAAATGAAAAGGAACCTCATGGGCCACGCAGCTCTAAATGATGTAGGGAAACATTTGGTTCCTGGTGGCTGTCAACACAATTAGACCCACGGAGAAGGAAAACGCAAGGCGAGGCTGAGACAGCTCAATTTGGCTTGGAGAGTGGGGCAAAGGCTGGGAAGCATCACGCCTGGGCGGGAGGGTGCCAAGAGCTCTCCTCTGGGCAGGGGCAGAGCAGCCAGGAGACGCAGCAGAGGGAGCAGCTTGTGCGGCTGCTTAGCCAAAGACCTGCCAGTCTTGCCAAGAGCCCTGCTCTGAGCCCCGGAGAAGGGAGGCAGGCACTGTGGGGCCTCGGAGGCTGGCAGCCCTGGGGGAGGCGACCGTTCTTTCCCAGCGCAGCTGACGGTGGCTCCCCGGCAGCCCTTACGGATCTTCTCTCTAGGAGAGCACACACGAAACCGCAAAATCCAACCGCGCACAGCTTTTTGGGAGAAGGCAACGTCGCGTTTTCTGGAGGCTCTTTTGGACTATGGATTCCTCAGCGGGGAGCAGGGATGTCCCCTGGGGGAACGGGGAGCAGGGATGTCCCCCTGGGGGAGGCATCAGAGTCTTCGAGAGAGCGTCCTCATCCACTCTATCCCCACCTCCCACATATTCTAATTTTGCTGTCTTGGGGAAAAGTGGGCCTCACTGCCAGCTCCAGCTACTATTATTGGCGGAAATGCATTAGTCATCCATTCAGCAAGTGCGGTTCTGAGCACCGACCATGCGCAGGGCACAGGCCCAGCCCTCGGGGCGACTGGGATGAGACAAAACGGCGAGTGCACCTGTGGTTGGACGCTGCGCCGAACACCAGGGAACTGTGACAGCCGCGGTTTGGCTTAACTAGGCTCTCTCCCCTTTGCTGAGATTCCTCTTTTTTTTTTTTTGACAGGCAGAGTGGACAGTGAGAGAGAGAGAGAGAGAGAGAGACAGAGAGAAAGGTCTTCCTTTTTGCCGTTGGTTCACCCTCCAATGGCCGCCGTGGCCTGTGGGCTGCAGCCGGCGCATCACTCTGATCCGAAGCCAGGAGCCAGGTGCTTCTCCTGGTCTCCCATGGGGTGCAGGGGGCCATCCTCCACTGCCTTCCCGGGCCACAGCAGAGAGCTGGCCTGGAAGAGGGGCAACCAGGACAGAATCCGGCGCCCCGACCGGGACTAGAACCCGGTGTGCCAGCGCTGCAAGGTGGAGGATTAGCCTAGTGAGCCGCGGTGCTGGCCCGAGATTCCTCTTTTAAAAGGCAGAGGGAAAGTATGTATGGCCACCATTGCCCGAGGTCCTCCAGCATGCCAGGAATCCTCCTGCTCAGTGGTTCTCGAGAGAACCTAGAGAGGTGGCCATTCCTGCTCTGTTGTACGGCAGAGGAAACACCCAAAGCTCCACGGAGGTGAGGGGCTCCTACGGGGTCACACGGAGAGAAACTGGCAGAGGCAGGATGCTCACGCATCGGTCTCCGAGGCCAAGGCAAGGTCCTGCGGTCCTGCGACCAAAGTGGACCAGCTGCACCGACGCGGCTTGGGCACTCGTTGGAAAGGCACCTGCTGAATCAGGATTCGCATTTCACGAAGCATCGAGGTGATTCATTTACACATCGGCATCTGAGACAAGCGGAGCCAAGGATCTCTCTCTCTCTCTCTCTCTCTCTCTCTCTCTCTCTCTCTCTCTCGATCTCATTCTCCAGCAGAGGACACACCTTGGAAATGAAAATGATTCATGGCACTGCTCTGTCCTCAAGGCAGCCTCTCAAGTGTTGCGTTGCAGAACGCACCTCCCACCCCGAGGGCAGGAAGAGGGAGCCGGAGCGGCAAACACTGCCAGGTCGCCTTTAAGCCTTGTTGGCGTGCCCTGGGGTGCCCTGATGGGCTCTCTAGAGTGGGTTAGCATTTCGGGGGCAGTGTTGGGAGGGAGGGGACGGTGTTCTTCACCAAGCCGGTCGCCTGGGCTGGAAGCCCCTGTTCCCCAGGGGGAGGCTGAAAGACACGACCTTGAGCTGCAGGCATGGTCAGCGGCTCTGCCAGAACGGGTCGCTCCTCCTCTTCTCCCGTCTCTGCGGAGCCGGTGCAGGCCTGCTGGCCTGCCTGTGCGTCTGGCAGCCCCCACTCAGCTCGGCGTTCCAGGGCACCAGCAGTAAACCCAGAAGTCAAGAGGCTGCCCTGAAACAAAGCTGACCTAGTGAGTTCTTCTTCTTTTTTTTTTTTTTTTTTTTTTGACAGGCAGAGTGGACAGTGAGAGAGAGAGAGACAGAGAGAAAGGTCTTCCTTTGCCGTTGGTTCACCCTCCAATGGCCGCCACGGTTGGCGCGCTGCAGCTGGCACACCACACTGATCCGATGGCAGGAGCCAGGTGCTTCTCCTGGTCTCCCATGGGGTGCAGGGCCCAAGCACTTGGGCCATCCTCCACTGCACTCCCGGGCCACAGCAGAGAGTTGGCCTGGAAGAGGGGCAACCGGGACAGAATCCGGCGCCCCGACCAGGACTAGAACCCGGTGTGCCGGCGCCGCAAGGCGGAGGATTAGCCTAGTGAGCCATGGCGCTGGCGTGAGTTCTTTAAACTCCTACCCTTACAGGAAGCGGCCCTTTGGGGAGGGGGACTCAGCCCCGGCTCCGGGTAGTGCAGCGTGGTTCGGCTTGGTGCTGGGTGTCAGTGGGTCCCCTTCTGTGTGATGACAGTGGGAGGGGACATTGTAGGCCCTGATGGGTGGGACTGAGGCCTCTGTACAGAGATTCCCCAGGCTCCCTTGCCCGTTCTCCTCCTGCCAGGTGAAAAGACGGGTCCCGTCGTCTATGATGCAGCCACACAACTGATGCGACCAGCGCCTTGGTCTTGGATGTTGACCTGCGAGGAAGCAGCTCTGTTGTTTATGAACGCGCCGGGCTCAGGTCTATCATTGCAGCAGCGTTAACAGACTCAGCCATTCTCTGGTCCCCAGACCAGGAGTGCCCAGGGCCTTCAAGCTCTTCCCTGCTCTTCCTGGTGACTGTGCTGGACTCCAGGGGCCCGAGCTGCCACCCGGGAGGACCGGACTTGAGCAGGGGCAGGGCCACGCCCCGCAGCGCTGATGGAACACGGTTTCCTTTTGTCCCTCAAGTCCTCCAGGGCTCGCACCCCTCTCTCGAGCAGGGGTGTGAGGTCGGCAGAGGACCGAGGGTCTCCGGGTGCCTGAGCGAGCCCAGCCGTAGCCGGGTTCCCACACTCAGGCCCGAAGGCAAGGAAGCATCCCCACCCCAACCCCCGCTTCCCTCTGCCCAGGTCTATTCCAGGCAGCTTTGCCTCTGCCACACTGACCCCTTCCCTGGGGCCACCAGGCCTGCTGGGCGGTGACAGGTGCCTGCCGCCTGCCCCCCGGCCCTGTCTGCCACCCTGGCGGCGGCGGCCACGGTGATCGCTGGGGCGGGCAGAGGGCCTCGCCGGTGCTGGGTGTCCTTTGCCCTCCTGTGATTTAATGAGGCTGAAGCTAGAGAACCTGGAGATGCCACAGGGGCTGCCTGTCCCCAGCAGCCGCCTCCGCCCCGTTGGCCAGGGAGCATGGACTACCTCCCCCCCTTTACGCTTGTTAAGACTTTTAATTAAAACCACACGTGTAGATGGTTCCAGAGTCAAATCGGCCTGTTGGGCTTGCATTTCAAAACGGCCCCCTCTGCTCACCCTGATGCTCTGCCCGGGAGGCAGCGCCTTCAATCCCTGTGGCTTTGCCCGGATTTCTCAGGGACAGGCAGCATCCGGGGGCTTCCTGCCGCCGACACGCAGGGTTCAGCTCTCTTACGCGTGCACACACGTGTGCACACAGGGACACACACACACTTCCCTCTGCTCCTCCTCCCGAGAGCGTGGATTCCAGCCCAGAGTCAGCGTCCCCGGTGCTGTGACCTCTGCACCTGCTGTGTGCCGCTGAGCACCCACGGCCCCCAGAGTGCATTTTCTGAGCACGGTCGCGTTTTTCTCCGTTAAGTCATTTCGGGGAGTTGGCCAGTTTCCTGTGAGGTATCTACAGTTTATTCCCACCCTCGGGCAGATCCCTAAAGCTCCGGTTGACCTGCCAGTTCCGTGTTTGGCTTTGAGTCCTCCATGCCGGGCCCGACATGGCGGGCTGCTGTGCTGGGCCCAACACATCCCTGTCTCTGCTGTGTCCACCGTTTCCTGGGTTTCACTCCCCACCTTCTCGGAGTAGGGGGGTGGGTGTCTAGCTCTGAGGGCTCCGCCCTCACAGGTGGGTGAACACCGTTATCGCAGGAGTGGGTTTGTTAGGAAGGTGAGGGCAGGAGCGGGCGTTTGGCCGAGCAATTAAGACGGTTGGGATACCTGCACACCACATCAGAGTGTCTGGGTTCGAGTCCCAGCTCTAGCTCTGATTCCACCGATTCCAGCTTCCCACCAATGCAGACCCTAGGGGGCAGCAGGTGAAGGCTCGGCAGTTGGGTCCCCGCCACCCACTTGGCAGATCTGGAGTGAGTTCCGACTCCCGGCTTTGGTCCCTGCCCAGCTCCTGCCACAGAGGACATTTGGGGCACGAACACTGAGAAATTAATCTCTTCTTTGTGAATCACCCATTGCTGGGCTTCTCTTGCAGCCGCTCCAAGCAGACTGAGAGAGCCGCTGAGCTAAAGCTATCGCTGCAGAACCCTGCCTCCACCCTCGACCACCTGGACCCCTGGTGGGCTTCTGCCCGGACCCCTGGTGGACTTCTGCACCCTGGAGGGAGCAGCTTCTTCATCAGGCCGCCCTGCAGCCGTGCAGGGAGCCGCCCGGTCCCCGGAGGAGGCGGAGGTTCCCGTGACGAATCCCGCACAGAGCTGAGCCGGGGACCAGGAGCTGCAGCTTTGCCAAGTGGCTCCGGAATCCTGGGGAATGGGCGGCCTTCCAGGGCCGTGGTGCCATCCTCATCCTCGCTGTTTGATCGAACCTCTTCTGAGAACAACCATTTTGAAATTGGGCAAAAATACAGCCTAATATATTTAAACATATATATTTTTATTTTTACATAATTTAAAAATAAACGCATTGATGTACATTTTCCAAGTGCCTGCCTGCCGAATTCCTAATGCAATACAGCATGACTCAGAGTTAAATTTAAAGAGAGAAGCACATATGCTTAGAGCAGGCACCAACTTTCCATCTGAGCAGAAACACAGTCAAAAGTATTTTTTTTTAGCGTGTGAGTGGCCCGAGTGCAAAGTGAATTTTCTCCGTGCCATCTGGGAAGTCTGGTGTTTTCGATGCCTTCACAACTCTAATTTTAAGCCGTTATTTGGCCTTTAAATAACAATATCTTTTCTTCCCATTGGAATCTGCACCAGATTCTGCATTTATTGCGCTATCAGTTCCAAAACGAGACCTAGCTTTGAGAGCAAAAAGAGCAAAAGTTATTGAACGCATTACTCTGCAGATTGGCTCTGGGGAAAAAAACCGCAGTCTGATATTTTGCAAATGAAGTTTGACATATTCTGGGTTGGCATATTGCGCTCACCAAAAACAAGCTGGCTGTGCCCGGAGGGAGAAGCCTAATTACAGCCCCTTCAGCAGCTCACAGCTCGAGGAAAAGGGCTCAGGCTGCCCTGCAGGTGACCTTCAAGTCGTGCCCTGGGCATTCTCCACCGGCCATCCCCACATCCCCTGGGAAGGACGCACGCTGCCATTGTGAATCCTCGCTCTGAGAGGGGTCTGGTCCAGCCTACTGCCCGACGCTGGGGTCTCCTCCACGGAGTTCCAGACAAGCGTGCGGGCCGTACCTGCTTGGATACCCTCAGCCATGGGGAGCTCACTACCTGTCCTCTTGGGCTCAGATCTTGCTCCTCATGGCTTCCCTGCAGCTGGCGCTTGCTGTGGCTGCTGGGGGACCCGGAAGGACGCCCCTCCTGCGTGGACATGAAGGTGAGCTAGAGGTCACCGCTGCAACCCTCCCCTGCTCCACGCCAGCCACAATCAGGTCCTCCGAGGAAACACCGCGAAGACGCGGCAGGTTCCCTGCAGTAAGGAAAACCATCCGTTTGCAGAATCCTGTCCCTGGGAGGCGGGACAAGAGGCAAAGGCGGTGTCCCGAACTTCCAGACTCGGCCAGAATGTCGTGAGTCATCTTGAGTCCCAGGCCTTCCCCTCCTTCCACAACCTCTCCGGCTGTCTCTCTGCCAGGCGTGCGCTTGGCTGGGAGCCAGACAGAAGCCAGGAGCGAGGGTGTCAAAGGGGACGGCCTACAGACCCCAGCGTCCCACGTGGTCCCCCAGCTTCCTGTCCTCCCCCTCTTCAGCCTTCTCCTGAGAAAGACCCCTACCAACCCGCTGGTGAGGACCAGCCTGCCCCGGCTGCCGCAGCCCCTTGACGGAGAACATGTGCTCGATCCTCTTCCTTCGTTCCACGGCTCGGGGGTGCCCCCTGCCCCCCCACCCCGCACCTCTCTGATCGCAGCTCCATCCACCCCCTCCCTCGCCCTCTGAGCCTCTCGCTGGTCCTCACTGGCTCCTCGCCGCAGCTCTCCTCCCAGCTTGGTGGATCCCTGATCTTAGGCGGGAGCCCACTCCGAGACCTTACTTTCGGAGCAACCCGTCACAGTGGCCACCTCCCGGTCACTCTGCCCGTTCACCCTGCTGTCTTCTCCACGCGGCTCACTGCGCAACGTGGGGTAGATGTGTCTCTTCCCCTGTGTCCCCTGCTTTCCCTCGCCAGAATGTCCCTTCCATAGAGCCTGGGCTCCGTCTTGCTGCCTACCCCGCCACGTCCCCTGAGCCTGGATCGCGTCTGGCGCAGAATACTCAGTCCGTGTTTGTTGGATGGAGGTTGAGGATCGATCTGGGTGGCCCGGGAGCGTCCTGCAGACAGGTGCGACAATGACTTTATCAGCTTTACGGCCACATCCCCCACGATCCCTTTCCCACCCTTACACCGAGAGGTCCTCCCTCCTGGGTTGTTGTCCTGAAACCCAGGGCCGCCGTTCAGCCGGCCTGGGACGCAGGGCAAAGCTTGGGTCCGAGCTGACTCGCATCCACATCTCGCCTGCTAGGAGCAGTTCCCAGAGAGCAATTAGCCAGATGCAGCCGGGCCTCAGAAAACACAAGGCATAAAAAGGAGTGACGTTGTCTCCCTCCCTCTGTTCTCCTTAATGGAAAGGTGTGGAGATTTTTAGGTTGAAATGTCTTTGTTTCATGATGAAAATCTGTCATCCCCGGGACAATTTGGAGTGCCGGTGAGCGGCTGAGGAGAGGAGCAGTACGATTCCTATCTCAAAGCACCTTCACTCTCTGCTTAGTGCGTTCACTATGGCAGGTGTCCCTTAGAACTCGTTTGAAAAGTGCTTTTGCAACTCAACAAGGAAAAGACGAATAGCCCAATTAAAAATGGACTAAGGATTTGAATAGGCGTTTTTCCCGAGCAGATAGACACGTGGCCGATAAGGCAAAAGGAAAGGTGCTAGACATCATTAGTCGTTAGCGAAATGCAAACCCAAACCACAATGAGGCACCGGCGTGGTGGTACAGCAGGTGCAGCTACTGCTAGAGACTCTGCCATTCCACCTCAGAGCACCGGTTTGAGTCCCGCCTGCTCCACTTCCCATCCAGCTCCCTGCTAATGCGCCTGGGAAAGCAGCAGAGGGTGGCCCATGCACTTGGACCCCTGCACCCACGTAGGAGACCTGGATGAAGTTCTTGGCTTTGGGTTGACTCAGACCTGGCTGTTGTGGCAGATGGAAGATCTCTCTATCAATTGCGCTATCTCTCCCTCCCTCTGTCATTCTGCTTTTCGAAGAAACAAATCAATAAATCTTTGAAATAATGAGATTCCAGCTCGCACAGAACAGGTTGGCCATCATAAAACAAAAATCAAGTGTCGGTGAGGATTAGAGAACTGGTAACCCCCATACGTTGCCTGTGGGGAGGTAAAACAGCACAGTCACTGTGGAAAACAGTCTGGCAGTTGCCCAGAAATTTCTCAGAACAACCGAGTTACCCTATGGCCTAACAATTCCACTCCTGGCAAAACGTCCACGAGGATGGAAATCCCAGTCCACGGGCCGCTGTACACGAATGTGCACTGTGGCGTCATTCCTCAGAGCAAACGCACTGGAAGCAATCAGGCGCCCACTAAAACGTGGGGCCCATTCCCTCGGGCCGTAGCAATGGAGGAGGCTCTGATCCGTGCTTCAGCGTGGCTGAAACGTGACCACGCGACGCCGAGGGAAAGGAGCCGGGCACGGAAGACCACACACTGTGATTCCGCTTCTAAGAAATTTGCAGACTAGGCAAATCCTTGGAGACAGAAAGTAGGTTAGTGGTTTCCTGGGACTGTGACTGCCCCGGAATCCCAGAGCGCTGCTGGTTGCACAGCTCACGCATCGCCTGCAGCGTCAAATGGAGCGCTTTAAAAAAAGGCGAATGTTAGGGGCCGTCAATTCTACCTTTGTGCAGTAGCCATTTAAACGTTTTATTTATTTGAAAGTCAGAGAACCACACACACACACACACACACACAGATCTCATCCGCTGGCTCACTCCCCACCCGCTGGTTTACTCCCCAAGAAACCAGGAGCTGAAACTCGGTCCAGATCTCGCACACGGGCAGCAGGGCCTCAGCCACTCACGTTAGCAGTGAGCTGCCGCTTCCCAAAATGCGCATCAGCAGGACACCAGAACGGGGAGCAGGGCTGGGACTTGAACCCGGGAACTCTAACCTGAGATGCAGGTGCCCCGAGCGGTGTTCCAACTGCCACATCAAACACCTGCTCCTCGGATTAGAAATTAACATGCCTGCTATTTTAAAAAATCCTCACCTCTGAGTGATTAAACACTTAATAAAAGTCATTACCATAATTACCTCTTATATATTCAAATTTTTGAAAGCGTACACACACAAAACAACCTGTTGAATAGAATCACTTACCATCAGACATTTTTTTGTGTATTTGAGAGAAAAAGAGCCAGGAAGAGGAGAGAGAGGAGAGGCGGCGCTGGTTGACTCCCCAAAGGCCCGCAGTGGCTGGGGCTGGCTCAGAGTCGAAGCGAGAGGCAGGAACCCCATCCAGGTCTCCATGAAGGCCGCAGTGACCCCGTGATGCAGTGAGGCTGCTGCCACCCTGGGTCTACACTCACAGGAAGCTAGAGCTGGGAGCCAGAGCCAGGAATTGAACCGGGTGCACTGAAGTGGAGTGTGGGTACCTTAACCACCGAGCCGCCTCACTTAGCATTTGACGACCTTCTGCTATTCTTTCCCGTGCAAACAGCACCAGCCGTCAACGCTTTGGGCAGCCACAAAACAGGAGTCCCTTCCTTGAGGAGTTGATATATGGGAAAGAAACAGATTGATGGTCATATTGCGCTGCCTCCATCCTTGCCACAGTAGGCAGCATGCAGGCTACTGCTGATCCCTATGAAGTCACCTAGGCCCCAAATACTCGAGATGTGAACACCTTAAGGCATGCCGAACACTCACATAACATCCTTAAAACAAACGGAGCTGTGGAGCAGCAGCCTGCAATGCTGGCATCCCCCATGATCGCTGGTTTGAGTCCCGGCTGCTCCTCTTCCCATCCGGCTCCCTGCCAGTGCTCCTGGAAGATGCCGTAAGCACGTGGGCCCCCGCCACCCCCACGGGAGACCTGGAGGGAGTTCCAGATCTCCTGGCTTCAGCCTGGTGCAGCCCTGGCCATTGCAGCCATCTGGGAAGTGAACCAGCGGATGGAAGATCTCTCTCTCTCCCCCTCTCTCCGTAACTCTGTTTTTCAAATCAATAAATCTTTAAAACACACTTGAACTTTTCCCACAAAGGAAAGCAGAGTGAGTCACGTGGTGAACCTCAGTGTCCGTATTTATCAGCTGTGCCAGTCTCCTCTCCCTTCCCCCAATCCACCTGCTCCTTGCCTATAGGACCTGACAGCAAAGCCCACCTAGCATCCAGTCTTACTGTAAATATCTCAGTATATGCGCCTCTCAAAGAGGGCTCTTCACAGAGCACACACACAAGACATATTCGGATCTCTCCCATTTTCTCACAAGCTTACAAAACCCGGTCTGTATGTATCATGTCCCTGTTATGAGCTCCATTCTCCATGGAAACGTGAATAGCATCTGCCGCCACGCACCAGAGCAGCTCCTGTGTGCCAGACAGTTTCCTGGAGGCTTTCCCCTCTTAGTCCTGTGACACTGGCACCAGTCACAAGGTGCAGGCTATTGTCACCCACCCGTCCAAATCTCCCAGCTCGGGGAGGCTGAGGCAGCCCAGCTAAGGGCTGACAGCCTGGCCAGGCTGGACGATCCAGTCTCTTCTTCCTATTGCGTCTTCTGCCCGGGCTGCCTGCCCTACGTGGCTGTGCTGTCCAAGAGTCTGGCCACCAGCTGCAGGCGGCCGCTGTGCATAGGAGCTGAAGAGGACCTCAATTTGGGGGAGACACAAAGAATTTCAAACACTTTGCATAAAACTGTAAACCATCTCGCTGATGCTTTTTGTGTTGATTGCATGTTGACGTGAGATGATTTTGGATACAGTGGGTTAAAGATACAATATTAGAACTAATTTTTGTGTTGGTTTGTGGCACAACAGTTTAAGCCAACTGCCCGGGATGCCAGAATTCCCTGTGAGTGCTGGTTCAATGTCCTGATGCTCCACTTCTGATCCAGCTCCCTGCTAATGCACCTGGGGAGGCAGGGGAAGATGGTCCAGGTGCTTGGGCCCCTGCACCCACGTGGGAGATCCCAATGGAGTTCCAGACTGCTGGGTTTGACCTGGGCCAGCCCAGGCCATTGCTGCCATTTAGGGAGTGAACCAGCAGATAGAAAATCTCTCTCTCTCTCTCTCTCTCTCTCTCTCTCTCTCTTTCTTCCTTTCAAATTAATTTTATAATAAATTGTTAAAGACTTTATTTATTTGAGAGGTAGAGCTACAGACAGAGAGAGGGAAAGACAGAGATAGAGGTCTTCCATCCGCTGGTTCATTCCCCAGATGGCCGCAACAGCCAGAGCTGGGCTAATCTGAAACCAGGAGCTTCCTCCAGGTCTCCCACGCTGGTGTAGGGGCCCAAGGAATTGGGCCATCTCCTACTGCTTTCCCAGGCCATAACAGAGAGCGGGATCGGAAGAGGAGCAGTCGGGACCCGAATTGGCACCCATATGGGATGCCGGCACTGCAGTCGGAGGCTTAGCCTACTACACCACAGCACAGGCCCCTGAAATATTTTTTAAAAGCCCTAATTCTTGTTTCTCTTGGTTTTCTTAAAAATTGTATTCCAATGCACACACCATAGAGC
Organism: Lepus europaeus; assembly: GCF_033115175.1. Lineage (NCBI taxonomy): Eukaryota > Metazoa > Chordata > Mammalia > Lagomorpha > Leporidae > Lepus > Lepus europaeus. Next base: position 3,361,402 of record NC_084838.1, read on the forward strand.
TGACTTGTGAGTGCCGTTGAATGAGGACATCCGCGGCGGCAAGCGCGCACCCTGTTGTGCAACCAGCTCCAGCCCCCGGCTCCAAAAGCGTCTCACCTAGCAGGACAGAAAGTCTGCGTCCACCACACACCGCCTCCCCGCCCGACCCCCGCCCGAGCCCCACCCGAGCCCCGCTACCGCCTCCCACTTCCTGCCTCGAACAGCCCAGCTTTTCTGGTTGCCTCTTGAGCTTCCGTGAAGACAGATCCAGCCAATGCTTCGCTGCTTTTGCACAACCTGGAGGCCGTGTGTTCTCTGCAAAGGTGTGGACGTCGCCGAGAGGCAGCCCCTGGAAGCTGCCACTCTCCACCTGCCTCTGTGGTTCTGAATCCTCGAGGTGCCGGCTACAAGTGGGATCGCGCAGTATTCGGTGTCTTGTGACTGTCATTTCACTGGGGGGCGTGGCTTCAGGGTGCATCCTTGTTGTAGCATGTCGGAATTTCCTTCCTTCTTCGGGCTGGTTGATATCCCATTGTATGGGCCGGTGCCACGGTTCACTAGGCTAATCCTCCGCCTGTGGCGCCGGCACCCTGGGTTCTAGTCCAGGTTGGGGCGCCGGTTCTGTCCCGATTGCTCTTCTTCCAGTCCAGCTCTCTGCTGTGGCCCAGGAAGGCAGTAGAAGATGGCCCAAGTGCTTGGGCCCTGCGCCCGCATGGGAGACCAGGAAGAAGCTCCTGGCTCCTGGCTTTGGATCGGCGCAGCACGTCGGCCGCAGCAGCCATTGGGGGGTGAACCAATGGAGGGAAGATCTTTCTCTCTGTCTCTCTCTCTCACTGTCTAACTTTGCCTGTCAAAAAAAAATCCCGGCCGGCGCAGCGGCTCACTAGGCTAATCCTCCACCTTGCGGCGCCGGCACACCGAGTTCTAGTCCCGGTCGGGGCACCGATCCTGTTCCGGTTGCCCCTCTTCCAGGCCAGCTCTCTGCTGTGGCCAGGGAGTGCAGTGGAGGATGGCCCAAGTCCTTGGGCCCTGCACCCCATGGGAGACCAGGAGAAGCACCTGGCTCCTGCCATCGGATCAGCGCGGTGCGCCGGCCGCAGCGCAATACCGCGGCGGCCATTGGAGGGTGAACCAACGGCAAAAGGAAGACCTTTGTCTCTCTCTCACTGTCCACTCTGCCTGTCAAAAAAAAAAAAATCCCATTGTATATACACCCCACACTTGGTCCGTTCATCTGTCGGTGGGCGCTTGCGTTGCTCCCACCTTTCGGAGACTGGTGCTGCTGTGTGTTTGGGTGTGCAAATGTGCTAAGGGCTTGCTTCACTTCTGGGTTTGCACAGAAGTGGAATTTCTGGATCGTATGGTGGAAGACCCACCCTTCTATCTCTGTGCCATTTCCCACACCCTTCAAGAGGGTACAGGGATTTCAATTTCTCAACATCCTCACCACCAACTCTTGCTATTGTCCGAGTTTATTTATTTACGTGGAGAGGCAGACACACACACACACAGAGGGATACAGAGAGAGACCTCTCATCCACTGGTTCACTCCTCAAATGCAATGGCCAGGGCTGGGCCAGGACTGGGCCGGGTGCTGAGAAGCCAATCCAGGGTCCCCTGTGGGTGGCAGGCAGGACTTCCCAGGGTACCTGTTAGCAGGCAGTTGGTGTTGAGAGTTGGACTGAGACTCGAGCCTGCCAGGGAAGCAGGCATCCAAAGGGCTTCTTAACCACTGTGTCAAACACCAGCCTCTGTCTGGGTTTATTTGGTAGTAGCCGTTCTAATGGGTGCAGGGCTGGTTACTTGCTTAAACAGGACTATTACAAAATGCACACCTTGGCCGGCGCCGCGGCTCACTAGGCTAGTCCTCTGCCTGTGGTGCTGGCACCCCGGGGTTCTAGTCCCAGTTGGGGCGCCGGTTCTGTCCCGGTTGCTCCTCTTCCAGTCCAGCTCTCTGCTGTGGCCCGGGAGTGCAGTGGAAGATGGCCCAAGTGCTTGGGCCCTGCACCCCATGGGAGACCAGGAGAAGCACCTGGCTCCTGGCTTCAGATCGGCGCAACGTGCCGCCGTAGTGGCCATTTGGGGGGTGAACCAATGGAAGGAAGACCTTCTCTCTGTCTCTCTCTCACTGTCTAACTCTGCCTGTCAAAGAAAAAAATGCATACCTCGTGTTTGTGGCTCATGTCTGTTTCTTTCGGACAAGAGAGCTAATAGAGGCTGGAGGAAAGAAGGGTGCAGTTTGATTTCCCAGCCTCCTTTGCAGATAGAGGGGCCTTGTGACGTTGCTTTGGCCAATGGGGTACGAGCAGAAGTCTACCAGGGTCGCCTTTCCTCCTACCTCCGTCTTCCTGCCTATAATGCATAGTCTGGGCCCAGCCCATGAAGTGACAAAAACGAAGATGCAGTTGAGGGTTGCAGGGCAGACTGATGAAACGGGGGGACCCTGGGGAGCCATTGCTTTGGCCCACAATATCCAGCCCCAACCACTTATCACAGGAGACCAACAAGCTCTTCTCTTTTTAAATGACCTTTTTTTCTTTTTGAAAAAAAAATTATTTATTAATTTGAAAGAGAGAGAGAGAGATTGATCTTCTATCCATTGGTTCACTCCCTGAATGGCCGCAATGACCAGGCTGAAGCCAGGAGCCAAGAGCTCCATCCAGGTCTCCCACATGGATGCAGGGGCCCAAGCACTTGGGCCATCTTCCACCGCTTTCCCAGGCCGTTAGCAGAGAGTTGGATTGGATGTGGAGCAGCCGGGACTCGAACCGGTGTCCTTATGGGATGCTGGTGCTGCAGGTGGAGGCTTCACCCGCTGCACCACAGCGTCGCCCTCCTCAAACGACCTTCGACTTCTCACGTGTGAGTTGCACTCGGACACGTCTCTCATGAGCTCATTCTTCAGTGTTCACAGCTCGGAATGGAGCACACGTATGTTTGTCTTCAAAAACCTGTGCTCTCTCCACCTCTACCCTCCACAGTCCCTCCGAGAACAGAAGAGATGAGAACCAGGCTCCTAGCAGCTCACAGGCAAATGGGAAGCACACATCCATGGCAGGGAAGGTGTCGAGTTGTCGCACAAAGTTGCCCAGGTGAGCAGGTGCACAGCTGTATGGAGTGCACTGATCTAGGCGGCCAACGATAGGGGATGCAAGAAATTCAAGAAATCATCTGACTGCATCCTTGGCAGTCATCCCAATGATGTTTTGCAGGAGTATTTTTGCTAGGGAAAGGTGTTTAAGCTATATTATGAAAGATAAAAGTCAGAAACCGGAATGACTCCATTTTGTGAAAGACCGCGTACGTGTGACTAACCGAAATGTTAAGCACTGGAATTTTGCATGACTTTCTCTTCCTACGCAGGCTTTTCCTATAGCTTCCAAAGTAAGCAAGTATTTTGTATACAGGAGAAATAAGGCAGCACGAGCAAACGAAAATCAGACTCCAGCTCCGACGTGAACGGTTCGTTCCTGTGCCAGGACGTTCACGTGGCTCCTCGGTTGTTTTACCAAGAGTTGGGATGCGATAGCTGGGTGGGGGTGCTGGGTGGAGGCTGGGGTGCCACGTGGGAGCTCCTGCGGCAAAGACCCTGGTGCTGCAGCCGCCAGCTCCCGTCCTCTGCTCCCGGGTGCTGGGTGAGGCCCCAGGCTTAGCAGCTTCTATGCAAACAGTGCTTGGTCCCCTTGATTAAAACGCACCGCCCACATAACTCAGTAATGGAACGCGAGGGCCATTCCTCCCGCAGATGGGCTGCGGTTGAGGCTGCAGAAACAGCGAGCACTCGGTTCCACTCTGATTTGGCCTAATGTGTTGGTAAAAGGGTCCTTTCCCGAGATGTTTCGTACTTAATTACGTACGAACATGGCAGAGAGCGGAGGCCCCTAACAACGCGCTCGGTGGTTGATTAAGTGAGCATCCAAGTGGGCAATCAATAATTTACTAAAATATTTAAAATGCCTCCTGGCTTCCTGTGCTGGGAAGGAGACGGCTCACGTGTGGTCCTCCGTTGGCAGATCTGCAGGTGGACGCCTCCCCTGCTTCTCTGGTCTTTCCGCCTTTGTGCTCGGACGATCCCGTCCACCTTCCCCATAGCAAGAGACAGGACTTGCAAAGAATACAGAGCTAAGTGCGGGACGCCCCTCCTAAAGCCGTCTATCGCATGGGGCCAGCCCCTGCCTGCAGAAGAGGCCAGGCTGTGCGACAGTTACATTTTGTATTAAATACCATCCAAGACCTTTCTGGCTTCTTGCCACAGGCGCCTGCACCCCACACACCATACCGCTCCTCACTGTGGGAACTTTGCCCAGCCTGTGAGTCTGCTCTAACTCTACCCCCACCCCCACTTCACCTGCTTAGCCCGCCGCTGCGTACCGTGGTGGGCTGGGCTGAGACCCCCTCCTCTGGAGGACAGTATCCTGCCTATCTTTCTAGGGACTCCAAAACTCTCCATGCACTTGAACTTCATTGTGTTTCGTGTTCCGCTGGTATCTGTCTCCCCTACTAAATGGTGCATGTGCTACAAAGATGGGAACGTGTCCCGCTTGGGTCCTTATTTAGTGCTTTTCATTTTTATTAATGCTACGGCTGGCACTACGCCGATCCGAAACCAGGAACCAGGTGCTTCCTCCTGGTCTCCCATGCGGGTGCAGGGCCCAAGGACTTGGGCCATCCTCCACTGCCTTCCCGGTGGACAACAGGAAATAAATCAATGAGTCCAGGAGTGCAGGAATCCGGGCGCGGTGCGGAGATCAGTGGGGACGGCTACTGGTTCTCTCCTTTCTACTTCCTGAGCCCACCGTGAGTCCCACTCTTGTCCTCTTGGATTGCGGGCTTGGGAGGAGAGCCAGGCTGGATCTAGGCGCAAGAACAGAGGTCAGAAGGGTGGACTGTTTGCCTGTGGGACACCGGAGAGAAGCCCAGGTCCGGGTGGACTCCTGATTCCTGGGGTCCTCAGTGGCCTTGGCCCTTGAGGTGGTCGCCATCAGCATGAGCTGACAGGAGGAGAAGGTTCCGAAGCGAGCCAGGGACCCTTCCCTGTCCGTGCGTTAGGTTAAGTATAATGCAGCAGATTTTGAGCAATGGAGACAAGACTGATCCGCGAACCTGAAGCAGGGAGACATGGAGGGGCATGGTCGCCTTTGGATATCTTCATTTTGGGGCAAGGTTCTCGAAATCCAAGCATAACGCAGGAGTTCAAAAAGCTCACGGAAAATGTCGCATCATGAAAAAACTTTGCACGGGTTAGAAAAACTTTTTGCACCAAAATAAGCTTTTTTTTCTTTTTTTAAAAGATTTATTTATTTATTTGAAAGGCAGAGTTACAGAGAGGCAGAGGCAGAGAGAGAGAGAGAGAGAGAGGTCTTCCATCTGCTGGTTCACTCCCCAAATGGCCACAAAGGCTGGAGCTGAGTTGATCCAAAGCCAGGAGCTTCTTTCAGGTCTCCCACCTGGGTGCAGGGGCCCAAGGAACTTGGGCTATCTTCTACTGCTTTCCCAGGCCATAGCAGAGAGCTGGATGGGAAGTGGAGCAGCAGGGACTCGAACTGGCGCCCAAATGGGATGCTGGCGCTGCAGACTGGGGCTTTAACCCACTATGCCAAGTGCCAGCCCTAAGCTTGTGTTTTAATTCACGTTTTCCAGAAATGATCTGAAGGGGCCTCACATACTTGCAGTTCAAGCCGCCCTTTAGAATGGCTACTACGGATGTCTGCAGTGCCTGCAGAACTGAACACTGCCTGGACTTAATCCTCAGACCAACCCCCAAAGTCTTCAGCAAATGACGCTGCGCCAGTAATGACAGGTGTGGCTTACCCGAGGCAGATTTGGTTTTAAGCCCGTCTGGTGACATTCTGCCCAGCCACCCAATGCATTCTCCGGCATCCAGTGAACCCTTAATAATTACTCATTGATGAGGGCGCTTTCTCCGTCTGAATGCTTAAACCACATGCTCTCTGAAGATGATGGGAGTTGCAGCATATTTTAATTAAATACTGACAAGTTTAATTCTGACGGCTCACGCTAATACTCGGGAGCTGGTAGTACCGAGCTAATGGCCTGCAGGTTCCGCAAGATACGAGCAGTGGGTGCTGCCGTTCGCCCACACACAAGATCATAACAATTAAAAGCTGACATCGCTCGAAATGAACCCCTCAGAGTCATTTATATCCCACACACACACACACACACAGACGCAGGCGGAGCAGCGCCGGCACGCGCAGGAATTGATAGCACTCAGAGGAGCTCGTGCCGTCCCTTTCGAAATGAAAAGTTTTCTGTTGGCGTGATAAAAGGGGCCTTACTAGGTTCGGGGGAAATAAGTATTTCCACGGATCAATTTTTGACTTTCCCAGAAGAGGGGAGCCACAGAGAATCCTGAAAACAAATGGCTGTGGAGGCGCAGTCCATTTGTGCTTTATTTCACCGGAGCCTAAACCACCGAATCAGAGAATGAGACAAAGGAAACCTTACTGTGTGCGTGGTGGGGGTGGCGGTAGGGAAGCCCCGGGGCGGGGGGTGGGGGGGGCCTGAGTATACAGACATGGACTAGTTTGGAGAGAAGGCAAATTCACCGTATTGCATGAACTCGTTGTTTCCACACACCCACCCTGAGTATCTGCTGTGGCCCAGGCACGGAGCCTCTGAGCGCTCAGTGTCTGGGCATTAGGGGGGCCCAGACCCCAGGAGTTACACACAACAAATCTCATGCTTCTGAGTGGATGTGGGTGAGGGCAGAAGATTGGCCCTGGGCTGGTGCTGTAGCACAGCTGGCTAAGTTGCCGTTTGCAACGCTGGCAATGTCGCGTTGGGGAGCGATGGTTCGAGTCCTGGCTGCTCCACTTCCAATTCCGCTCTCAGTTAATGCGCCTGGGAAGACAGCGGCTGATGAGCAAAGTGCTTGGGCCCCGCACCCATGTGGGAGACCAGGATGGAGCTCCAGGCCATCAGCAGATGGCTGACCTCAACCACTCTTTCTTTGCCTTTCAGGTAGATAAAATAAATCTTTAAAAAGAGAAAGAGAGAGAGAGAGAGAGAGAGAGAGAGAGAGAGAGAGAGAGAAGTATCTGGCACATTTCCCCCTGTGGGGACAAGCTGCACATCACGGGTCGTGTTTTAGAGTTTTTCAGGAACTCCCCGGAAGGTAATTGAGCAAGGCAACAGAATTTGTCTCCTCCGGCCTTTCCCTAGAAAGACTGAACACACCAAGTTCAGCACCAAAACCCAACAAACAGATCATTTCCTTTACTTTTGTGAAGTTCAAAAAAAGTATTTTCTACAAAAAAAAAAAAAAAAAAAAAACTTTTAAAAACCATATGCAATCCAAAGGAGATTGAAAAAAAATAAGGCTACCCAAATAGTGAATTCTAGCACACCGACCGGAAGTCGGCACACCAGGCGTGCAAGCAGAGCCGCGTCCTCCGAGATGGAAGGGATGGCCCAGTGCTGAGCCGGAGTCGGGGTCCCGAATGCTTGCTGGGGGCAGAAGCGCGGGTCACGGGCATCCTTCTCACCCGATCTTCTGTTGTTCACCTGACACCAAGCAACCATCCAGAAGCTTTGCCTGCCAGGTGTCGTTAAACCAGAGCCGCCCTGTGAAGACAGGTTTCCTCCCAGCTTGTGCTGCACAGGTAAGGAGCCAGGCTCAGGAGGGCCGAGGACTGGTTTCGCAGCTGCGAGCTTCCCGGTAGCCCCACTCCCCAGCTTCCCGGTAGCCCCACTCCCCACGCTATAAATGGCAACGCGGTGTGAGGAGGTGGAGGACAGGAACTGCTATGGCTTACTGCTGATAGCGCCTAAGCCTTGCTGGTCTCGCAGAGAGCAACATGGAGGCCGGGGTCGGAGCAGAATTCCTGTGTCCTGCACCAGCAGATCAGAACTGGGTGGGTGCAGTGGGGATGGGGGAAGGGAGCGATTGGAGTTATTCAGGAAGTGAGGTTAAAGCGCACTACACAGGGGCCGGAGGGGTGGCGTAGTGGGCTAAGCCCCCGCCTGCGGTGCTGCCATCTCATATGGATGCTGGTGTGAGTCCAGCTGCTCCACTTCTGATCCAGCTCTCTGCCGTGGCCTGGGAAAGCAGTAGAAGATGGCCCAAGTGCCTGGGCCCCTGCACCTGTGTGGGAGACCCAGAGGAAGCTCCTGGCTCCTGGCTTTGGATCGGCCTAGCCCCAGCCTTTGCAGTCATCTGGGGAGTGAACCAGCCGATGGAAGACCTGTCTCTCCCTCTCTCTGTAACTTTGCAACTCTGCCTCTCAAACAAATAAAATCTTTATATAAAAAAAAAAAAAAAACACCAAAGTGGACTACACAGCTTCAAAATCCTCATCAGCACGGCCTGGCAGGCCGCAAGAGTGTTCTTATCCTCTGGTCTGTGCTCATCTTTCCCCGGCCTCCTAGGTTTGACCAGGATAAAGCCCCGGACTCATGCAGTTGGTTAAATCCCAAAGACAAACACGGATGGTAGCAGGTAACATCAGTTATGGTGTCCAGGAGGCGGGTGGGCCGAGTGGGAGGTCCTTAGGTCGAGGGGCTTCCGGAGAGGGCCAGTCAGAAGAGCTGTCCCACCCACTCCCTCCACTTCCTGCCCCACCGTGGGAGCCTGGGCTGTCGTGCAGGCCACTGCCATCAGCCTCCTTCCCCAGACGGCCACTGGATCTTGGACTGGGACCCTCCAAAGCTGGGAGTCAAAGCCAATCTCCTTCCGTCGTTAACTGGCTTGTCTTGAGTAGTTCCTCGTAGTTGTGAGAAGCTGACGGACACACTGTCTGTTACTCGGGGATTATAAATAAACATTGAAAGCATCTTGTCAGAATTTCAAACTTACAGTTGTAAGAATAGTGAAAAGAATTCCTGCATTGTCTCCGTCCAGATCCCACAGCTGTCAACATTTTACCACGTCTGCTTTCTCCTTCTCTCTTGAAATGAACATACCCATATTTTATTTTATTTTTCATGCAGACACAAGAATGCTCTTTTTTTTAAAAAAAAAAAAAAGATTCATTTTACTTACTTGAAAGGCAGAGTTACAGAGAGAGGGGGGGAGAGACAGAGAGATTGTCCATCCGCTAGTTCACTTTCCAATTGGCTACAAAGGCTGGAGCTGGGCCAGGCCAAAGCCAGGAGCTTCGTCCAGGTCTCCCACATAGGTACAGAGGCCCACCTACAGCCACCTCCTGCTGCTTTCCCAGGTACATTAGCAGGGAGCTGGATCAGAAGTAGAGCAGCTGGGACTCCAACCAGTGTCCATATTGGATGGTGGCTCTGCAGGTAGCAGCTTTACCCACTAAGCCACAGTGCCGGTCCCACAAGAATACTCTTTTATTGCCATAACCACAATACAATGAAAAAAACCATGACATAATAAAGTACTTTAACAATTTTATTGGGGCTGGCATTGTGGTGTAGCAGGTTAAGCTGCCTGAAATGTCAGCATCCCATATGGGTGCCAGCTGCGCCACTTCTGATCTAGCTACTTGCTAATGCACCTGGGAAAGCAGCAGAGGATGGCCCAAGTGCTTGGGCCCCTGCACTCATATGGGAGACCTGGATGAACTCCTGGCTTTGGACTGGCCCAGCCCCAGCCCTGGCCATTGACACCAACTGGGGAGTGAACCAGCAGATGGAAGACCTCTCTCTCTGTCTCTCCCTCCATCTCTGTAACTCTGTCTTTCAAATAATAAAATAAATAAATCCTTAAAAATGAATCTTTTAGGCTGGCGCCATGGCTCACTAGGCTAATCCTCCTCCTGTGGTGCCAGCACCCCGGGTTCTAGTCCCAGTTGGGGCGCTGGATTCTGTCCCAGTTGCTCCTCTTCCAGTCCAGCTCTCTGCTGTGGCCCGGGAAGGCAGTGGAGGATGACCCAAGTGCTTGGGCCCTGCACCTGCATGGGAGACCAGGAGGAAGCGCCTGGCTCCTGGTTTTGGATCTGCTGGGTCTTAGTCCACCCGAACGAGGATGGACCGGGTCCGAAGGAAGCTCGCCGTTCCCCAGCCTCCCAATCCCGGAGACAGTCAGACGCAGCGGGGAGTCAAGTCAAGCAAGCAAGAACTCGGTTTATTGCACGTGTAGCAAAGCCTTTTAAAGCACAAGACCATATGATTACTGGGGCAGGGCATAAGGACCAACCAATTACTTAAAAGGTCATTTTACGGGGTGACTTTTTACAGGACCAGCCACATGTCTGTACACTCCTCATCAGTTGTCACCTCCCCTGATGCTGCGCAGCCAATCAGCTTTGGTGGTAAACGACTTTGGGTACTGCCCACCTTACTTCCTTTGGGCGCCATCTTTGAATTGCCACGTGTGCCTAATTTCCCCATAGGCGCCATCTTTGAATTGCCTCCTGTGCCTAATTTCCCCACAGGATCGGCGCAGCATGCCAGCCATAGCAACCATTTGGGGGGTGAACCAGCGGAGAGGGAAGACCTTTCTCTCTCTCTCTCTCTCACTGTCTAACTCTGCTTGTCAAAAAAAAAAATATTTTAAAAAATTTTTATTTAAATTGGGGGTGTGGAGATGGAGATTGAGGTCAGGATGGGGAGAGAGAGTTCATTCCCATCTGCTGGTTCACTCCCCACATGGCTGGGGGCTGGGCCGGAGACAGAGCCAGGAGCCAGGAGCTCCACACAGACGTCCACATGGCTGGCAGGAGCTCACTCCCTGGAGCCCTCACTGTCACCTCCTAGGGTCTGCATTGTTGAGAAGTGGGGTTAAGGAGCCAGAGGCAGGAAGGCGTCCAGTTCAGGCATTCTGATGTGAGCTACGGGCACCTTCAGCCTTACGCCAAGCACCCGCCCGTGAAAATACTGCTAGCTAAGCTACAGAACATTCCTAATCCGATCAGCAGAAGAAAAAAAATCTTCCGTCATGCATCGCATTTGGTTATCAGTTTCTATGACCTGCCTGCCTTTAACAACTCCCTAGACTGATTTTCTTTCTCTCTTTTAAAAATGTATTTTATTTATTTGAAAGGCGAGTGACAGAGAGAAGGGGAGGCAGAGAGAAAGAGGTCTTCCATCCAATGGTTCACTCCTCAAATGGCTGCAATGGCCAGGGCTGGGATGTCCACCCACACACATCTCTCGTGACACAGATGTTTTTTGAAAAAGTGTGGCTAAGTTAAAAAAAAATTATATTTATTTGAAGGGCAGTGTGTGTGTGTGTGTGTGTGTGTGTGGAGAGAGAGAGAGAGAGAGAGAGAGAGAGAGAGAGAGATTTTTCATCTTCTGATTCATCCCCAAATGCATGCCACAGCTGTGCCTGGGCCAGGCTGCAGCCAGGATCTGAGAACTAAGCCGCTCTCCCAGGCGGGTGGCAGGGTCCCGACCACTTTAGCCGTCGCCTGCTGTCTCCCAGGGTGCACGTTAGTAAGAAGCTGGAATCCGAATCTCAGCCAGGGCTTGAACCCAGGCACTCTGACATGGGATGCAGGCGCCTCAACCTGGTGTCTTTTTTTTTTTTTTTTTTTAAAAAAAAGACGTATTTATTTATTTAAAAGGCAGAGTTACAGAGAGGCAGAGGCAGAGGCAGAGAGAGAGAGAGAGAGAGGTCTTCTGTCCACTGGTTCACTCCCCAAATGGCCATGGAGCTGGGCCGATCTGAATCCAGGAGCCAGGAGCTTCTTCTGGGTCTCCCATGTGGATGCTAGGACCCAAGGACTTGGGCCATCTTCTACTGCTTTCCCAGGCCATAGGAGAGAGCTGGATCAGAAGGGGAGCAGCCAGGACTCGAACCGGCGTCCATATGGGATGCTGGCACTGCAGGCAGAGGCTTTACCCACTACACCAGAGCGGCGGCCCCAATCTGGTGTCTTAACTGCATACAAATGCCTGCCCCCGGGTCAGTCATTTTGCCGAGTGTCATTCAATGTGAGTTTCATCGACACCGATTAGACACAAGTTTTACATTTGTGGCAGGAGTGCCCCAGCCGCCGCGTCGTGCAGCCCTCTGCACGGGGGGGTGGGGGGGGTCACAGTGTGCTCTGTCACAGGAGGTGTTGGCCCCGACCTCTTGGCTAAGCTGGGCCCAGCAGGTGTCTCTTCTGTGAAGCCACAGCCCTCCCCCTCCCTTTTTTTCAAGCATTTCTGAATTATTAAGAGGTTGTGGCCAAATATACACGCCGGGTACCATTGTAGCCATCTGGACGCACTCAGTTCAGTGGCATTAAGCACTTTGAGGTTCTTGTGGAGCTGTTGCCACCATCCATCCCCAGGACTTTCCCCACTGAAGTCCTTGGAGGCTCTGGGCTGGAATCTGCCTCCTTCCAGACTCCCTGCAGCTGGCTCCGGCTGTTGTCCCTGGGGCACCCAGCAGGACCCTCCTGAAGGTCACACCGCGACCCCCTCTTTCCCTGCTCCCCGGCTCTTCCACTGTGCTCCCAGCCAGGCACAGCCGGCTCCTCTAAGGAAAGAACACGAGGACTCAGGTAATCTTTCTCCAAGAACAAAGACAACACATCTCAGAATCCCGTCCTCAGTGGACAGGATGGAGAGACAAAAAGGAATCTGTCTTGAATGTCGGTAAAGCCCGATCTGGCCAGAATTCTGCTTTTTTTTTTTTTTAAAGATGTATTTACTTGAAAGTCAGAGTTACACAGAGAGAGAAGAGGCAGAGAGAGAGAGAGGTCTTCCATCCGCTGGTTCACTCCCCAGATGGCCGCAACGGCCAGAGCTGCGCCGATCCGAAGCCAGGAGCCAGGAGCTTCTTCCAGGTCTCCCACGTGGGTGCAGGGGCCCAAGGACTTGGGCCATCTTCCACTGCTTTCCCAGGCCATAGCAGAGAGCTGGATTGGAAGAGAAGCAGCCAGGACTGGAACCAGCGCACATATGGGATGCCAGCACTGCAGGCCAGGGCATTAACCCGCTGTGCCACAGTGCCGGCCCCTCTGGGGGTTTTGTTTAAGACCCAAGCCTCCTTTGCCTTCCACAGTCTCTGAGCTATGTGTGTTGTCGTCAGAGGCACAGAGTTCACTATAGGGCAGCCCCAGCAGCCACCATCCTACGTCTGTCTCTGTGACTCTGAATATTCCAAGTAGCCCACGCAGTGGAGTTGTGCGCTATTTGTCTTTTTGTGACTGGCTTAGCTCACTTAGCATAAAGTCTTCAAGTTTCATCCACATTGTCACACGTCAGAATTTCTTTCCATTTAAAAACCGAGTAATATAGTCCGTTGTACATAGGGGCGGTGTCGTGGTACAACGGGATCCCATGTGAGTGCAGGTTTGTGTCCCGGCTGCTCCACTTCCTATCCTGTTCCCTGCTGATGGCCTGGGAAGGCAGCAGAAGATGGCCCAAACGCTTGGGTCCCTGCACCCATGTGGGAGACCCAGACAGAGTTAGTTCCTGGCTCCTGGCTTTGTGGTAGAGCAGCTCCGGCTGTGGCGGCCATCTGGGGAGTGAACCAGCGGATGGAAGACCTCTCTCTCTCTCTCTCTCTCTGCATCTCAAATAAGTAACTAAAATTTGAAAATATCTGTTGTATGTCTGTACCACCCTTCATCCATTCTATTGCTGGGCACTTGGGCTGCCTGGTGAGTGGTGCTGGTAGGAACTCCTGTACGAACCTCTCTCCCAGGGCCTGCCTTCCTTCTTCCGGGCATACAGCCTCAAGTGGATTTGCTGGATAGTTTTGTTCCCCTTCTTAACTCCCAAGCGCCTTGGGAGAGACACTCTGAGGCTGCTTAACTATGCTGTTATTCTGCTCATTGATTTATTTATTTGAGATGCAGAGTTACAGAGAGAAGGAGGGAGAGTCACAGAGAGAGAGAGAGAGAGAGAGAGAGAGAGAGAGAAGAGAAGAGAGAGAGAGAGAGGTCTTTCATTCGTTGATTCACTTCTCAGCTGCCAGGAGCTGAGCCTGTCTGGAGCCAGGAGCCAGGAGCTTCTTCCCGTCTCCCACGTGGGTGCAGGGGCCCAAGCACTTGGCCCATCTTCCACTGCTTTCCCAGGCCATAGCAGAGAGCTGGATCAGAAGTGGAGCAGCCGGGACTTGAACTGGCGCCCATATGGGGCGCCGGCACTGCAGACAGCAGCTTTACCTGCTAGGCCCCAGCCCCAGCCCCCCAATCAATCCTTCTAATGGTTCCAAATGGCGATTTTCTAATTCCATTCCCCTTTCCACATTGCTTAGTTGGCGTTGGAGAGTAGGGGAAAACGGCCCTTCTCCCCCACTTCCTGATGACCATGGGGAAGCGCAAGGCCTTTATGTCCTCTTCGCCATGGGGCAAACCCAGCCCTTGCAAGCTGTCTTCCAAGCTACCCAGGCAGCTTGCCTCGGACGAACTACATTTCCCAGCGGCCTCCGGGGGCGACGTCATCAGCGAGCGCGGCGTGCGCCTCGCAAGCCGGTTTGGGCGAGCCCGCGGTGGCGGCGGCGATATGGCGGACGTGCTGAGCGTCGGGGTGAACCTGGAGGCCTTCGCCCAAGCCATCAGTGCCATCCAGGCGCTGCGCTCCAGCGTGAGCAGGGTGTTCGACTGCCTGAAGGATGGCATGCGGAACAAGGAGACGCTCGAGGGCCGGGAGAAGGCCTTCATTGCGCACTTCCAGGACAACTTGCATTCGGTCAACCGGGACCTCAAGTAGGTACCGGTGGAAGGGGCCCGGGCCGGCACCGGCGCCGCTGCGACCCTGCTAGACCCCGCGCGGGGCTTCCCGTCCCGGGGCCGTGCAGCCTCCGCCTTGCCTGGCCGCGCGTTCCCTCCGAGCCTGGGCCCGCTTCCTCGTCTGCCCGCTCTTGGCCTTCGCTCCCGGCAGGCTCCCGCCGCCCTCCACGCCCCCGTGGTCGCCCCATTCTCTCCTGCGAGCTCGGCAGGTTCCTCACCGGTGGGCCCGGTGGGCCCCGTCGTGTCAGGCCCAGCAGGACCCAGGCAGCTGCGCGCCCCTGGAAGTCATCAGCCTCGAGCCCACCCCCGCCCCCAAGCGAACGGGTGCATCTCCTTCCCGGGCCCCGGCCCCGGCCCGGCCCAGCCACCCGCTCAGTTCTTCCCCAGCAGGGAGCTGGTCTCTGAGCCAGGTTCATCGGGACCCTCCACGCCCCCTCCCCAGCACTCTTCGTCGTGGCCTTTAGGGGCCCGGGGCGCACATTGATTCTGTCCAGCTAAAGTCGCCTCCTGAATGCACGCGAGGGTGAGGTGTGAATGCCTGGCACCTGTGGGTCGCTCGGGTGAACTGCCTTCCCTCCTTGGGAGAGTGGGTGCCCCTGTTGGCGGGGGAGGGCTTTGGTGAGCTGGTGGTCCAGCTCAGTCTCCTTAGTAACCGGTGGAAGGAGGAGGCAGAATGGAGGACAGGGTGGTGGCCAAAGGATGGTGCCTTTGGTCCCCCCACCCCCGCCCCCTAGTACGTCATACACCTGCCGGGACTCCACAAGTACCTGCTGTTCTGGCTCAGCACCCGCTCCATGCTTTGCCTGCTCAAGGGAGGCTCTGGTTGTTCCTTGCTGGCTCCCGGGGTCCTTGGAGCCCCCGCCCTTGCTCTCCAGAGTTCTCCTGCCGGACTGGGCTGTTGGACACACGCCCGTGGTGGTGTCTTCCTGTTCTGTGTGCTCTCTCTGTGTTGCTGAGTTTTGCCACCTGTGAGCATCACGCACGACTATCCCGATGCGAACGGTAAATAATCAGCGTCGACCCCGGTGCCCGCTGCTCTGCCAGACGCGGTGGTGTGCACGTGGAGCCGAGGACCCCGAGTGAGCAGTGTCGTCCGGGAGGCCGACTGGTCGGGGAGAGGTCTTGACTCCGGTGCCCTTAGCTTTTCTGCTCCTTTTTTTTTTTTTTTCAAAGATTTATTTTTATTTATTTGAAAGTCAGAGAGAGGAGAGGCAGAGAGAAAGAGAGAGAGAGTTCTTCCATCTGCTGGTTCACTCCCCAATTGGCCGCAATGACTGGAGCTGTGCCAATCTGAAGCCAGGAGCCAGGAGCTGCTTCTGGGTCTCCCACGTAGGTGCAGGGGCCCAAGCACTTGGGCCATCCTCCACTGCTTTCCCAGGCCATAGCAGGGAGCTAGATAGGGAGTGGAGCAGCAGGGACTCGAACTGGCGCCCATATGGGATGCCGGCACTTCAGGCCAGGGCATTAACCCGCTGCGCCACAGTGCCAGCCCCAGCTTTTCTGCTCCTTGGGATTGGCACCAGGGAGCTCCATGAGGTTCAGGTGCGCCCACTGAGGGGTTTCTGGGTTGTCCCTAATCTTTCTTACCTTTCAGAAAGCGCACTCGTGGTGGATGGGGTACTGGGCAGCCTCTGACTGGTGTGGCTGGCTTCTGGCGGGAGCTCACGTGGGCTCGGGCTGACGCGCTGTATCTGCTTCCTCCCCAGTGAGCTGGAGCGGCTGAGCAACTTGGTGGGCAAGCCGTCGGAGAACCATCCTCTGCACAACAGCGGGCTGCTGAGCCTGGACCCCGTGCAGGACAAGACGCCGCTCTACAGCCAGCTCCTGCAAGCCTACAAATGGTCCAACAAGGTACGGGGGCGCTGAGCGGGGCCGAGGTGTCCCGTGTTGCCCGCGGGCAGCGAGTTGGGGCGGGCGTTGGTTTCCGCTTTGTGCTTGGTCTGGCGTGAGGCCGTGAGCCGCAAGTCTGGGAATTTCCCTACACGCTGCTCAGGCCATCCTGGAAGGCTGCAGGGCGCATCGTGTCGGTGGGCCACGCGTGGGCCACTGCATCTTTAATCATTTCCGAGTCAGCTGGAGTCAGGGTGTAGGGCAGCTTTAAGAACCACTTGGAGTTGTGTAGGTTGTCCGGGAAGGCCTCCCAGCTTTCACCAGGTTCCCAGAGGGGCCGAGACCCCCAGAAGGCTCAGGACTGCCAGTGCGGGTGCTCGGCGCCCCCACGGGTTTGTATTCTCGTGCTGTCTTCCCTCATCGGTGGGACAACGTCCCTGGGATGCTGTTTGTTAGACGCCTGCTTTCTGTAGGCTCCTAGTGAGGGAGGGTGGCACTGACCCGGTCCCTGGGACCTGGTGTTCGTGGTTTCCTTTGGCAGGCAGGCCGGCCCGTGGCATAGGCCTCAGACAGCTGTGGAAGGAACCCACACGAGGCTCATGAGCTGGAAACGGCCTGTTTACCCACGAGTTCTTTGGTTCGGAACTGTGCGTGCCTGTCTGTTGATGGGGAACATGTCTGGCACACACACACTCGGGGCTGTGTGTGCCCGTCTGTTGACAGGGAACACGTCTGGCACACACACACACACCCGCGGTGGACACTTCTGTCGGGAGCTGCAGTGCCCCCTCCAGTTCTCCCTCCCCTTGCCCTGCCTTGATGGTTTTACTGGTGTGTAGAGTTTTTCCTTTGAATTTCCCTGTGGGGATCTTTTTTGTATTTGATTTTGAAGTGGAACACCAGAAGCTCAGTTCGAGATGCAGGGAGATGATTTACCATGAGGTATAAGGAACGAACTTGAACTTTGAATGTGTACGTTTGGCCCAGAAGGCTTTCCCCAAACTCTGGGCCGCTGGAGACCAAACCCCAGTTTGTTTAGATTAAACCTAAAGGTGTGGAAGTGGGGGAGGGGCCGTGTCCTGGGAGGCCCAGGGTTCTGATGGAGTGACGGGGTGGGTCACGCCCCTGCTCTCGCTAGCCTGCTTTCTGTTGGCCCCATGAGAAGTCCCACTGGTGGGAAAGATGGCCCGGCATTTCTAAGTGCGCCTGGTCCTCGTCCTTGTTGATCACGTCGTGTCCCTGGCAGGTGCTGGGGGAGGATTCTGGCCGTGCCTGGAAGATGTCCACGCATGGGATTCTGCTCGCATCACCGGAGGCGCAGGAAGTGGGGCTTCTTGGCGCTGGGGGAGGCGGTTCCCAGAGGTTCTCCTGAGGTGACAGAGGTGGTCCTCAAGGCTGGCCGGGTGCAGGACAGACAGCCTAGTTAGAGACGTCGGCCCTGCCCCCGCTGCCCCGCCCCGGGCCGTCCTGTTTCCCTTCATTGTTTGCCCGGGCGTTCTTGCTGGTGGTTGGGTGGAATCGCTCAGTAGGTGCATGGTGTGGCTTCTCTGGCCGCGCCCCTCCATGACGCTTTCTGGTGTTTGGACCCGGAGGCCACGTTGACGAATGACGGGGGTGAAGTTGCTCTGGAGATAGGCCAGAACCAGGAGGATTTGCGGTGGTGGGAGGCATCAGCTGTGAGTGACCCAGACTTTTGGCCGAAGAGACTGCTCTTTTTTTTTTTTTTTTTTTAAAGATTTATTTATTTTACTTGAAAGGTAGAGTTACAGAGACACAGAGGGAAAGACAGAGTGAGGTCTTCCATCTTCTGATTCACTCCTCTCATGGCTGCAACAGCTGATGCTGGGCTGGTCTGAAGCCAGGAGCCAGGAGCTTCCTCCAGGTCTCCCACGTGGGTGCAGGGGCCCACGCACTTGGCCATCCTTTGCTGCCTTCCCAGGTGCATTAGCAGAGAGCTGTACTGAAGTGGAGCAGGTGGGACTGGAACCAGCCCTGCAGGGATGCCAGCCCTGCAGGCCACAGCGCCAGCCCCAAGTGACTGCTCTTAAACCAAGTGATAAGATTCACCTTTGGTGAGGGTAGTTTACTTACTCGTTGAATGTATTGTTCAGCTATGGAAATAGAAGTCGTTGCCCAGTGTGGCCGAGAGGCTGTGTGGTGCTGAGCAGACACCTGCGTGTGTGACTTCCTGCCCTCCAGGTGCTGCAGGGTGACAGTGCCTGTTGAAGCGTGTCCCCGGTGCCAGGCTGGGGCCCAGGCGTCTCCCTGGCCTGGTGACGCCAGACTCTAGGAAGTGCCTGTGCTGTTTCCCGCCTCCCTGGTGTGAGCAGACAGTGAGCTGTAAGAGATTCACCCTTTATTTTAGCGCTGAGCAAACTGGCTCGGAGAACTGACTGCTCGAGGCTCCCCAGCTCCGCTGGAATTTTGAGTTTCCTAAAATACCCAGTGTTCTTTCCTCTAAAACATGATGTTTTAGTCCAGCTTCATATGATATCTTTCTTTTCTTTTTTTAAAGATTTATTTTATTTATTTGAAAGACAGAGTTGCAGAGAGAGGGAGAGACAGAGAGCGGTCTTCCATCCAGTGGTTCACTCCTCAGATGGCTGCAATGGCTGGAGCTGAGCCTCTCCAAAGCCAGGAGCCAGGAGCTGTTTCTGGGTCTCCCATGCTGGTGCAGGGACCCGAGGACTTGGGCCATCTTCTGCTGCTTTCCCAGGTGCATTAGCAGGGAGCTGGATCAGAAATGGAGCAGCTGGGACTTGAATTGGTGCCTGTATCCGGTGCTGGCACTGCAGGCGGCCACTTTACCCGCTAAGCCACAGCACCAGCCCCAGTATGCTGATCTTTATTGGTCAAAGGGGGTGGAGATGGCTGATACATAGCACACATGTCCTTAAACTATTGCTTTTTGCAGGGCAGACATCACTAATCAACTGCTGTGTTCTTTCCTGCTGAGGTGTGTGTATTGCCTTAGAATCCTGTCACTGTCCTGGGGCCGGGTGTTGCCTGCCAGTTATCCGGAGGAGGGCTGCAGGGAAAGATCTCTTCACTTGTTTACTGGATGACGTCTACATGGATATGCGTTGTTGATCCCCCCCCACCCCCACCCCCCGCCTTAGGTGGATGGTAAGAACACACAGGGGAGAGCTGGTAGGCTCCAAACACAAAAGATAAGGAAGCAGCAAGGCTGGTTGCTTGGTTCCATCAGTTTTTGCTGTGCATATGTGTTACACTGTTACACTCTACCCTGTACATAGCATATGTATTACATGCTTTTTAAAATAATTTCTTTTTTAAAAAAATGTATTTATTTGAGAGGCAGAGAGAGAGAGAGGGCTCCCGTCTGTGGGGTCACTCCCACGGTGGCTGGGGATGTTCCCAGCCGAAGTCAGGAGCCAGGAGCTCAATGCAGGTGACAGGGCTCTAAGTACAGGAGCCGGTACCTGCAGGAAGCTGGAGTCGGGGCAGAGCCGGGACTGAAATGCGAGCACTGCAGGGTGGGACGTGGCCGTCCTCACCACTGGACGCGATGCCCGGCTCAGGTGGGACATGCTAATCAAGAAATTCATTAAAAAAAATAAACCTTGAAAGAATAGAGAGAAACAAGGGTAAGGGTGCCTGTGCAGAGTTACGTTTAGTAAACTCAAGAAACAGCCTCAAGGAATCCGCTCGTATTCCAGTTTCTGGCTGGTGACATGGAAGAAGCAAACAATTAATTCTGTGTGTTTATCTTGCCTCTTCAACAAATGAAAAGAGCTTTTTAATTGCCGAAGCTTTCATCATTCATCCTTTTACCCTCAAAGAGTCGGAACCAGCGAGTGCATCACTGTGCTGAGTGAGGTCTGGGCTAACTTGCCAGTGTCAGCTTTACGCGCTGTTGGCTAAGAATGGAAGGAAGTGTGGGTGACACTTTGATGCCACCCATCATGTGATGAACTTTCTGTTTTATGTGCTCTGGCCACGGAAAAGTCTCGTTCCTGCCTAATGACTAATTATTTTCTTCAGGGGTTTTTGTAATTTTCGTACAGTCAGTCGGAATATTAATTACACGGTAGTCGGCATAATTGTTAGAATAACACATTTAAAAATTAATCTCGTCTAATGAAATGATGTTGAGTTGCTGTGAGCAGCACTTCTCTTGTGCTGAATTGGGGAAAGAATTCAGCTTTTAACTCTTCTGCACCTATAGTCAGTTGTTCTATTGGGACGACAAGGCCTCCGCACTGGACAGGAGAGAACTGGTATCCACGCTGCCCTTGCCTGGCTGCTGTGCGCGGACCTGTGGAGCCGAGGTCGAGCCGCTGCCGAAGGCCCTCCCCGAGCTCCCAGCGGCCTGGCCCAGGCTTCCGTTCTTCCGTTCCCTTTGTCCACGGCAGAAGGCTGCTTCCTCCGTTATCCCGTGCTATCCCTGGCTGAAAGTCCAGGGCAGCTACGGATGCCGGGCCTGAGGGTTTATATTGTAACATAAGCCCCGCCCCTGTCCACACCCGCCCGTGTTAGGACACCGGCCTGAGGGTTTATATTGTAACATAAGCGCCCCTGTCCACACCCGCCCGTGTACTTGACGTCGTCTTTGATGATTTATAGTAGCAGATACCATGTACTGTTTGAGGAGTCTTGGCAAGAACATAGTCTGTGCCTGCTCAGTACAGATGCGGCTTACCCCCCCCCCCCCCCCGACATTTTCCGCCCACCGTTGGTTGGATCCACACATGCAGGCCCCACGAGGAGGGGGCGCTGGATGGGCAGGCTGAGCTTTGCCTCTCCCTGGTGGTATATCTGAGCTGTTGCTTTCAAACGGGGTTGAGGAATGGGCTCAGAGCAAGGTGTCTGGCTGTCTTTTATTTTTTCAATGTTCTCATTTTTTTTATTAAAGAGGCAGCAACTTTTTTTTTTTTTTAAGGAATTATTTATTTATTTGAAAGAGTTCGAGAAGGAGAGACAGTGAGATCTTCCATCTACTGGGGCACTCCCCAGATGGCCACAATGCCCAGGGTTGGGCCAGGCTAAAGCTAGGAGCTAGGAGTTTCATCTGGGTCTTCCATGTGGGTAGCAGGAGCCCAAACACTTGGGCTATCTTCTGCTGCTTTCCCAGGCCATTAGCAGGAGCTGGATGGGAAGTGGAGCAGCCGGGACTTGAACCAGTGTCCATATGGGATGTGGTGGCACAAGCGGCAGTTTTACTGCTGCGCCATGACACCGGCCCTGAGCGGCAAGGTTTGTCCTGAGAACGTGCTGACGTAAAGTCTGAAGTTGTCGCCTCCGTGCCTCCTCCTGAACGCCTACCAGAAGCCTTAAGTGTCTGTCGCATTGGTGCCACTTGTCTGTGTGGGGCGCTCTCTGCGCTGTGTTACACTGCCTTGCCTTACGGACCCTGTCCACGTTTTAAGGGTCCCAGAGGAGAGGCCCCATGTCCCTCTTTTCTTTGCTGAGAGTCCCTGGCACCTAGCAAGGTCAGGGTGCACAATAAGCATTCGGTTAAAATTCCCTGAATGAAGGAGAGGTTGAATAAAAGCTTTTGCTCTGGCCAGCGCCGCGGCTCACTAGGCTAATCCTCCGCCTGTGGCGCCGGCACCCCGGGTTCTAGTCCTGGTTGGGGCACCGGATTTTGTCCGGTTGCTCCTCTTCCAGTCCAGCTCTCTGCTGTGGCCCGGGAAGGCAGTGGAGGATGGCCCAAGTGCTTGGGCCCTGCACCCGCATGGGAGACCAGGAGGAACCTCCTGGCTCCTGGCTTCAGATTGACGCAGCACCGGCCGTAGCAGCCATTTGGGGGGTGAACCAACGGAAGGAAGACCTTTCTCTCTCACTCACTGTCTAACTCTGCCTGTCAAAAAAAAAAAAAAACAAACAAACAACTTTTGCTCTGGACTTTCTAACTTACAACCCCTTTTGTGGTTTGCTTGCCTGTGTTCTTGATGAAGTGTGCTAAGGGCATTCCGGAGTCCGGCCGTGCTGCTGCTGGGTGGGAGCTGGGTGGGAGCTCCTGCAGGAGGCCAGGCTGCCCTCCGGAAGGGTGACTCGGAAGGGCCGGGCCGGATCAGTTGGTAAACTGGCGACGCTCCGAGGGCTGAAGTTAGCAGTTTTATCTACGCCATCTGTTGCTGGCGCACCCTTCTTAGTGCGCCCACTCCATGGCCAGTCCGGGGAGAGGGGTCCAGCGGTGACCCGTGGGTGTGAACTGAGTGCAACTGGTCTGAGCACCCACACCTGGCGCAGCACTGAGAGGGCGGCTTTACCAGCTGTGCCACAGCACCGACCCCCTCGTGTGTAGTTTTGAGCAAGGGTCCAGGCGCCACGCTCGCAGGTTTTTTCCCCTGACTCTGGCCTTCGTTGCAGCCAGCCACTGCGAGGGGGCTTCTGGCAGCGTGGTTCTGACTAGCATAGACGGCCCCCGGTAGCCTTGAACCCTACCCTCCTCTTCTCCCTCCCGCTCCCAGGCCCCGATCCCATGTGGGCCATTAAGGAGAGAACAGAGGGTAATGCAACCAAGCAGAAAAAACAACCACATATGAGCACGTGGCTGGATTTCTCGGTCCTGTGGGGTTCAGAAACGTCAGGGCTGTGCGTGAGTTCAAGTTTCAGATGCCCGGGGTTCTGGGCCACCTCTGCACAGAATAGCACAAGTGAAGAAGCTCTGAGCTGTTGCCTGGCGTGTGAAATAGGGACAGTTCCATCTGTGTCACGTTCAGCGAGCCCATGCACGGGAACGGCCTTGGGGCTGCTCCCACACATCGGGACTGAGCTGTGGCGAGCTGGTGGTGTGCTCCCACACATTGGGACTGAGCTGTGGCGAGCTGGTGGTGAGCAGCCAAGGGCAGGTGTCCGGCGGGGGTGCGCAGCGGTCACGAGCACTGCCCCGGCTCACGTCCCAGTTCCGCCTGCGTGTCTGTGAGTCGCCTCAGTCTTCCGATCTCTGGAATGGGGACGATAGTTATAGCTCCTTCAGAAGGCTGGGGCTGAAAGAGGTGATAGGAGCCAGTGCTGCCCAGGGGCTGGGTTACTGTCTGACCAGACAGCGCTGAGGACAGGCACGGGACAGCTGGGGCCACTCCTCCAGTGACTTCTGCTCCATCCCCAGGCCCCGACACTTCGGCGTGTTCTCAAGTCCTCTAGGCACGCAGGCTTAGATGGTAACAGCGCACGTGAGTGTGAGTGTGAGTGTGCACACACACTTTCCTCCTGAAGTCTGGGCGTGGAGGCGAGGGGTGGGGAGGTCAGGGAGGGCTGTGGACTTGAGGGGCCCCAGAGAGGCAGGGGCACAGGAGGAGTGAGGAGCTCGCCGACAGGGTGGGAAGGGCGCGTCGTCCGCAGGGCTGCCCGCGGGTCCAGGCCGAGGAGGGCCCTTCCCACTCCACGTTCACTCAGGGCCGTCTTCCAGAGCTCGCACTTCGCGGCAGCTCTGTGTCCTCTGCTGCATGGGAAAGCTGCGGGTGGCTGGTGTCGGTGTTCAGTGTTGTGTTCAGGACTGGGCCAGCTCAGAAGCCAGCGTCTGGTCGTACCTGGTCCGCGGCTCGGGGGTTTGTGCCCCAGGACTTCCCAGCAGCTTTCGGACTGGGGGACCCTGCTGCGCCTCAGCTTCTCACCAAGCCGGTGCCCGGCGGGCAGTGGCAGCTCCTGCCCTGGGGGCTTGCTGATGGCCATGGCTTTGTCACACCTGGTGCCCAGGACCCTGCCCGGGGTCTGGTAAGTGGGCGTCTGCAGTGGCTGTTCTTTTCCTTAGTGCCAACGGCAAAGCTGTCGTCCAGCTGCTTTAGCCGGACAGAATGTTTTGTCTCAGCTGCTTCGTGTCCAGCGCTGGGACCCCATGCCAGTGGCTTTCCCCTGAGTCCTGCTCCCTCGTCGTGGGGACGGAGGGTGGCCCGTTCAGCTCCAGCGAGGGAAGCGCCTGTGGTGTTACAGGTGCATCCGTGTGGGTTTGGAATTGAAAGCCTGAGCTGGGCCTGGGGACTTGTCCTCCCCTGCTGCTGTCCCGGGACGTTTCTGGGGCCCACAGCCATTGCGGATGCTCCTGACGCCTTGGACTGCCCCAGAGCAGCGCTGCAGGCCTGGAGGTCTCGCGTGGAGAATGACCGTACGGAGGTCCTCCGCACAGCGGTGGCTCCTGGGGAAATGTTAGCGCAGTTCAGGCCGTGTCCCTAGGCTGGCTCACTCCCACCTCCGGACGCCCCACTTCTAGTTGTGCAGCTTTCTCGCCGCTGGACTCGGGCTTGTGACTCTCGTTCTTCCTCTGGAAAGCGCGCGGGGCTCTGTTTTGGACATCACGGGCCTGCCCTGGGCTGCCGCCAGCAGCCACCCGTGCGTGGGGACTCACGCCTTTTTCCTTGTTGGCGCGCTGACTTAGCCTCTTCTGGACCCGTGAGGCTGCGGTGTGCAGCCAGAGCCCAGGTGGAGGGAAGCTGTGCGTCGCTTTTCTGCTCGCTGAGCCGCAGGGTGGTGGTGGGAGCATCCCGGGACTGGGCAGAGGATCTTGCTACGCCTCTCACTCTCTTGTCTTTTTCCTGCTGGTTCGGGCCAGGGCTCGACTGGTAGTTTCTCTCCCATTGAACACACTCCCCCTCCTTGCCACACAGTGACACCTGAGTCTTCAGCCTGAGATCCAGGGCCAGGTGTCTGAGGACCCGCCGGACACCTGCCCTTGGCTTCTCACCAGCCTCTCAGACTGAAGCAGGCTGGAACTGAAGCCCTGCCTCCTGCCTCCCACAGGCCTCACCAGACCTGCTGCCCGTGGTGGGGGCCTTCTCCAGCCGCGTGCCCGGACCCCTGGGTGTCCGCTGAGGCTGCTGCTGGCCCTCACACCCATTGGCCCGACTGTTGATTCCACCTCTTCACAACCTCTCGGCTCTCCATGTTGACCATTGCTGCCTGAGCCCTGGCCCGCACTGTTGCCTGGGGCGCAGCCGTCCCGTGTCCTGCCCATTCTAATCTGTTTTCGGGGCATCTGTGTGGAGTTCTGCCTTTGTTGCTGTTGTTCATGATTTTCTCCTCCAGAAACCCGAGTCTGGAAGCAGGCGGACCTGTGGCCAGGCAGCCCTGCCTCAGTTTCCTCATCTCTGCAGTGCCAGCCTAGCCCCGCCTGTTGGTGGTTGAGGGTGGCGTGAGTGGGTCTCTGCACGCCGCCAGCTTAGCGTCGGCACTGCACGGTCTGGCCACAGTCCGCTCCTGTGGCCCCTCCCTCTCTGCCTTCCTGGGTGGGGTGGACGGTCACAGCTTTTTATTGTGGAAAATTTCAGCTACACACAACTGGAAGAGGATGGTGTAGTGACCTCCTATGTCACTACATAGGCTTCCGCAAATGGGGACGTTTTGCCTTGTCTCATTTCTTTCCCCATTTTCCCTCCCTCCCTCTTTTTCTTTTTTCTTCATTCTGTTTTTTTTTTTTCCCCTAAGATTTATTTATTAGCTTGAAAGTCAGAGTTAGAGAAAGGGACGGAGAGAGCGAACTCTTCTGTCTGCTGGGTCACTCCCCGAGTGGCTGTAGTGGCCACCACCGAGCCAGGCCTCCTACATGGGTGGCAGGGTCCCAGACAACGCCTGGGCCATCTTCTGCTGCTTTCCCCAGGCTGTTAGCAGGGAGCTGGGTTGGAAGCTGGGCGCTAGGACCTGAACCGGTGCCCCGTGGGATGTGGGCGTTGCGTCAGCGCTTTAGCTGCTGTGCCACAACGCTGGCCCGGTGTTCTTTTTCAGTAGGGATGAGGGAGTGGAGGGGTCGGGGTGGGAGCTGGAGCGTTTGGAAGCAGATTCCTGACCTCGTGTCTCGTTTGCTGTGAACGCTTCAGTTCCGAGCTGCTCTCCTCCCGCCTTCTGCTCCTTCTGCCGGTTCATCTGGGGTTCATTGCAGGTCCCCCAGGGAACGGGACTTCTGTCTCGGGCCTCTGCACGTGTTCTTCCTTCTGCTTTCTTTGGAAAACTCCTGTTCATTTGGCTCTCAACTCAGCGCTGTCTGCCCTGGAAGCCTCCCGGGGCGCTGTGGAGCCGGGTGGCCCGTGTGTGCCCCCTTTGTTGCTCTTACCCACGCGCCTGTTTGCTAGTCTCTGTCCCCCTAAGTTTAAGCTTTCTCCTATGTTGGGACTGAGACTTTGGGCCAGTTACCTAGCACCTCAGGCCTCAGCCTGCTGGACCGTGCAGTGGCCGTAACCCTAGCGTCCCGGGGTCTGAGGGTGGATGCGGAGATGTGTATGAAGTTTCTAATTCAGGGCAGGGCACAGGTGAACAGCGGTTCTTATCTCTAAGTGTGTGAGAAAACCATGTTTGGAGTTCAGTTGAAGCCTCTGAGTTCTTGGTTTTTCCCTTTTATATACATATATTTTTAAAGAGGCTTTTTTTTTTTTTTTAGATTCATTTTATTTACTTGAAAGGCAGAGTTCCGGGGGGGGGGGGTTTCCATCTGGTCTGCTGGCTCACTCTCCACATGGCCAGGAGCTTCTTCTGTGTCTTCCATGTGGGTGCAGGGGCCCAAGCCCTTGGGCGCTCCTCTGCTGCTTTCCCTTGCACATTAGCAGGGAGCTGGATGGGAAGCGGAGCAGCTGGGACTTGAACTGGTGCCCACATGTGCTGCTGGTGCCGCAGGGGGCGGCCTAACCACTAGATTTCCCTGGCTTTCCCTTCTGAACCTGTGCCTATTGCCTTCACCTTGACTTTCAGACTCTTGTTGTGGTTGCCTGGGAGTGGCAGCGGGCTGTATCCTGACATCTCCGACCAGCGTAGGCGTCACTGGTCAGGGGCTGTGCGTCAGCGCTGCCTGCTGCTCACGGAGCTGTCCTTTGGCTTTGAGACATGCGCTCTGCGCTCCCCTGGGGGGGGGGGGGGGCGGCGTTCCCTGCTCAACCGCTTGTTTTGGGAGGCACAGCTTGCTGCAACATCTCGGGCACAGTTCCTGCAGGTTGGGGCCTTGGCTCTGCCTCTGTTTTCCTCGCTGACTTGACAGAGCGCATGGAACTCCCCAAGACCCTCGCTCCACTCTGGGGACGTCTAGTGTTTGTGCCCCCAGCCCCGCCCTGCCTGTCAGTTCAGCCCTAGGAATTGGAGGCGCTTTCAGCCTCACTGAGGATGGCTCTGCCCTGCGGCCTGGGCTCAGGGGTGGGGAACCTGGAGCTGTAGGACTGACCGGGTCCTGCTGCTCGCTGGCCCCTGCCTGGAACGGCAAGCACCGTCTCTTGGGTTCTTGCCCGCTGCCTCCTCCAGCCCCGATAAAAGTGTTTCTGCGGCGAGGGCCACGCAGAGCTGATCGCATCCGCTCTGCCCCGCGGCCTCTGGGCAGCTGCGCTGGACGCAGTGTGCTGCATGCTGCCTGCCTGTCCCCTTCTGTCCCGAGCAGGAGCTGTGGACTCGCCCGCGGAGGTGAGTGAGGAGGGCCACTCCTGCCGCATTTCCACACAGGCTTTGCTTCCTGTGTCTGAGTGTTAGATCTCGGGGGACCTCAGCCCGCAGATAGGTCACTGCACCTCGCTTTACAGAGAGGGGCCGTCCAAGGCCACGCCTCAGCTGCTTCTGGGGGCGCGCGACACATGGCAGCTTGGTACCGGAGCGCCCCCGGCTGTCAGAGGAGCAGGGCGGTTTCTCCCTCTGCTGAGACTCTAAGTTCTTGCCTTGTCCCTGTCACTGAGGCAGGAGCAGTGGTCTGTCCACGTGGCCTGTCCGCTGACAGCCTCACGAGGCCCAGCCCAGCGTGGCCGTGGCTCAGGTCAGTCGCCTTGACCTTCATGAGCGAAGCAGCCTCAGGCCCCGATTCTGGAGTCAGGCACCGCGTTTGCTTTAAGCCCTGCATGCGACAAGTTGGGATCTCAGGGAGTCGCTGGCATCGTGGGAAAGAGGACGGACGAGGGGCCCCTGACCACCTTCCCTGTTGTGGGAATGGGCGCCAGCTCCTCTGCCCAGTGGGATATGTGCTCAGCCCTCTGCCGAGTCATGAGCTGCTGGGGCCTGATGTCGGCCCTGTGTGTGTCCCTGGGTTTTCAGATCACACAACTGCACTGTGCCATGGTTATTTCCTGTCAGTGGGCCTCTCTGATGGTTGCTCACTCTGGGCTGGGCGCTCTCCTTGCTGCCTGTGTTAGGGTGGAGTTGAAGGGTGGGCATTCCGGTGGGAGAGAAGGGTTGTGCTTGTGGCCAGATGTTTCTCCTTGTACCCGCCTGTCCATTCAGTACTTAGACACCGAGTACCTGTGTGCGCCTGCGCCAGGTCCTGTTCTAGACACAGAGGGCAAAGCCGGCAATTCCCACATTCCCGGGGCCCTGGCCTCCGCGCAGTTCCCTGCCCATGACTGGTGGCGGAGGAGTGTAGGGCAGCGTAGGGCGCAGAGCCCCTGCTCGGAATAGCAGTTCCTGACTCCACTGCCAGCCCCTGCTTCCTTCTCGTCTTGTTTTTTTTTTTTTTTTTTTTCTTTTTTAATATTTATTTTTTTATTTGAAAGAGTTACAGACAGAGGAAGAGACAGAGAGAGGTCTTCCATCTGCTGGTTCACTCCCCAGTGCTGGAGCTGGGCCGATCCAAAGCCAGGAGCTTCTTCTAGGTCTCCTATGTGGGTGCAGGGGCCCAAGCACTTGGGCCATCCTCCGCTGCTCTCCCAGGCCACAGCAGGGAGCTGGATCGGAAGTGGAGCAGCTGGGACTCGAACCAGCGCCCGTATGGGATGCCGGCGCCACGGGCGGAGGCTTGGCCCACTGAGTCACAGCGCTGGCCCTGCTTCCTTCCCTCCTTCCGTAGACCAGCGGCCTGGAGAGCCTCAGCCTGCTGGTCCTTAGCGTAGCTCTCAGCGCTGGCTGACTTAATTGGCATGTGTAACTTATCTAGGAAAGTTCTGAACATAAAGGCAGTTCTGTCTTGCTCTCCTGGTGTCTTAAATATCATCCTGTTTTATAGCTTGCTGCATTTTAATGCTGTCACATGCTTAATGCAAATGCAAGCTTCTTGCTAGTGACATAGAGCGTTCTGGTGTGTTTGCCCTTGGCTGTCACCAGTTTGCTCTTCTGCTCCGGCCCAGGGCTGTGCTTGTTGTGAGGGGCTCTCCTTGACTTCAGGAGAACGCTAAATGTGTGTCTTGTACTTGTGTCCAGAGGGGAGACACAGGAGAAGTAGTCACTGGATCAGCTTTGGGAACGGACTTCCTCGCTGCCGTCGACCTCAGTCCCGACCCAGCTGGCCTGCTTCGGTTAAAAGAGGACTGTCCGCGCGTCCTTTGCCACAGTGGATTGGCGACACTGTTGCCAGGGGTTACACTTCTGTTACTCCCTGTACTATAGCACCCCCCCCCCCCCCCCCGTCCGTGAGGAAGTGTTCTGAGATGAGACCTGCAGTGGATGCCAAAGCCATGGTTAGTGCTAAACCCTGTGATTTACGCCTCTTCATCTTGACTAAGCACGCGTCCTTGACCTTGGCCATAATTGTTGTAGTTTGAGGTGTGGCAGCAAAACTAGCACACATGCCATTTCTTCCTAATTTCTCAGGTAAAAGGTTTGCTCTCACCATAGATCTTAGCAAACCTCCTCATACGATTTTTTTTTTTTTTAAGTCAAAAACTGCTACCTTTTCATCTAAACAAAGCACTTGATACTTCCTTTTGGCCCATGCGAATTGCTGACCTCACTGCTCTTGTTTTTAGGGGCCGATATTAGGTGCACGAAGGTTTAATTGAACATGAGCACTGTGATACCACGATAGTTGGACTGATGACCAAGACAGCTGCTAAGGGACTGATGGGTGGGTGATGCCTCCAGCCTACCCGTGTTGGACAGCGTGATCCCCACTCTGGGCAGGAGGGAGCAAGAGGGCATGAGGTGGCATCACACAGCTCAGAATGGTGTGCACTTTAGAACTTAAGAAGTATTTCCAGAACTTTCCATCTAATATTTTTGGACCTACAACCTTGGAAAGCCGACCATAGGTATGGGGGAGCTACTATAAGTGTGGCTTGGTCTGTTCAACTTTTCTTTAAACCCCTGGAGCCCTGGAGGACAGTTGGCCCGATGCCACTGCTCTGGTGCCTCGCGTGGGGCTGCCGGGTCCTGGCTGCTCTGTTCTCTCCACGTGTCTGAGCCTGTCTGGCCCTTTATCCAGACAGCCGATCCTAGGGAGATTTATCTGTCTTGGCAATTTAAAATCTCACTTTATAACCCAGTATATCTCAGAATGGAACGCATCGATTCAAACTGGGATGTCAACAGAGGGTGTTTGTGGGAGGAATTAGAATCACCGGAGTTTCAGAGTAGACCGAGGTCCTGACCTGTTTGTGAGCAGGAAAAGAGGAAGTGACTGTAGGTGAGTGTTGTTCGGTGACAAAGTGGGGATGTATTTTCCTTCTAGAGTCACAGTGGTGGCTTCTGGAAGGCGAGTTCGTCTCCGGGCTCCACCCTCTCACCGGCAGGAAGGGTCGGCGCGTGTTCCGTCCCCGCGCCTCGCCGAGGGGGCACTCTGAAGATCTTAGTTTTCTTTTCATCGACCTGAGCTTTCATCCCCTGTGCCCTCTGCTCCCAAACACTTAACTCGAGTCAGGGGAGACATTCCTGCTCAGCTAGATGGCTAAGCTTGGCTTGGATAGCAAAAATGCCAGCTCTAAATGCCTTTAAAATGTTAAAACATTTTATTTTTGTTAAAAAAAAAAAAAGAGGATTATGGAGGCCTCTCCCCTGTTTTTTTCCAGTCTAAAGCAGAGCAGTCCGTGTTAATTTTAATTGCTTGGATGAGCTCAAACATTGCGATTTTAATGCATTTTCACGGTAGCTCAGACAGCATAACCACATTATCCTCTGGCAGGTCCCTGGAATCCTCAGCCAAAACATCGTACTTGGGGACCTCAGCTTGTGGAGCCAGAGCGCGGTCACTTCCCGGCAAGTGTCTCGTGGGGAGTGTTGCTTCCCCTGGTGAGCCTTCTTCCAGCGAGCGTTGTTCCTCTCAGTCACATCCTGGTGGGCGTGCATGGCTGTCGAGGAAGGTGTGCGAAGCTGCTGGTTAGCAGAGGGTGCCTCTGGGGGAGCGGCTTCGTTGTTGGGAGTGGCAGCGTGGAAATGGCCTCTCGTGGGCTCCCCCGTCAGCACCCCCTTTGCTTTGGTCCTAAAGGGACAGATAGCGGCTGGCCTTGGAGGGCGCTTGCCAGTGGCTGCATCTCCCATCTTGTGCGCTCACTCCTCAGATAATAATAGCAAGTGTTGCTAAATGAGTGAGCAGAATCGCCCACCCCGCTTCGGGCCATCTTCTCTCGCCGGGACATTTGCAGCCGCCCGCGAAGTGACCTCCCTGTCTCAGCACCTCCAGTCTTCTCCCACACAGTGCCAGAGTGAACTTTCGAAGTGCAAGTTTGATCACGAATCTCTGGCTTCAAATGTGTCGATGACTCCTTGTCATGCGCAGTGTGGCTTGTGACCGTCCTGGGCGGCTCCTGTTCTGCCCAGCCCGGGCCCCCAGTCACCGCAGGCACCCGACACAGCCTGCGGCCCCGCGCTCTTGCCCTGCGTACCTGGGCCCCTCTCTCTGTGCTTGGCAAATACTTCCCAATCTTTCCGATTTTGTTCCTGGTTGCATCCGTGGGGGAAAGGTCTTTGCTAGCTTCTCAAGCCAGGGAGAGACAGGGTGCTTCTGATTCACAGGACAGCTGCCGAGACCTCTGCCTTCCGTTTGTGCATTCCGCTCACGGCCTGGCTCGCGGCCTGGCTCGCGGCCTGGCTCGCTGGAGGATAATGCGCATTAAGGTTGTGTGTGCGGGTTTTAACTAGTTTGGGGATACAAGCAGAAGGCAAATTATCTTGATTATTTTGAGGCGGACAGGAAGAGGACAAAGAAAGGATAGAGTGAACGTTTTAGGAGCACCCGTGTGTCCAGCTTCAGCAGCGTGTCACGCAGTGACCCGTCCATCTTGACTCAGCTCCTGGAATTCCAGGTTGGGGGGAGTCCGTAGTTGGGGCCCCAGGGCCTCATGGCCTGGGTTCAAGCCCTGCTTCTTCCCTCCACTAGCTTTTAATCTCGGGCAGCCTGCCCCTGTCTCCTGGGCTGTAGACGAGGTGGTGGGAGGTCTGCCCAGGGTCATTGTGAAGGCCTCAGAGGAGGGGCTGGTGCCGCTTGGCCTTGTGCTCACCCTCAGCTCTGGCCTCCTGAGGCGCAGGTGGCCCTGGTGTTAGTCCCTGGGGAGGGGACGCAGTGTCATGACGGAGAGGACTGCTGGAGCAGCTGAGTCCATGCCAGGTCCTCTGAGGCCCTGTGCGGCCCAGGTGCTGCACAGCCGTCGTCTGGAGAGCCAGAGCGCGTCCCAGGGCGGTGGCGCCCCACAACCAGGGCGCTGTTCTGTGAGGTGCAACTCGCAGTGTGTCCGTGACATCATGGGTGTAAGCTTCCCGACCACTGGCAGAGATCAGGGAGACCCTTGTGGACGTTTTTATTTTAAATACGCGAATGGGCTGGTGCATGGGACTCTGGCAAAGGAGACTCTGTCCGCTCAGTCCCTGTGTCGTCCTGTCATACTTTCAGGGGCCTTTCATATGCGTTGTTAACGTGTAACTTAGCTCCCCAAACCTTAAGGGTCATAGAAATAATCTCTGGTCTTGAATATCAGTACTCATTCTTCCCACGGCCTCTGCCAGCACCTGGTAGAGATGTTGCAGAAGTCATCTTAAGCATTAGATTGGATTCTTTTTTTTTTTTTAATTTATTTATTTATTTGAAAGTCAGAGTTACACAGAGAAGGAGAGGCAGAGAGAGAGAGAGAAAGAGAGAGAGAGAGAGGTCTTCCATCTACTGGTTCACTCCTCAATTGGCCGCAACGGCCGGAGCTGCGCCGATCCGGAGCCAGGAGCTTCTTCCGGGTCTCCCACATGGGTGCAGGCCAAGCACTTAGGCCATTTTCTACTGCTTTCCCAAGGCACAGCAGAGAGCTGGACTGGAAGTGGAGCAGCCGGATTTTGAACTGGCGCCCATATGGGATGCCAATGTTTCAGGCCAGGGCGTTAACCCACTGCGCCACAGCGCCGGCCACAGATTGGATTCTGAACTTGGGTCTGTGATCAGACCTCTATTCTGTGCATATTTGTGGGGACATTTTCCCAGGCAAACAAGTCCTTGTTTTTATCAAGATTCTTTTAAGGCATCTGTGGCCCCAGCGAGTTGTAAGAAACACTACCATGGAGGAAGAAATGTTGTTAGTTTTTGTTAAATGTTTATACCCTCTTAAAATATAACCAGTCTTTTAGTGATTAACATGTTATACTCTATAAAGCTGATTATAGAATCTTCAAACCAAAACAATTAGTTTAAAAGCATGCCAAGCCACTGCATTTGCAAACTATCTACTGCTGGCATAGATATAAAAAGAAAATCTTGCAGTCAGGGTCAGAAGGTCTGGCAGTGTAGTTCCTTTTATACCACAGCGTTCCTTGTAGTCCTGACTGCTGGGCTGGACAGAGCCGCCTGTGGCCCCCAGAGCCGGCGGGGCAGGGCCGGCGGGAGCAGGCTGTGAACTGGGTGCTGTGTGTCGTCGTAGAGCTGACTTACTCAAGGTGAGAGAAATAACTTCCGAAGCTGGGGTTCAGCCTCCGCCCTCCAGTGATTCACTCGGATTCACTCGTACCCCTGGTGGCCCCCCTTCCTTCCTGAGACGTCCTCCGGTGTGGCGGGCTTGGCTATGCGCGAAGGCTCTGTCGCGTCGCGCGCTGCTGCGGGCTGACGGCTGTGGACACCTTCCTCTGGAAAACGAGGGAGATGGTTTGAAGGTGGGCGGCGCTGTGTGGCTGGTGGAGAGTGCGGAGCGCTCCTCTGGAAGCCCGGGAAGGCTGGCGCTGCAGTGAGGCTGCGCAGAAACGTGGCCACTGCCTGGGCAGCCGGTGACCCCAGCTGGGCCCAGTGACCATCACTGTCCTTGTGTGCTGGTTTTCCCAGCCATAGGAAAGACCTTTATGAGTTGGCTTATATTGAATTTGCTTAGTGGTGGGCACTGTATCTGTATCTTGTGGGTATAGGTGGAAATGGTAGCCAAAAAGATCAAGGTTGTGTGGTTGTCCAGCTTTTTTGGGCAACTCATCACTTGTCCCTGTGGCCCAGACTCTTGGTGTGTCTGCCACTGGTGATGTTTATGTCAGGGCGAGCTGTGGCAGGGACCTGCTGACTCCTGCTACCAGCCTCTGCACGTGGGGTCATATTTACATGAATCAGTTCTTCTTCTAGAAAAGAAATGGGAACTGAATTTCCATTAATTTGTTAATATTCTTTTTCTCTTGAAGCAAACCCTCCCCGTTCTGCTCCTGCCCCCAGCGCAGATAGCTAATGGAATCTAGGCATTGCGATTTGTTGCCGTGTGACCTTGGGTAGATTCCTGGCCTGCCTTGAGTCTGTTTCCACATCTGTACATGGGGATAACAGCAGTTTTTAGCTTTTAGGGGTTTTCTGACAATTCAGCGAGCTGACGCAGGTGCGGAACTTAGCCCAGGGTTTTGCGGAGGTTAGCTCCTGGGAGTATCATGACAAAATACGGGGCGGAGGGGTGGGGACATCTGGCACGGTGGTTAAGATGCTGTTTGTGGCTCTCTTGGTTTTGGCCTGGTCCAGCCTTTGGCCTGGACTTGCAGGATTTGGGGAATGAGTCCCTAGAAGCTCGACCTCTCCATCTCTCTTCCTTTCAAATACAATTACATGGTATTTGCTGGGGAGCATTGACACAAGATGGTGACGCTAACCTGAGCTGCCAGTCCTCTAACAGTACTGTGTGAGCAGGTCAGGTGGGAGAAGCCTCAGGGCCCAGTGGTGCATCTCAGCAGGCGGGGGAGCTGTGTGTTGGGCAGGGCGTGTTCATCGCTGCTCTCCCGAGGGTTTGTTTCCTGCTGCGGTGTACACGTGGCTGTGGGCGTTCAGGCTGTCATGGATCCCATGTGTAAGGCTGCCGTCATCGTCACAGCTCAGCAGAGCCCCCCTCGGCTCGCCCCTCCCAGGGCTGCCCTGGCTCCTGAATGGGGCTGCGCCTCTTCGGCCAGCCCCTGCCAGTTCCCATTTGGTGACTGCTTGGCGCTGTTGGCAGGTTGGCCGTAGGAGAAGCTCAGCACGGCAGCTTGCCAGCACGGTTTGTCCTTTGATTAATTTATTTGAGCTGACTCTCTTGTATCAACCTGCAAGGGTAATTGTGCACAAATTCCCGTGGAAGCTCGGAGCTGGTCTCCCTTCCCTCAGCCCCGCGCTGGCCCCAGGTGCTCCCGAAGTCTTTCTCAGGCCATTCTTTCCCTCTTGCGCTCCTGGAGGTACCAGATCTTCCTGGAGTGGAAGCCCCAGTTCCAGTTAGAAGCCCTTACAAAAGGAAGAGCGCTTGTTTGGATTCTGATCCCGTGTGTCACGTCGTGCGTGTGGAGAATGGCCCCTTTTATCTTGGCGTGTGAGTTGGATTTCATTGTTTCTGAGCGCTGAGGCCCTGCAGCCCGCTGCTGCTGGGTTCTCTCAAGCCCAGCAGCGTTTCAGAGTGGCGCCCATGCAGGTGCCGAGTTGCTTTCAGGGCTGGGGAGGAGGTGTGAGTAGTAGGGGTGGCACACTCCCCAGGTCGCTCCTGTCTCACTGGACGTGAGGCCATGGCATAAGGTGCGTCACTCCTTTCATACCGCCCACGATCCGTTGCAGAAACCATGATCCTCAGATGTATCTTGATTTCAGGAGGTGTGGGTCAGTGCGAGGAGATGTTAGTAAAGGGTCTGGCTATGAAAGCCTTCGCTTTCCGTAGAGTTCCGCTGATGTAGAGGTGTGAATTGGCAGAGTCCATTTTTTTCATTCAGTGACCTTCACATGACCTTCCAAGCTAGAAGAACTGCGCACTTGACCTCTCAGTGAGATAGGAAGAGGGGAACTGGTATCCCTGTGTCACCTGTGAGAAGCTTGGGACTGATGGGCAGTGCATGTTCTGTCCTGTTTTCTGTTTTGCCTTCTGGGGGTCACACTTAACATAGCCCACTCAGCTTAAGATGAAGTTTTTACTTTTAACGTGGGTGGCCGAGTCTCATGGGAGTAGCATTGTCACTTGAGAATTTTTTCCCTTGAGGACAGAATAGTCTCCTGTGTATATTACAGTCCCTGGGGGTCACAGCCACCAAGGGAGGGGAGGGAGTCACGGTCATCAAGAAGGGGCTGAGAGTGGGGGACCATTGATAATTCCGGGGTCTGGAAGAAGGGTAACTCAGGGTGTCTCCTCACCTCCATCAGTAACAGCTGGGAGCACGTGCCACCTGCTGGGAACTCCCAGGTGCAGGCTGGACTTTCTGGTTGCTCGCTCGTCTAATAGGTGGGAAATTGAAATGTTGCCCTCCCATTGGCTTGTATTATCCCAGAGCAAATGGAGTTTAATGAGGCCCCTATGTTATTCTTGATTATTTCAGGCAGAAAGACTGGCTGCAGATGGAAGAGAGTGTTTAAATGCCACACTGGGAGTGACCCATGGTCCATGCGGCCCGGGTGGCCCAGCTCTGCGTCCCCTCTGAAGGCGCACCCAGTGCTTTCACACCGTCACTGGTGCAGGCACCTGGGTGACTCCCCTTGGGGATAATCGCTCCCAACAGGCCATAGCTCGCACTCCTCCCCTTGTGTCATTTGGTCCCCGGGGATCTGTGGATCCAGTCATCTGAGGATGCGGGTTCCTGTTGGATGCTAGAGGAGGGCACTGAGGCTCAGGGCTGGCAAAGCCTTGCCCGAAACCAAGCAGCTCTGAGATGGCGGCACAGCTCCCTGCCGACCCCAGAGGCTGGGGAGGTGCAGACAGGCCTCCGTGCTCTCAGCTGTCCTGTTCCCTGGAGTCCCTGGGCATTGCCCCGGGGAGGCGGCTCCTGTTTCCTTTTGTCTGGGTTCTCTGATGACAGGCGAGGGTTCTGTGGAGTCCCTGTGAGTGCAGGGCCCTTAGCAGCAGTACAGCGAGCCTTCCAGAGCAGTGCCTCTGTGCGTCCCAGTGCCCCAGGGCCCCGTGGGCTCTCGTCCAGTCTTCACGTGTCTGCACCGGCATTGCTGTCGTGGACGGGAGCACTCAGCGGAGCAAGATGGCCTCTTGGCCTTGGCGTGTGTCTCACTGCTGCTTCAGTGGGCAGTGTGCGCCGCAGGAGGAGTGCTTTGGTTCCGTTTTCCCCGACAAGTCTGGAGCCAGCCGTGTGTCCCGGTCCACCGCACACGTCCATGCAGTCACGGTGGCAGGTCTCAGAGAGGGGGGTCTTGCTCAGCTGTCCCAGGGCTTTCTCTGCAAGGCCAAGTGCCCTCGGTCATGGTGTCTGGGAAAGTCGGAAAACGGCTCCCCTGACAGCTCTGCCAGCTTTGAAGTCGGTGTGTTCTCAGCGCAATTCTTGTTTCCTGGTTGGGAGGGGAGATGGTTACTCTGATGATTCGGTTGTGTCAGCCTATGTGTTTGCGGTTTGTGCCTCGTTTTCCCTGCTGGCCCTGGCCCAGCTTCGCGTCTGTCCGTAGGCAGTGTCTGTGGTAGAACTGGTAATGAGGTGTGGAGAGCACCAGGGGCTGCCCTGGTGAATGCGGCTACCAGATGAAGCGCGGGGTAAGGGACGCGGTGGGATGGAGCCGACGCCACGTCCGTCCTGTCTGGGGAACATTGCACGGCAGTGTGACGTGAGGATGGGAAGTGCTTGTCTGATGTCAGCTTCAAGCTCCGCCTCTACTTGTCCGGCTCCTTCTGGGTGTCCTGGGGGGCAGATGGCCTAGTCTCTTTATGCTTCCTCATCAGGTGCTTGTGGGGCCTCAAGGGAGCTGTCCACCTACTCAGCAGGTGTCTGGCGTGGAGCAGGGCTCTGGAAAAACTTTTTTTTTTTTTTAAAGATAAATTTATTTGAAAAAGCAGAGTGACAGGAGAGAGAGAGAGAGAGAGAGAGAGAGAGAGAGAGAGATATCTTCCATCTGCTGGTTCACTCTTCAAAATGGCTGTAACAGTGAGGGCTGGACCAGGCTGAAGCCAGGAGCCTGGAACTCCATTCGGATCTCCTACATGGGTGGCGGTGCCGTCTTCCACTGCTTTCCCAGGTGTATTAGCAGGAAACTGGATTGGAAGCAGAGCAGCCGGGGCTCCAACTGGCGCTCTGGTATGGGATGTTGATGTTGCAAAGGGCAACTTAACCCGCTGTGCCACGCCAGCCTCAACAGCAACTTTTCCTAGCGGTATTAATCAGCAGCTTCAGGCTGTGGGAGAATTGTGACCAAAAGGAGGTTTTTGTGTTATCTGTGGGTTTAATGGCCGTGGCTGCAGTGAAGGGAGGGCTGGGCGGGAAACGGGGAGTGTTCTCTCCGATGAGTTAATTTCTAGGTTTAAATCCTTTCTATCTGACAGCAGTCCAAATGCTTTCCCCTTCCTGCTGTTCCATCCCGGAGGAGCTTAGCAGTGCTGTGAGCCAGTGTGAGGCGTCCCAGCGGCGGATTTCATTTGTGGTTGGAGTATGAGTTGACCCACATCTAAATCCTTCTTGATCTAATCGTCTTTGCTGTCCTGTTTGATCTTGTAAATATTAATTTAGTCTGTTTGTGCATGTGGCTTCCAGTGGTCCCAAGGTTAATTACTGTATTTTGCTCATAAAGTACTCATCGGAGGCTGGGCACGTCGTGGAGGATGCCAAGCGCCCCTCCCAGCGGGGCCCGCGGCTTCCGGGACCACCCGTGAGCATTGGCGAAGGAGGGGTCTTCCCGTCCCCTCTGGGTTTGGCTTCTGGGATTCCTACTTGAGTCCTCTGTCTCAAGACATGACTGGGACCATGGCTGTTCTGTGCCAGTCCTGTCTCCTGTCTGCTCCAAGGATGCTCAGTTGGGAGCTGTGGACAAAGCCATGAGGCCCCGCCTTCCGGGTACTTCGCAGGGAGGGGCTGGTCCACGTGCAGCGGGCAGAGGCAGCCGGCAGCACTTAGGAGGTCAAGGAGAGTGCGCTGCCAGGGGGCCCCTGGGATTTGCCCCGCGGACCTGGAGGGAGGGCAGAGGTTAGGAGAACATTCCAGCGGACAGGACAGCTTGAGCAGAGGTTAGACCAGCAAGTACCAGATTCCTAAACCTCCCAATCCAAAAATTAGATTTGCAGGCACTACTTTTTTTTCTTCTATATTTCCACGTCATCTTTGTTTTTGCTAATTTTAGATATATATTTTTAAATATTTATTTATTTATTTATTTGAAGTGCAGAGTTACATAGAGGTAGAGGCAGAGAGAGAGTGAGTGAGTGAGTGAGGTCTTCTCTCTGTTGGTTCACTCCCCAGTTGGCTGCAACAGCCAGAGCTGTGCTTATCTAAACCCAGGAACCAGGAGCTTCTTCCAGGTCTCCCATGAGGGTGCAGGGGCCCAAGACTTGGGCCATCTTCCACTGCTTTCCCAGGCCAGAGCAGAGAGCTGGATCAGAAGAGGAGCAGCTGGACCTTGAACCGGTGCCCATGTGTGATGTTGGCGTTGCTTTATGCACTACGCCACAGCGCTGGCCCCTTGATCTATGTTTTAATAGGTTAACAAGTGTGGGCATTTCGTGTAGTAGTTAGGCGACTGCTTGCATCCTGTATCAGAGGGCCTGTGTTTGAGTCCACGTCCTGCTCTCCATTCCAGCTGTCTGCTCATGTGCACGCGGGGAGGCAGCAGTGATGGGGCAGATATCTGGGTCCCTGCCACCCATGTGCAGACCTTGATTGGGTTCTCAGTTCCTGGCTTTGTCCTGGCCCAGCCCCAGCTGTTGCAGGCATTCGGGGAATGAACCAGTGCATGGGAGACCTCTGTCTCTCCCTGTCTGGCTTTCTAATAAATGCAACTTTCAAGATAATTAAGGGGCTGGAGTTACGGCATAGTGGGTAAAACTGCAGTCTGTGTTGCCAGCATCCCCTATGGGCACCGGTTCGAGACCTGGCTGCTCCACTTCCAGTCCAGCTCCCTGCCCATGTGCCTGGAAAAGCAGTGGAGGATGGCTCTGGGACTGCACCCACGTGGGAGACCCCGAAGAAGCTCCTGACTCCTGGTTCAGCCTGGCCCAGCTCTGACTGTTGTGGCCATCTGGGGAGGAGCCAGTGGATGGAAGCTCTCTTTCTGTCTCTTCCTCTTTCTATATAACTCTGACTTTCAAATAAAATAAATCTTTTTTTTTTTAATAATTAGATTGGCCTTTTAAAAATGGGTTTTCTTTAAAAAGGAAACTGTCTTTGATCTATTAAGTCTTTATTTTTTTCTAGTGGATATCATAATAATGACATAGTCCCTAAAATGAAAAGCAGTGTTCACCTGGGAACCACCCAGGAGTCACCTGGTAGACGCCTTGCTGGCCCCACCTGGCTAATTAGCCCGGAACAGCAGGTCTGTGAGACACAGAGGAGATGCAGAGAGTGTGGCCCAGGTATAAACCTGGGTCTGCCTCCAGGCTGCTGGGTCCACCGCCTGCTTCTGCTTCCTCGCTGTGGTGTTTAGTATCTGCGCCTCAGTTTTCTCGTGTAAAATGGGTGAGTAATGATGTCTGCTTTATAGGGATATTGTGAGGACTGAGGTAATAAATTCTTCACTATAGGGTTTGATACAGAAGCAGCTCTGGCTGATTCTTTTTTTAAAAGTAGTCTTTTTTTCTTTTCTTTTAAGATTTATTTATTTGACAGAGAGGGAGAGAGAGAAAAGTAGAGAGGGAGGGAGAGAAGGAGAGAGGGAGGGAGGGAATCTTCCATTAGCTGATTCACTCCCCTAGTGGCTGGGGCTGGACCAGACTGAAGCCAGGATCCTGGAACTCCATGTGGGTCCCCTGTGTGGGTGCAGGGGCCCAAGCACAAGGGCCACCTTCTGCTTTCCCAGGCACATTAGCAGAATGTGGAACTGGTGCAGCCTGGTCCCGAACTGGCCTCTGTGCTGCAATGCCACCTCCTAGATTGTCCTTTTTTAAAGGGGTAGGCATTTCCCCCAGATACCCTGTGTGTGTGTGTGTGTGTGTCTCATGTGGCATTCAGATAGTGCTTTTCCTAGTGAAATGAGCACCCCATGGCCCCTTGCTCTCTTTGCCCAATGTTTTCTCTGCAGCCAGGGTGGCATCTGAAAGAGCATGCTCACAAAGATGGACCTGGCTGGGAGCTTCCCTGCAGCTGCTGGCCGGGGTGTGCAGTATCTTCCCGCACCTGTGTGGCTGGGGCTTTGCTCTGGACACAGGTTTTTGTCTCTTTGTGTTTAAGTCTTCCCTGTGAAATGTGACTCCTACAAAGAGTAATTAGGCTGGGCAGCTGTTACATACTTCAGAAAGATACACATCGCCTGACTACTCAATAGCCACTGTGTGGAATTAATCTTTTATTATGAAGCCTCAAAATAGGGACCGTTGGGGCCGGCGCCGTGGCTCACTTGGTTAATCCTCCGCCTGTGGCGCCAGCATCCCATATGGGCACCAGGTTCTAGTCCAGGCTGTTGCTCTTCCAGGCCAGCTCTCTGCTGTGGCCCGGGAAGGCAGTGGAGGATGGCCCAAGTGCTTGGGCCCCTGCACCTGCTTGGGAGACCAGGAGGAAACACCTGGCTCCTGGCTTCGGATCGGTGCAGCGCCAGCCGTAGTGGCCATTTGGGGGGTGAACCAATGGAAGGAAGACCTTTCTCTCTGTCTCTCTCTCTCTCACTGTCTAACTCTGTCAAATAAATTTAAAAAAATAAAAAAATGAGGACCGTTTCAGGTGAAATGTCAGCTCTTCTGCAAGGTGTTTTCTCTTTGCTCTTACAGCAGAAGTTTGTAGACCATAGCTGACCCCAGTTAGAGGAAAAGGAAAGGGATGGGGTTGTCTTAAGGTGACCTGCTTGGAGCCTGGCGATCCCACTTCCGCTTTCTGCAGGGTCGGCCCTCTGTGCTGTATCATGCAAAAGCCAGTGGAGAATTGGGTGGGGACTGTGCTGTGTTCTCCAGTTGATCATGAGCTCGGTGCGCTCGTAGTTCAAGTGGCAAGGGGCAGGGCGTGCCTGGCTCCCTGGTCTCCTCCAGTGGGATTCTCCTGGCCTTGCCATCCCATGTGCCACACGCATTTCCAGAATCCAGAGCAGAGCTTGCTGGGAGAACTTTCTGCACTGGAGACATGGCTGGTGGCACTGAGGAACTCTAGGTTTAACTTGTTTACATTTTAGAGTTTAATTTTAGTTAAATAAAATTGTGGACAACACATCTGAGCCTGGACAGAACCCTGGGCTACATAGACCTATGCTAACTCCTTTTACTTTACTGAGCATATTTCCACGAATTTAACAGGGGCCAGGAAAGGGATGGGACTTTGAAAGGCATTGGCTGTGATGATGGGGTGGAAAGAAAACAGGCTCTCTGGGAGAGCTGTCTCCCCACCAAAGCTGGGCTTGAGAACACAGCACGTTGGGCATTTGGGTTAATCCTCCCAGCAATCCCCAGAGCAGCCGGCTCTATTCTACCCCTGCTTTCCCACTGAAGAAAGCTTACCGAAATGCAAATGAGCAGAGGAAATCTTAGCGGAATAACCTTGGCTCTGATCTAATTTATCAGTAAATAATTGACAAGCTCGTGTGCGTAACTGTTATCGGGAACATGTTATTTAGGACGCTCCTCGCAATTGATTACTCAACCTTCTGTGTCTTGACACTTGAGCTGAAAAGATCAATTGGAGCTCTCGCAGCAGTGGAGCGTGTGTGGCTATGTGTGTGTGACGCCAGGCTTCCTGGGTGAGAGATGATTGGAGAAACTCTGATTACAGCTGTCGCCAGGTCTTTTCAGTAGTCCAGTGTTTACCCAGTGTCAGCCATGTGCGAGGTGTTGGCCGTGCCCTCCCTCATGGAGCGGGTACTCAGAGGGAAAGAATAAAGCACTTGGGTAGCCACCATAGGC
Organism: Lepus europaeus; assembly: GCF_033115175.1. Taxonomy (NCBI): domain Eukaryota; kingdom Metazoa; phylum Chordata; class Mammalia; order Lagomorpha; family Leporidae; genus Lepus; species Lepus europaeus. Next base: position 3,404,558 of record NC_084838.1, read on the forward strand.
AGTGATGAAATTTTTTTTTTTTTTTAAGATTTATTTTTATTTGAAAGGCACAGTTAGAGAGATCTTCCATTCACTGGTTCACTCCCCAGATGGCTACAATGGCCAGGGCTGGGTCTCCCACAGCTCTTGGGCCATCTTCCATTGCTTTCCCAGGTGCGTTAGTAGGCAGCTGGATTGGAAGTGGAGCACCCAGGGCTTGAACTGGTGCCCATAAGGGATGCCGGTGTTGAAGGTAGCAGTTATTATTTTTTTAAAAGATTTATGTATTTATTTGAAAGGCAGAGTTACAGAGAGGCACAGGCAGAGAGAGAGAGAGAGAGAGAGTCTTCCATCCACTAACTTATTCCCCAAATGGCCACAACGGCCAGAGCTGGGCACCAATCCAAAGCTGGACTAGAAGTGGAGCAGCGGGGTGTCGAACCCGTGCCCATATGGGATGCGGGCACTGCAGGTCGCTGCTTTACCTGCTACTCCACAGTGCTGGCCCCGTGATGAGTGCTCTGAAGATAAAACCGTGCAGGCTACAAGGCTGGAGAGGGGATGGGTGAGGCATCAAGGGGGTGGGGGTAGGTCTGGTTGGGGAGTAGTGGCCTGCATGTGGTGATGGGGACAGCCAGCAGCTGTCTGGGCACAAAGGATACAGTAGGAAGTCCAGCCTTGGGGTTTATGAAGGCATGCTGCTACACTGTGGCTATTGGTGTATTTTACTGTCAAACAATTGATTCTTTCTAGCTGTAATTTCCATTGATTTCTTAGTGTTCTTTTCCATGTGCGCATTACAGGACGGGGGCAGGTCTCCTATGGAGTGCCTTTGCTTGTTGGGCATTTCAGCAGAGATCGGGTGGTCAGTTGCTCCCTGCAGCTGGCCTGCTTCCTGCTGGCTGTCTTCAGTAGTGGCCCCTCCTTAGCCTCACCCTGACTGTCTCTCACTGCCTGTCTGATGGTGGTGTGGATGGAGCCTTCCCTCGTCGGACTGTTCTGCTTCCTGTCCTGGGAACACAGCTTGAACTTTCCAAATGGCGCTTTTGCTGATGTCTGGCCGCCTTCTCAGAACACCGCGCTTCCTCACTTCTTGCCCTCCTTCAGGTCCTGCTTGCCTTCCCCTCCAGGGACGCTTTCCCAGGACACTGTGGGGACCGGAACCTGTATTGGCCCGTCAGCAGTGAAGTTCATTCATATCATGTCACAGATAATGCCCTGCTGTTTGAGTTGGTAAGAAGTACGGTCAGATCCATTCTTCAGCATGAGAAATGCTTCATTTCTCCAATTTCCTGGGCTTGAACTCAGACTCTTTATGGTGTTAGGTTTAAGAGAAAAGGAGGGGCTGGCGCTGTGGTGCACCAGGTTATCTCCCTGGCTTGAAATGCTGGCATCCCATATGGGCGTCGGTTCTAGTCCCGGCTGCTCCACTTCTGATCCAGCTCTCTGCTATGGCCTGGGGAAGCAGTGGAAGATGGCCCAAGTGCTTGAGCCCATGAACCCGTGTGGGAGATCCGGAAGAAACTCCTGGCTCCTGGCTTTGGATTGGCCCAGCTCCAGCTATTGTGGCCAATTGGGGGAGTGAACCATCAGATGGAAGACCCATCTCTCTCTCTCTGCCTCTCTCTGTGTAACTCTGACTTTCAAATAAAATAAATAAATCTTAAAAAGAGAAGAGGAGGGGCCAACACTGTGGCATGGTAGACTAAGCCTCCACCTGCAGTGCCGGCATCCCATGTGGGCGCCGGTTCTAGTCCTGGCTGCTCTCTGCTGTGGCCTGGGAAAGCGATAGAAGATGGCCCAGGTCCTTGGGGCCCTGCACCAGTGTGGGAGACCCGGAAGAAGCTTGTGGCTTCAGATGTTGCAGAATGAACTAGTGGATGGAAAACCTCTCTCTCTCTCCCTCTCTTTGTAACTCTACCTCTCAAATAAACAAACAAATAAAAATCTAAAAAAAATGCACTATAAGAGAAAAGGATAACTTTATTTTGAAACAGTATACAACCCCCCCCCCCAGCCCTGAATTCAGGATTCTTTAAAAGAATGTTTACCCTTTTTTGTTCATTTGTTTTTAAAGATTCATTTAATTGAAAGGCATAGTTATATAGAGAGAGGGCAAGAAAGATCTTCCACCCACTGGTTCACTCCCTAAGTGGCTGTAATGACTAGCCGGGGCTGTGCCAGGCTGAAGCCAGGAACCTGGAACTTTAGCTGGGTCTCCCTCGTGGGTGTCAGGTGCCAAAGCCCCTGGGCCGTTGTCTGCTGCTTCAGGTGCTTTCCCAGGCGCATTAGCAGGGAGCTGGATTGGAAGCAGAGCAGCTGGACTTGAACCGGTGCTCCTGTGGCATGCCGGTGTGCAGGTGATAGCTAAACTTGCTGCGCTACAGTGCTGGCCCTGTTTACCCTTTTGTGTTCTCTTTGGATTTCCTGTGTTTCTCTCTGGCAGTGTTTTCAATTCTTTGCTTTCACTGAAGGTGTGGATGGGGGTCGTTGGGTGTCAGGAGCCAGCAGTGTTGAGTGCTGGGCCAGGGAGGCAGTTTGGCTGCGTGGAAGGTCCATGATCCTGTGTGCTCTTCTCCTCGTTGGGCCGGCCTGGTTGGCACTCCTCCTAGATGTGCAGGCCCCTGAGGAGCAGGGAGGTGGGCACCCTGGTGACCCTCCTGCTCCTCGCATGCCACCTCCCCACTCTAGGGTCACCACTCTGCAGCCCTTGCTCTCCGTGTGGCTCCAAACATGAGCTCGTGGGCAGAATCTCATCTCAGGAATGTCGAAGCTTTGCCTTGGTTTTTCCCACAGTCTGCAGAGCCCGACTTGGGGCCGCACAGGATTAAGTGGGATTACCAGCATCTTCTCATCACCTCTCTTGTGTGGTGGTGTGAATATGTCCTAATAACTGTCGATATCAAGTTCATCCCACAAGAAGCCAGGACCGACCTTTAGTGTCCTGCTGAGGCTGCAGTTTTCTCATGTTTTTCTTGCAAGTAAAATCAATGACGATAAATCTCCACAACTTTTCCCGCACAGTGAGATGGCCGGCCCCGCCGCCGTGGTGAGCGCCTCCCCCTGCACGGAGCACGCCCGTCACGTGCGAGGCCGTTCCACCAGAATTGATTGGTCGGGCCGCTGCTCTTAAAGGTCGTGCTTAATCACATTCCACGGAGATTGAAGAAGGCACGAATGGCCGGGGTCCTGTCGCCGGCTTGTGTTCTCCTTTGCTGCTCTCCGCTCTTACAGCACATCTTGAATTTACTGAGCAGTTACACCGGCTTAAAGGGCAGAGGCCCAGTGTGCATTTTTTATTCTGAAAATTAGTCACAGCTAGTTGGCTGTGGCTTGCAAATGCCATGTTTTGCTCCTGGAAGCCCGAATGTGAGTGGATGACACCTCAGCATGCTGCCGGGGCCCCGCTCGACGCCCCCGACACGGATGTCGGTGAAGGACGGCCCGCGGCCGCCGAGTGGCTCGGCTCCTGCGAGCAGTTGATGAGCCCCACTGACAGGTCCAGAGGGCTCTGCCGTTGGCCTTTCTTGTTAAGTGTGGCGCTGTGGAACAGATGGAGGGGAAGGCGCCTCCTTGACAGTTTGGGAGGGTGGGGACCTTTAAGTTACAAGGAATCAAAAGAACGGTTTAGTTATTAGTGCGTTCGGGGTGACAGCTTGACATCTGTAATTGTCCAGAGACCACGCTACTTTGGAATGGTGTTCCTGCAAGTGTGTCACATTAATTTTTCCCTAATAAGGAGGACTGATATGATCTGAGTAGCTCTGGGTAAGTTCACATCATTTATTAAGCCTCGGCTGCGGAGTGGTTTTCCCTGCCACGGTGTGGACTGAGGACTGGGAATGAGCCATTGTGATTTCTGCATTCAAGAAGCCATTTTTTCCATTCCTGAGAAAAAATTTCGTTGTAAAATCTATGATGTGACTTAGTATCCCAAGAGATAATGATGAGGGCATTCACAAGGTAGAAAAAGAATTATTTGGCGGGTGGGCGTGGGGGTGGCTAATAACTGTCTTCAAAGTAGCGTGTGCTTATTTTCCCAACTTGAAAACATGGGAAAACAGGCAGACAGCAAGTCAGCTGTAATCTTACCACTTAGACACCACTAGCTTTTTTTTTTTTTTTTTTTAAGTTTATTTATTCTAAAGGCCAAGTAAGAGAGAGAGAGAAAGAGAAAGATCGATCTTCTGTTCAGTCCAGTTCGATCTTCAGTTCTTCCAGAGCTGGTCTAGGCTGAAGCGAGAGCCAGGAACTCCGTCCAGGTCTCACCATGGGTGGCAGGGACTCAAAGACTTGAGTGGTCACTGCTGCCTCCCAGGGTGTGCTAGCAGGAAGATGGTTGGAAGTGGAGGTAGGGCTTGGTTCCAGGCATTTCCACGTGGGATGCGAACATCCAAGTGGTGCCTTGTCCACTGCACACGTGCCGCCTCCTGCGAATGTTTTTACCCCTTTCTTCCAGCTGGTCTTTTTCTCTAGGTGGATGCTTTTGTGTTTAGCTTTGTTGTTTTAATTCTTTGAGTACAATGAAAACGTCCCTCATTCCACTTCACTATATCTTTTTTTCCTTTTTTGACAGGCAGAGTTAGACAGTGAGAGAGAGAGAGAGAGACAGAGAGAAAGGTCTTCCTTTTCTGTTGGTTCACTCCCCAAATGGCTGCTACGGCTGGCGCGCTGTGGCCTATCTGAAGCCAGGAGCCAGGTGCTTCTCCTGGTCTCCCATGCAGGTGCAGGGCCCAAGCATTTGGGCCATCCTCCACTGCCCTCCTGGGCCACAGCAGAGAGCTGGACTGGAAGAGGAGCAACTGGGACGGAATCCGGCGCCCCAACCGGGACTAGAACTGGGGTGCTGGCGCCGCAGGCGGAGGATTAGCCTAGTGAGCAGCGGCGCTGGCCCACTTCACTATATTTTAAGAATTCTTTGATTACATGGTAATGTTCCTGTGTAAGTATTTTATTCAGCAGTGTGTCATTTCCCAGACTATTCTTGTTGTTGGAATTTAGCTTGACTCAGTACAAATACTGATGTAATAAACATCTTTATTTAGGTTAAGACATCTATTTCCTAAGACATAGAGTCCCAGAAGAGTTATTGGGTCAAAGGGTATGGATTTTTTTAAGTTTTATTTTCCAGGATTTGGACAAGCTTTGCTGCATGGCTGTAGACGGCTAGCTGAACACTGTAGAGGTGCCATGTGGATGGAGGTGTGTGTGTCTGTGAATTTCCGGAACATTTATACAAGAAAGCATTTTAAATTCCCAAGCAATCTGACCTTGTACTACAGCGTTAGTGTGGATGGATGTCCCTACTGCAGGGGGCACCCACCGTGTTTATCTGTCCCTTAGGGCATTTCCTCCTGCGTCTCCTGCCACGTCCCACGCTCTGCTCTCCCTGTCTGTGGAGCTGTGTGTGTGCACACGTGCCACCTGGTTGGTTTCTCCTTCTCTGCGGGGAGTACTGAGTGAGGTGCAAAGCTGTAAAGGCAGGAAGATCCTTGAAGCGAGAACCATCTTACCAATATGTACATGTGTATATTTATGCATAACTCAAATAGATATGTTCTTATTTTTTCCTGGCAAATTTAAATCCCACTACATTCAAGGAATGCTCAGGAAAGGTGCTTCGAGGAGGAGTTTGGCCTCTGGTGAAAGTCTCACACCTGCGCTGCCCTCCCCCTCCTGTTTCCAGGCCCCAGGGCTACTGTGGAAGTCCTGCAGGCAGACAGGCGGGTACTTAGAGCTCAGGAGTGAGATGCTTCTGCTCGCCTGTAGAACAGCAAACCCGGGACTTATTTATTTGAAAGGCAAAGTAACAGAGATAGTATCTGTCTTCTGGTTCACTCCCCGGATTCTCACAACAGCCCAAAGCTGAGCCAGGCTAAAGCCAGCAGCCCAGAACTCAGTCTGGGTCTCCCACATGGGTGGCAGGGACCCAGGTACTTGGGCTGGGAGAAGCTGGATTGGAAGTGGAGCAGGTGGGACTCGAACCTACCTCTGATGTGGGCTACAGGTGCCCCAAGCAGTGGCTTAATTTGCTGTTAACAATACCTGACCCTCCCCCCATTGCCTGACGTTTTGTTATCCCACAGATACCAATACCACACTGATCATTGAATGGTCACCTGTGGAGGGTTTTTGAAAAATTTCATTAAAAAGTTAACCTACAGGAAAGGTGACTTTCTCTTTCCAGGTGCAGTTCTGTGGGTTTGAACACATGTGTAGATTCGTGCGACTCCCGCCATCACCAGGATCCAGAATGTTTCTTTTACCCCAGGAAATTCTGCACACTATCCTTTGTGGTCATGCCCTCCCTCACTCCGAACCCCAAGGCCACAGTCTGTTCTTCAGAGTCACACCCAGTGCTGTGTGAGAACGCCACAGTAGTGGGATCGAACGCTGCTCCTCTGTGAACCTGGCGGCTTTCACTCAGCGTTAAGCCTTCGAGGTCATCCAAGTTGTATCTGTCGGTGGTTCATGCCTCCTCTTGTTCAGTAGCGTTCCGTCGTGTGGATGTGCTGTGGCTTATGTGGCCAGTACCCACCGAGGACATTGGGTTGTTCTGGCCACTTTAAACGGCCGGGCTGCAAATGTTTGTATGGGTTTTTGTATGATTGTGCTTTTGTGTTATGTGTAAGCAATCTCTTGCCTAAACCTTGGTGACAAAGATTTTCTCATAAATTTTCTTCTAAAAATTTTGCAGTGTACATTTCCTATGTAGATGTGGATTCCATTTTGAATTAGTTTTTGTGGGTGGTCTGCGATCAGAATCTAAACCCATCGTCTTGCGTGGATGCGGGGCCGCCCACGTGTGCCAGTGTGGTTTGTTGAGGAGACTGATCTTCCCTGCTGAGTTGTGTTGGCACTTCTGTTGAAATCAATTGACCATAAATGCAAGGGTCTATTTTTGGATTCCCAGTTTTTTTCTATCGATCCCTTCCGTTCCATATAGATCTATTCCATTGATCTACATGTCTACCGTATGCCAGTACCGTATCATCTTGATTCCTGTGGCTTTGTAGAATGTTTTGAAATTGGTAAGTGTAAGTTCTCCAAAATCGTTCCTTTACAAAAATTGTTTTTGGCTATTCTGGGTCCTCCATTTCTATAAATATTTCAGGACGATCTTTGCCAGATTTTGGGAAATTGCATCCACTATTTTATCCAAACATGTTTTGGACTTCTCATTCTCGCCTCCTTCCGGACCTTCAGAGACACAAACGTTGGCCCTTCTGACCCTGTCCTGCATACCCAGGAAGGCTCTGTTCATTTTTTTCCAACCATTTTTTCTTTTCTCTTCATAATTCAGGTTGGGTACTTTCTCCCTTCAAGTCTGTCAGCTCTCCTCTGTCCTCTCTATTCTGTAGTTGAGCTCCTCTGGTGAGTTTAGAAAACAAATGGTTGTTGCAGCCTTCACCTCTAAGCCGTTCGTTTGGCTTCTCTTTGTGGCTGTCATTTCTTTGCTGACTTTGTTGTTCCGTTCACTTCAGGGGGATTCGCCTCCACTAGCCGGAGCCTCTCTGTAATCGCCTCTTAGTGTCTTTGTCGGAGAATTCCAGCATGTCTGTCGTGTTTCGGTGGCGTCTTTTCCCAAATGAACTATGATTTCCCTGATTGTTCCTGAGCCACGTAATTCTGGATGGCATCTCGGATGTGTTTGGTTCATGTTGGAGACCTGGGCTCTGTTGAAACGCACTAGAGGATATGGATACTCCCGGTGGAACGAGCAGTCAGCCCGCGGGGTTCCGGCTGCAAGTTTAGGCCGCCCGTCTCTGGGTGCGCTTTCAGTGTCAGCTTTGTTTTCAGAGCCTTTGCCTGCCTGTCCTCTCTGTCTCAGGTGCGTGTCATCCGTTGTCCAGTCAGCAGCTGTGTGGTCATCTGACCCGTAGTTCACTTGTGATTTTTAAATTGTTTTATTTTTTAGAATTATTTTTGCTCTGTACTTTGTTGAATTCATGAAATATGGAGTCCATGGATTTGGAGGCCTTTGTTATCAAACTGCATTCTAAGAGAAAAGATTACCATAACAAACGGAAACAAAATAGAAACACTTCCATGCTTAGTTGATAGCACACCGCTGCAGGTTACTGGGTTGATTTGTTTGCTTCTTTTGTATGTATGTATGCCTTTATGTTTATTGCCGTATGTATCTCTTGTCTTCAGTTGAATTGTCAATCCTGGCTGGTTGCCTATTAATTTGCTGGATTTAGTGTCCACATTGGTATCAGGATCAGGGTTTGCTGTAAACAGCCTAGGTCTCTTAAGACGTCCCAGAACTGATATGGTTGACATGTATTGCCAGCGATCAAGACTCTGTCTGTCTTGTTGCTTTGCCATTCCTAGCTTTTATTGCCACATAATCTGCCATGGCTGCTGGAGCCCCAGCCATCACGTTCTCATTCTAGCAGCAACTTGAAGGAAACTGAGCAAAGATTTCCCGGAGTCTGCGTGGAAGGTTTTGTTTACTTCCTGTTGGTCAGAACTCAGGCGTGTGGCTATAGCTACTTGCAAGTGTTGAGGGAAGTGCAGCATGCTAACGGGGCGGCAGCAGGTCCTGTGTAGGAGCGAGAGCTCTGGTACTAAGAAAGTAAAGGAGAACGGATCCTGACGTGCAGTTTGAAGTGGCCGCAGCAGTGTCTGTCTGTGGAATTAACAGGTAATAACTGTGTCGGGAAATAAGCAAACATAATAGAGGTCTAAAGAGTCACCAGTGCATGGCTGGGATATGATCTCGCTCCTCTCCGGTAGCCTTCCCATTCTAACACCTGCCCAATCTGTGCTTCTTACTCTTAGGTGGGTGTGCACGTAGAGGTGGACTCTTGCTGGACGTGTTCTCTTGTAATTTTCTTTCAGTAATATAGCTCAGATCACACACACACCACGCGTATGGTACTTCCTTCTACGGACATACAGTAATTTACTCTTCCGCTATGGTAGGTTGCCAAGCTATTTTACACTTATAAATATGTTATAGGAACGTTTTTAACATATATCTTGGCATACTTGGTACAAATATTTATCATTGTTTTCTTTAAAATTTTAATAATATTAAAGCTTTTTTGTTTTTGCATTTATCTTCCTATTTTTTTTTTTTAAGAATTATTTTATTTATTTATTTGAAAGAGTTAGAGAGAGAAGAAGAGGCAGAGAGAGGTCCTCCATTCCGCTGGTTCACTCTCCAAATGACTGCAACGGCCAGAGCTGAGCTGATCTGAAGCCAGGAGCTTCCTCTAGGCCCCCCCATGTGAGTGCAGGGGCCCAAGGACTTGGGCCATCCTCTCCTGCCTTCCCAGGCCACAGCAGAGAGCCGGATCGGAAGAGGGGCAGCCGGCATGCAAACCAGTGCCCATATGGGGTGCCGGCACTGCAGGCTGGGGCTTTAAGCAAAGGGTCCTTGTCTTCGTGCAAGAAAGAATTCAGGTGTGAGACAGAGAGCAGTGGGAAGCAAAATAGCAAGTTTTATTAGGGTAGGGACATCTGTAAGAACGGATGGGCACCTCTCCAGACAACCTGATAGAGAGTGCTGGTCCTCTTACTCTTGTCTCTTCAGGGAGTACGTTTGATCAAGTGGTTAAGAAACCCACCTTCCAAATCAGAGTGCTTGGGAGCAACGCCTGGCCCCAGCTCCTGACTCTGGCTTCCTGCCAGCAGAGACCCCGGGTGGCAGTGGTGATGGTCGAAGTAACAGGTCCTGCCCCATAAAGGAGACCTGTGTCGAGTTCCCACCTCCCCTTGCCCAGGCCCAGCCATTTTGGCATTGGGGAGTGCACCAGGTGATAGGAACACTCTCTGTCTCTGGCTGTGCCTCTCAAATTAGAGAAATCACATCTTTTGGCCAGCACTGTGGTGCAGCAGGTTAAGCCTTTACCTGTGGCATTGGCATCCCATACAAGCACTAGTTCGAGTCCCAGCTGCTCCACCACTGGTTCAGCTCCCTGCTAATAACCATGGAACAGCAACAGAAGATGGCCAAAGTACCCGGGTCTCAGCCACCCACATGGGACACCTGGATGAAGCTCCAGGCCCCTGGCTTGGGCCCATAATTTGTTGTCTTAGATTTTGTGGTATTTTCTTTTTTGTTAGCATACACAAGTTTTGACTTTGTATTTAGTCAAATTTATTCATCTTTTTGGTGTCTTCTATCTCTTTTAAACTTAGAAAGTAGTTGTGAGATGCTCACATCTTTTTAGAAATATTTATTTGAAAGGTAGAATGAGAGAGAGATCTTGCATCTGCTGGTTAACTCCCCCAAATGGTCGCAACAACGAGGGTGAGTCAGGCTGAAGCCAAGAGCCTGGGACGTCATCTGGGTGTCCCACATGGGTGGCAGAGACCCAAGCTCTTGGGCCATCATCTTCTGCCTTCCTAGGCTCATCAGCAGGGAGCTGGATTGCGAGTGGAGCAGCCGGGACACAAACCAGCACTCTGGGATGGGATGCCAGTGTTGCAAGTGTTCTAACTCACTGGGCCATGACACTAGTCTTGAGATTTTACTTTTCTCCCGTGTTTTTTGTGACTTAATTTCATACTTTTAACTCTAATCAAATAAAGTTACTTTTGTTACATGGTGTGAGGTAGCACACCAGGTGATGACCTTTTCTGTTTTTAATGCCTTCCCACTGAATTACATGCATTTTATGTTTGCCTTGTTAATGGTAAGCTTCTCATTAAATGAGAATGGACCAGAAATTAAAAAAAACCCCTGAAACTACAGGAGCATTTTCATTTGATTGGCAGCCATGGAATTTGTGGGGGATGTGCGCTGCTTTTGGTCACTAAAGCAGATGCAGAATTGTCCTTCAGGTGTGCGGTCAGCAGGTGCAGCTGCGAGGCGGATCGTTGGAAACAAAGTTAGCCTGCGAACTCCAGGTGTGGCACGGCAAGGCGCGGCGGGCAGACCCGCCGCCGGGAGCTGCCTGTGCGGGAGGAGGCGAGGCCTGCAGCGTCCTCGCCCCTTAGCAGAGAGCATGTCGGGGTACCCTCCTTCCCCCCGGGGCTTCTGCTGCAGAAGAGACCGCTGCAGAAGAGCTGCGGGGGAGAGCAGCAAGAGGGGCAGTCCTGGAGTGCTTGTTGGTGTCTGTGCGCGCGCAGACACTGCACCAGGGGCTCTCTGCCATTTCTGAGCCAGAGGCCAGGCTGTGCTGTGTGCGACGTCCTCTCTCCCACCCCGGAGGAAGTGGGACTGGAGGAGAGGCGGCCTCCCCAGGTCCCACAGCTCTCTGCAGTGGGGCACCACACACCTGGGCTCACCCCTCCTCCTCTTCCTCTTTCTCACCCACATTTCATCTTCTGTCTTCTTTCAGTTACTTCATGAATAACATTTCAAAGGATCAAAGTGACACATTTATCACAGAAAATTTGGAGGATGTAGTGGGGGAAGGTAGCCCTGACGCTGTGGACTGCAGTGGCTGTCTCCACCCAGGGCTCAGCACCCGGAGGCGCCTTTGCCAGCAGCCCCTGTCGCCTTCTGCCCCTTGCTGGCTCCTGCTTCTGCCCTTTCTTGCTCCAGTGGTTCATCAGTTCTTACTCAGATCCACAGCCCCCCACCCCCCGGCTCCACTCTTCTGTAGAACCTTGGTTCTCTCAGCCCAGGAGTCTTTTCCTGAGTTATAAATTGTTACTGGTCATTGGAATTCCTTCTTAAATCTGTTAACGCACATTTTAATAAAAACCAATTCTTTCAGTTTAGTGTTTTCTTTTAGCATATACTTTCCTTTTTTGTTTTTTGTGTTTTTTTTGTGTGTGTGTTTTTTTGGACCGGCAGAGTTAGTGAGAGAGAGAGAGAGAGGGAGGGAGAAAGGTCTTCCTTTTTCCGTTGGTTCACCCCCCAAGTGGCCGCCATGGCTGGCGTGTTGTGGCTGGTGCGCTGCGCCAATCCGAAGGCAGGAGCCAGGTGCTTCCTCCTGGTCTCCCTTGCGAGTGCAGGGCCCAAAGACCTGGGCCATCCTCCACTGCACTTCTGGGCCACAGCAGAGAGCTGGACTGGAAGAGGAGCAACCGGGACAGGACCAGCGCCACAACCGGGACTAGAACCTGGGGTACTGGCACCACAGGTGGAGGATTAGCCTAGTGAGCCGTGGCGCTGGCCTCTTTCCTTTTTTTAAAAAAAGATTTATTTATTTATTTGAAAGACTTACAGGGAGAAGGAGAGAAGGAGGGAGGGAGAGAGTGAGATCTTCCATCTGCTCGTTCACTCCCAAAGTGATGCAATGGCCAGATCTGAGCCAGGCTGGAGTTGGGAGCTTCATCTGGGTCTTCCACGTGACTGGCAGGGGCTCAAACACTTGGGCCAGCTTCTGCTGCTTTCCCCAGGCCATTAGCAGGGAATGAGATTTTTTTTTTTTTAAGATTTATTTATTTATTTATTTCAAAGCAGAGATAGAAGTGGGAGAGAGAGATCTTCTAGCTGCTGGTTCACTGTCCAAATGGTTGCAGCAGCTGGCCAGGGCTGGGCCAGGACGAAGCCAGGAGCTTTGTCCAGGTCTCCCATATGGGCGCAGGGGCCCAGGCTCCTGGGCCGTCCTCTGCTGCTTTCCCAGGCGCATTAGCAGGGAGCTGGATTGGAAGTGGCACCCATACAGCTATCCAGCAGGTTAAGCCCCCACCACAGCCCCGGCCCCAGGGAGCTGGATTTTAAGGGGAGCAGCCGGAACAAGAGCCGGCACTCACGGGATGCCGTGTTCGCAGGCAGCGACTTTGCTTACTGTGCCACAGCGCTGGCCCCTGGATATGTTTTCATTTGCTCTCTATAAGAGGAGACTCAGAGGGTCCCCCCCCCCCCCTTAAATTATGAAAGGCTTTCTAGGAAACTCCGCATACCCCACATGTGAGATGGCGGAGAGATACAGCAGACCCGGCGTGGTGCAGGTCCTGCCCGGGAGCCCTGGAGCCCCTCCTCAGCAGCCTCCTCTCCCTGCCCTCCAGGGGCCCCACCAGAGGCATCCGAGCCTGAGTTTGTTTCCTGAGGGCTGACATCTTTATTCCTTTTTTTTTTTTTTAAGATGGGGAAATGGAAGCTGTAAAAGATAAAACGCGTTGCTTGATGCCGCTGCAGGGTCTCGCCTCCCTGTGGGAGCCCTGCACGCCCGCGCTGTGTTGGTAGTGTGATGCGCTCCTCGCCCTCCTCCCTTCTCCCCTCAGCAGCAGCGCTTTCTCAAGAACACACCTCAGTCGTTTGGAAGCCCTGCCTCTGGACGGTCGGCTACTGCAGGTGTTCCTGGAGGCTGACCTCACCCCTCGGAGGTGCAGCTGGCCCTCTGTGCGCTGTCTGGGTGGCCCCTCATTCGCTGCCGTGGCTGGGTTGGTAAAGGTAATGCACACGTGGTTGACGGGCGTGCGAGCGCTCCTCTCACACAATCAGCAGGCCCCGTTGCAGATGAATAAGCGCATCTTGGAAGGTAGCTAGCCTTTCGGAGATCAAGCGCTGGAGCCTTTCCACTGGCTGTAGTTCGCCACTTGCTAGTTTGTGTGCCCACATCCCTACCGGGATCCCGGGTGTGGGGTAAAGGCGGGTCCAGGGAAAGCAGACCTGACGTGTGCAGCAGGGTCCACGCGCGGGTCTGAGTGCGCAACCTCAGCAGTGCTGAGCGCTCGGCTTGGCGTCTGCCCCAGTGATGACTCATGCTGCGTGCTGGTCGTGGCCACCGGGTTGGGGATCCAGGGAGCAGGGGTGGCGGCGGCTGGGCAGGCCAGTTCCGGTGCCACCAGAGCAGACCCTGGAGTCGCACACATCTTGGCTCTCCTGTTCGTGGCCACGTGGCCTGGGGCAAGGGCTTCAGCACTCTGAGCCCGGCTCCTTCCTCTGCCGGGTGGGCTGATGCTAGTGTTCATGGTCCTGAGCGAGGTGGCGTACACGAGGTGTTGATCGGGATAGATGAGGTGGTTCCTGTAAAAGTCTCCTCTCATTGCCTGGTGAACGAGATGCGTTGATAGCTTAGCTGCCTGGAAAGGTTGCCATTGCCAGCGTCACTCTTTGAAAACGGAGTCCCGGCTCTTCTGGCACTCAGCGGCCGAGTTGGGGACAGGAGGCCAGTCCCTGGGCCTGGCTCACTTGCTCTTTTGCCCTGTGCCACCTGCCTGTCTCCACGCAGCTCCTGATCACACACTTTGTCACCTCCTCTGGTTCTCAGCAGAGCCTAACAACAGATGGTGCTGTTTTGAATTAAAACAATTTAACTTAAGATCCATCAACTGCCAACATCAAACACCCTTAAAGAAAGAAAGAAACTCATTATCAAGAGTATTTAAGCAAAGTAGGTGTTTAATCTGTCTTAATCATGTGCGTTCTTGGAGAAGAAGAAAGTCCGTGGCAGCTGCCACCCTCGGCCCAGCTCCGCGAATGCGCTGGCGTGGGGTTGCTTCAGACCGGCTTTTCTCCTGCTTTTCTTTGACACAGCACTGATTTGGACTTGAGTCCTAAGGAAAAAGTTTTTGAGCCACACTGAATATTTAAACATGCAGAGAGCAATCTCCGTTCTTTCTGTTCATAAGCCCTGCAGCCGTAGGTTTTTAGGAGAACTTTGTCAGAACGCTGCTGGCTCCGCCGGCCTGCTGACTGCTGCTGTGTCCTGCTCCCGTCCTCACGCAGAGCTGAGTTCCCTAAGCCCAGTGCACGTCCACTGCACGCCGTCCCTGGTTCTTTGCAGAGCTGGGTGTCCACAGAGGTGATGGCGTGAAGGAGATGGGAGACGTGAGCCCTAGTGTAGTCCCTTGCTCTGTTCCATCCTGTCTGTCGTGGCCCTGTGGGGAGGCCAGGCCCTCTCCTCTCCCGCCCTGGGCCTCGGCCCTCTGTTTACCTGCTGCCTCCATTTCTTTTGTTTTCTCTCTCCAGCCCTTCTTCCACTTTAGTTCCTGGTTTCTTCTCTTTCACCCCCGGTTGGGTCTGATGACAGCTACCATCAACGCCACCATGAGCTCTGTTTCCAGGTGCGCTGTGAGTCCCTGTGAGTGGGGCCTCTGGAGTTGTGGGGGCAGTGGCCCAGAGCCTGGCTGGGGGTACAGCTTAACCCTTTGGAGCCAGGCTGTGGGCTCCTCCCTTCCCAAAATCTCAACATGACAGAAGAAGCATCCAGTTGGGGGAGGGTTGCGGCAGACGAAACCATTTCATGTGCCTTTGTAGAAAATCCTGCAATGGGCCAGCGCTATGGCGTAGCGGGCAGTGCCGGCATCCCATATGAGCGCTGGTTCGAGTCCTGACTGCTCCACTTCCGATCTAGCTCTCTGCTATGACTTGGGAAAGCAGTAGAAGATGGCCCATGTCCTTGGCCCCTGCACCCACGTGGGAGACCTGGAAGAAGCTCCTGGCTCCTGGCTTCGGATCGGCGCAGCTCCGGCCATTGCGGCCATCTGGGGAGTGACCCAGCGGATGGAAGACTTCCCTTTCTCTCTCTGCCTCTGCCTCTCTATAACTCTGCCTTGCAAATAAAAAAATCTTTCAAAAGGAGAAGGAAAATTCTGCCGTGTGTGCTGTCATGTGTGGAGCCGAGTGCACGTGTGTAGAGTGTGCCAGCACAAAGAAATAGATGTGCTGGCTGAGTGCAAGACTTGGTCAGTTTGATGCTCCTTACAGAGACCTTCGTGCCCTCGATCCAGCTTTCTGCCTGAGCGGCTGACAGGCCTGGACGGCATTCGGCTCCCACGCTGCTCCCAGCTGACAGGCCTGCACGGCATTCGGCTCCCACGCTGCTCCCAGCTGAAAGGCCTGGACGGCATTCGGCTCCCACGCTGCTCCCAGCTGAAAGGCCTGGACGGCATTCGGCTCCCACGCTGCTCCCAGCTGAAAGAGCCTGCTGCCTTAGGACTGCTTTCTGCGCACACTTTACCCTGTGCGCAGACGCGAGGCCCGTGGCGTTCTCATGGGCGGGCTCTGTCAAAGGATGCTCGCCAGCCCCACTGCTTAGTCCCAGGCGGCTCCAGTTTTGTTTTTTAACTGGTTCTTCTTCTAACTTCCTGTTTCCTCCTCCTTCCTTCCGATTTACTTACTTATTTACAGTCAGAGAGAAGACAGATTTTCCATCTGCTGTCTCGTTTCCTGGATAGCCTCAACAGCCAGGGTTGGGCTGCCCTGAAGCCAGGAGCTTCGTCCTGATCTCCCACGTGGGTGCAGGGACCCAAACACTTGGGCCATCTTCTGCTGCTTTCCCAGGCCATCAGCAGGGAGCTGGATGAGAAGTGGAGCAGCCGGGACTTGAACCGGCGCCCATATGGGATGTCAGCATTGCAGGCGATGTTACCCGCTATGCCACAGCGCCAGCCGGCCCACTGGCTGTCCTTAAGTAACATTCCATGTAGTTTCTACCTAGTTTGCTTTCAGCTCTTCCTACAGGGAAATAAAGCAAAAAGGTGCTGGCCTTTGGTTTTCAATTGTCTAAGAATCTTTGTCCCTGTGCAGGGAAGGGTCCCGAGAGGCCTCAGCCTGTTGAGCGTTGGTTGGTCCAGTGTCATCAGATGGAGCTCACTAGTTTCTGTCTGACGACATTTTGGAAAGAGGTGTGTCCCTAGTTGATTTTGGCAAAGTGATGTGAATGAAATTTAGCATATCATAAGGTGTATGTGAAGGGGGAATAGTGTATCATTTTAAATGTCTTTGTTTTGTTGACACTTTTCTCTCTTCTGTGGTCTTAGGAAACAAAACAAATTCAAAACATGGAATCATGAAATGTCAGAGCCAGAGAAGAGATCACAGAGACCCTGACTTATCAGGGAGAGACTTGTGGTCACGGGGCTCGGGGTGTCCTCAGCGCAGGGAATCCCTTGGAGACAGGGCCCAATCTCCCTGTTCCTTTTTTTGCCAGACCCGGCACTGGCATGGCCTGGTGGCTGCAGGGAGTTGTTGGGGCGGGGTGGGAGGGGTGGTGGTTAGTACACACTGGAGGCCGCCTCCTGGCTCTTCCTCCACCCGTCCTTGGGACACGGGCGCTCATTCCCACTCCTTGTAGACTCACAGGAAACTGGGCTCCCCTCCTTGTGCGTTGGCTGTAGCACGGCCTCTGGCGTCAGACAGACTGGAGGTGAATTCAGCTCGGTAGACGCTGTGAGGCCCGGCCTCCCTGTCTTCCCTCGGTCCCATAAGGAGAGCCACGCTGATACAACTGCTAGTGACCGCGGCCAGCGCTGTGCAGCACCTGCTGTGCCAGGATCACACTGTGCTGAGCGCTCTGCAGGACGCACTTAGTCCCCTGGCAGCCTGGACGTGCGCGTCCCGTCAGTAGTTCTGTTGTGGAGGTAGGAAGCTGAGGTGCACGGGCTTCAGTGTATGTGGGTCGTGGTGGAGACCGGCCCAGGGCCTTCCTCTTCCCCAGCGCCCAGCTGAGCTGACACGCAGCAGTCCCTCGGCTGACGACAGGTGTGAGGAGTGGGAAAGTGAACACGTTGGTAGGCGGGTCTCCTGATCCTGCCCGTGGTTCCTGCTGAGCTGCCTTCCAGCCCGGGAAGTTCTTGCCCTTGCAGAGATCATGAACTACCAGGAGTCATTTTGCTGTAGGGCATTCCTTGTAATTTACAAGTCCAGCATGAAGGCAGAGACACCAAAATTAGACCAGCCTGAATCCAATTTTTTAAAAAAGAAATTTATTTGAGAGGCAGAGTTAGAGAGAGAGAGAGAGAGAGAAAGTCTTCCACTGGTTCACTCCCCAGATGGCTGCAATGGCCAGAGCTGCAGCTTGACGCCCATGTTCTTTTCCTGGCCCTGCCGTGGGCTCGCTCCTTTCCTCGCTCTGCTGCTCGTGGTAGGGCAGCCAGGATAGCCGAGTCCTGTCGCTCGCCTGCCCAGAGTGAAGCTGGCATCCCCCCCAACCTTGCACTTGTCCTCTCTTCAGTGCTCTCTGCCCTGGCTGCTGGTCTCTTGCAGATTCTAGAACATTCCAGGACAGTCCCCTTGCCCCCTCAGGGCCTCTGTGCTGACTAGCTTCCCCCAGATATCTGTGTTCTCACTTTCAGGTCTGTGCGGAAGTCATCCAGGAGCACCGCCTCTAACCCTGGTGGTGTCCTGCCTAGCTGTGACGATGTCCGCCTCCCACATCAGAGCACCCGATTGCCAGCTCTGGCTCCTGCCTCCAGCTCCGGCCAGTGCAGGCCCTGCCTGGGGGGCCGCTGTGATGGCTGATGTCCTGGGCTCTGGCCCCCGCCCAGCTCGACCAGTACGTGCAGGCTCTCCATCTCTCTGAAAATAAAATAAAAATCTGTGACACATTTCATCTCCTAATATACTGCATATTTTACTCTTAAAATAGAACTTAGTGGTTGTCAGTCTTCCTGTATGGGAAGTGTTCTTTATCTCCCAGGTGTTTCCCAGGCGCTGGAAGGGTGCCTGTGTGTTTTAGGGAGTGGGCTGCAGATATCTGTTGGCTGAAGGAATGAATGAAAGGAGTGGAGGAGAATGTGGCCCTGGTGAGGCTACTTCTCCTTGGGCCTTTTTTTTTTTTTTTTTTTTTTTTTTGGTATTGTTGAATTTTTAAATGAAATAGCAGCTTGTGCTAGATGAAATGTCACATCCTCCCAGCTGTGGCTTCTGTCAGTTCTTTGCATCGGAGTTGTGTTAATCAACACTCACTGCCCTCATGCGGCTCCAGGCTCCAGGCTCGGCGGGGCAGGTGGGGTTTAGCTGGTGCTGGGGAGACCATGACAGTGACTGCTACTGGTCTCGAGATGGACAGCTCATCTCAGGTCTGGGGAGGGCGCCCGCTCTGTGTTGGCCGAAGCTTGCGGGTGAGAAACGCGCCACCTCCGAGCCCTGCCTCGTTTGCCCATTCTCTCTTGGTTCTGTGCGGTGCTCTTGTCATGTTCCCATGTTCGCCAGCACGGCGGCTCCGGTTTCTCTCTGTGCCGCCGAAGCCCGCCTGCGCCCATTGTAGCTGTGGATGTGTTTGCGTGTTGCACGGCCATCTGTTCTCTGTACCTTCCAGGCTTTAGATTTGGAAGTATGAATTGCCAACCGCTCCAAGGATTTCAATGGCGTTCTGTTTGTTTTGTGTGCCAGTAACTAGTCTTTCAACTGTTAGAACCACCGTTTGAGACGCCGAGCTTACTCTTGTTTCGTGTGGGTGCCTTGGGCCGTCATTGTGGCTGAATGAGCTGGTACCTGGGTGTCTAACTCAACCGTGGGCTTGAAAACCTTCTCAGGCAGCTGTCACCATTCATGTTCCTTCCAGCAGGGGCCTCTCAATCCAAATGTTGTTGGAGGAGGCGACCAGGATATGGTAGCCCCAGTCCAGGAAGCTAGGAGAGCGGGATGACACTGATTGCCACCCTGCTTCCTTGTGTGGGGACTTCGGCTTTCATGCCTGTGACAAATGGAGTTGCGTGAGCATGCTGGTAGGGAGCGGATGCCGCACCCCAGCTGTCTGTCGCTGCCACCATCCTCTGCCCAGTGCTCGGCGTGTTCCCGGCACTGTTTCTCATGGCTCCAATTCCCCTTCTCGTGCCTCCTGTGGCTGCCAAGCATACCGCTCCCCATCCCTCCACCCCCCACACAGCGCACACACACACGCACACACAAACACACACAGCGCACACAGCGCACACACGCCACTCCTTCTGCTGGGACGTCCTGCTGTGTAAGCTTCCATCACCCGTGCTGGCCTTTGCAGCCTGTGTCGCACGGGTCTGTCTGTCATAGATTGGAGGCTCCATGAAGTTCAAAGCTGTATCCTGAACTCCCTCCATCTCTCTCTCAAAAGTAAAATTTTTAAAAAGCTGTATCCCTAGCACTCCGCCTGGAACTAGTGTCAACAGTGCTTCTGCAGGCAGCGATGTGTTTCACAGGTGGCCCTGTGAGGAGTGTGCACAGTGTGATTTCTGTTTTACAAGTGACGGAACTGGATTGACTTCCCGTGCCCAAGATCACCCAGGTAGGAGAGCCAAGCCTGCTTCATCGTGCCTTTCTTATAAAGCAGGGGATGGGGACTGGCACTGTGGCTCAGCAGGTTAAAGCATGGCCTGCAGTGCTGGTATCCTATGTGGGCATCAGTTCATATCCCGGCTGCTCCCCTTCTGATCCAGCTCCCTGCTAATGCTTCTGGGAAAGCGGTGGAGGATGGCCCAAGTGCTTGGGCCCCTGCACCCACGTGGGAGACCCAGAGGACGCTCCTGGCTTTGCCTTGGACCAGTCCAAGGTTTGCGGCCTTTTGGGAGTAAACCAGTGGATGGAAGACCTCTCTCTGTTCCTCTTTTTTTCTCTTTCTGTAATTCTGACTTTCATATAAATAAATTAATTTTCTTTAAAAATTTTATTTATTTATTTGAAAGTTAGAGTTACAGACAGTGAGGAGAGACAGAGAAAAAGATCTTCCATCCACTGGTTCACTCCCCAAATGGCCACAACGGCCGGAGCTGTGCTGATCCGAAGCCAGGAACCCAGAGCCCAAGAACTTTGGCCATCTTCCACTGCTTTCCCAGGCCATAGTAGAGAGCTGAATTGGAAGAGGAGCAACCAGGACTAGAACCCTGCACCTGTATGGGATGCTGGCGCTGCAGGCGGAGGATTAACCTACTACACCACAGCGCTGGCCCCCATAAATAAATAAATCTTTTAAAAAATAAAAAGCAGGCCGGCGCCGTGGCTTAACAGGCTAATCCTCTGCCTGCGGCGTTGGCACACCAGGTTCTAGTCCCGGTCGGGGCGCCGGATTCTGTCCCGGTTGCCCCTCTTCCAGGCCAGCTCTCTGCTATGGCCCGGGAAGGCAGTGGAGGATGGCCAAGTGCTTGGGCCCTGCACCCCAAGGGAGACCAGGAGAGGCACCTGGCTCCTGGCTTCGGATCAGCGCGATGAGCCGGCTGCAGCGGCCATTGGAGGGTGAACCAACGGCAAAAAGGAAGACCTTTCTCTCTGTCTCTCTCTCTCACTGTCCACTCTGCCTGTCAAAAAAAAAAAAAAAAAAAAAAAGTACTGTCAAGATGTGAAGTGGTGCTAACTTAAAAAAAAAAAAAACCAAAAAAAAAAAAACCAAAAAGCAGAGGCTGTGAGTCTGTGACGTACTTCATTACTGCCACAGTTAAGCCATAACGCACAAACCAGACGACCTGCATTCTTTGCCAAAGAATATTTGTTGTGTTCCAGCTCTTTGCGAGGTTTCTAAATGTCTGTGTCTTTGTAAGCAACCCAGCATATGAATGCAGTTTAGACTTTTGTTTTGTTTTTCTTTTCTTTTTTCTTTTAAGGAATCTGCAGCATCACTCAGAGTGCCAGCACTGGGAAGATGGGAAGCAAGGTTGGGCCCAGTGGACCCTGACCCAAGATCCACGGCAGAACTTGTTTTGTTGCTTCTCTGGCTGGTGGTGTAGGTGTGGTGGGCTGAGTTCTGGCTGACGGATGCTCTGGCCTGGTTAGTGCCCACGTACAAAGACAAGTCCTGTGCCTAGCCTGGCTGGGGTCCCCGCGTGGGATGCCAGGGCTTTCCGGTTGCCTGGGTGTGCTAGGGCTCTCCCTGCTGAGGGCTGGCCAGGCCTTCACAAGTTTGTCCAGCTGTGTATCTTGACAATATCTCCAGGTTTAGAAGAGTTGTGAGAATGGTGTGTTGACCCGTGTCTGCGCTCGCCACGCCTGCTTCGTCTTGTCTCGATCCACATGATCATTATCGTTTTTGCTAAGCCATGGGAGAGCAAGTAGCCTGTGTCCTAAGAACAAAGGCGTTCATCCTCCCCCATAGCTAGAAAGCAGGTGCCTGTCATGCTCTTTGGAAAGGCCACCACTTCCTCTTTCCTGTTCTTATCTCACTCCTTTGTGAGCAGCTGCCGACAGTCCACTAAGTGGACCAGTTCTCTGTGGAGGGAGTTTAGGTTGTTTCCAGTCTTCTGTCATTGCAGACAATGGTGCAGTCACTATCCTGTTGTAAAGTCTTGGCCCATGTCCGGGATGTGTCTTTAGAGGGAAGAGTGCCAGCAAGAGAGAAGCTGTACCTGGTGTGGTGATGGTGGTGCCTGCGTGCCCTGGGATAGTGATGTGGATGGAGTACCCTCCCCACCCAAGTGCCTCGTGCTCTGTCTTATCTAGTTTTTAGGTCTTTGCTAATCCAGTGGGTGATCAGAAATACAACACCATGTTCGTACTTCTCTGTGTAACCAAATGTAGGAGGGTGTGTGTGGAGTGAGAAGTGTCCCAAGGAGACTCCTCTTGTAGCGTGGATTTGGGCAGACTGAACTGGAGACAGAAGAGGTCGGGGTCACTCGGTGCATAGCAGCAGCGAGGCCAGAGAGCTGCCCACTCAGCCCACAGGGCCTGGAGCAAGAAAGCAATGCAGGAGTGACATGCACCTGCCCCACACAGGGGCTCCCGTCTCCGGGCTGTTGGAGTATTTGCTGTTGAGGTGTGTGAGACCATGTGGTGGTGCCAGCTTCTTCATCCGCACGTCCTCTGTCGGAAGTTTTCCTTGGTTGTCACCAGGACGTGTTTGCATCCGTCAGTGTTTGGCTCGGTCAGTGCCTTGGCAGGGACGCATGCCTGGACCCCCTGTTTCACACTGCAGCTCCCGTCATCTGCCTCCCACTTCCTGTCACCACTCGACGTGACTGAGTCCTGCGTGTTGTCTGTCCCGTCTCCCTCTGCAGTGTGCTCCACTTACTCTCAGAGCAGGGCCCGGCATGCTAGACTCACAGAACCTAGTCATTATTCATTGTGTTTAATTATTAATGTGTAATTATTAATACATATTATTATTATCATTCATTATTGAATGGATGAAATTGTACTCGGTGGGGTGAGACAGCTCTGTAATTAGACTTGCAGAGATTGGGCTCATTTGGACCCGGGATCGGCTGTGTGACTTTGGGTGCATGAGAGCCCCTCTGGGCCTCTTTGCTTACTGGAGAATCGGGGTTGTATCCCCAGGACCTGACACTGGCAGGTGGTGGTATAACTGGGAGGCTCTTGTTACTGTCGTCCGCTATGTAGACCAGGAACCTTGATTCTCTCTCCTGTGGCAGAGTGCTCATTGGAGGTATGGGTGGCAGCGTGTGCATCTGCATGTGTGTGTTCTGAATCAACTAGGCCACATTCAGCGTGTCCAGCCCCACTTTTCACCCATGGCGATTTGATGATTTGTAATAAAGACTTCTGTAACATCCTCCTACACTGAGCCTCTTTGGCTGACCTGTGCCCAGGGCCAGACAGAGGGAGGGTGAAGGCCCAGTCAGTGCAGTCAGGTGCCAGAGGAGGAGCCACCGCCAGGTCAACTCCAGCTGGAGAGGCTTTGTGGAACCATGTCCAAAGCCCAGGTGGTCATTCTGAGATTCAGTTCCCGTCAGATGTTGCTCTTGACCTGTCGTTGGGCCTGAAGGTCAGGTGTACCTGTGAGTCTTCCCTGGACATCAGAGAACATTTCCCGAGTTGCCTCTGTCCTCCGTCAGAGCCCTGCCAAAGCATCCAACAAGGCAGCCTTGTAGGAAGGAGAACTCGGGCCTCTGTGACCCTCAGAAGGCCGTGACCTTCAGCCCCTGCGTCTCCTGAGCCCAGACAAGCGTGATCCTGATTTGTCCACGACTGCTTCTAAACTCTTCTCCCTTGATGCTAATAAGGGCAATCACTCATCTTCTGCTTCAGATGTGTTTGTGTTTATGAGAGCGAATGATGTGTTCACCTTTGGGGGAGAAAGGAAACACTCCCCCTGCTCCTTTGGGTGGGGGCGCGGGACGAGCCGTGCGCCGCATCCTCTCTCCCCGTGTATTTCACTGCGATGGCATTGGCGCTCACGCTTCACCGCCGCTCATCCGGGGCTGGTGCTGGTGCTCTGCCCTGCTCTGGAGATTGGCCCTGTTACATTATTAACAGTGCTGATCACACATGCTTTGCATTTAATATAGGACATAAGAGGCTCACCTAGCATGAATGAAAACCCTCAAATTGAAAGTGTAGAAGCTATGAAATTTTTAAAGAAGGGAATGCATTATGGTTGAACGTTTGAAACGAAAATAGTGTATTTTTAATCACCAAATTATGAATGTCCTTGGATTCCTGAGCTGGACTGGGGGGTGGGAAGAGGGAAGAGTCTTTCTCTTGCCTCTATGCCCCGTAGAGTCTGCAGGCTTGCTCAGAACACGGGGAGTTTTGTCTGGGTTGCACTGACAATACCGGAAAAGAAGACAACCAACAGCGGGGTTAGGAAGGCAGCCGCTCCTTCACTGGCTCCTCCGGTTACGGCGGTGGTGGCGGGGCCTCGTTCTCCTGGAGATTCAGAGACACACGCGTCTGCGCTGAAATCCACACTCTGATGACATTCGGTGGAGGGTGACCTTTGATGATGAATTTCCTTGCCCTTTTTAGGGGAGTGGAAGGGGAGGCGCTGACACTTCACAAGACTCTAAATTTACCAAAGTTTTTCAAATTTAAATTTTCTTAGAAAAAATGTCAAATGATTGTAGATCCAAAAATGCCTTTGTTGGCATTTTCGTGGTGCTTCTTGAGCCCAGTATGGAGTGCAAATGAAAAGCAAAGCCAGTTCATTTCTCGGTAACGTGGTATTGAATCCCAAGCCCCGGAGCAGACAGCGGCTGAGGAGGGTCCATGATTTATACATCGCGTGTGATCTTTTCTTAAACATTGTTAACCTGTGCCCTTTGCAGACAATGCCGGGTCAGAGAATGTCAGGGGGACTTTAGATTGCTTTCATAATCGTGTTTAAAAAAAAAATGTCCTCCAAACCCAGGGATTCTGACAGACAGTCATAGCAGAGTGATGTTCTGGAGAGACCAGCACCGTGTCTGAGACCACTTTGGCTGGTGGGGAGTGAAAAATACTCGCGTGAATGTTTCCTCTGGTCCTGAGCAGCACGGAGGAAGCAGCCGTGGCGCTGTGCCTGTCGGGCTCTGTGGACGCCCACTTGGTTTGCTGGGAAAACTCCACGCAGGGACGCCTCTTGAAATGCTTGCTGGGACCAGCGCTGTGGCGCAGCAGGTTAACACCCTGGCCTGAAGCACTGGCATCCCATATGGGCGCCGGTTCGAGGCCCAGCCTGCTCCACTTCTGATCCAGCTCTCTGCTGTGCCTGGGATAGTAGTGGAAGATGGCACAAGTCCTTGGGCCCCTGCACCCGCATGGGAGACCTGGAAGAAGCTCCTGGCTCCTGGCTTCAGATGGGCGCAGCTCCGTCCATTGCGGGTATCTGGGGAGTGAAATAGCGGATGGAAGAATTCTCTCTCTCTGCCTCTCTTTCTCTCTGTGTAACTCTGACTTCCAAATAAATAAATAAATCTTTAAAAAAAAAAAAAAAGAAAAGAAATGCTTGCTCACACCTGAGGAGAGGGGCTCGCCCCTAGGGCTGTAGAGAGGGGACAGGGGAGGCCCCGTGGCACGTGGAGCTCTGCCTCCTGAGGCTGGGGACTCCTCCAGGATTAGGATGCACGGTTGGCAACGAGTCATGTGTGCACGGTGAAAGGCAACAGCGTCGTCTTGTTCAGCTTATCATTTAGGTCATTAAAAAAAAAAAAAGACAAGTGAAAATGAGAAAGAGACAGTTCTTTGGCAGAGCGGAAGCAGCAAAACTATTTTCAACCCCTGTGTTTTGAATCAACATTGGTTACTTCAGTTCAGCTCTTTAAAAAAAAAAAAAAAAATCAAATGTGTGGGATTCATAGGTGGTTTTGCCAAATCACAGACCAAAGTTGAATTCAATGTGCCACGTCATTTCTTTCCCAAAAGTTCACTGTCTTGGTAAACACCGGGTAAGACCATGACAAGAAAGCTGAAAGCCCTGGTTTTTCCCCCAGGATGGAAGGCCTCTCCTTGCTCCACGGCTTCCCTGCAGGTGGTCACCCTCTCTGTCTCCCTTCCTCGTGTGCAGCCCGGGGAGCTGTTCTGGCCCAGTTTAGCACCCGCCCACCCCATCCACGCGCACCAGTGGAGAAAGCTCTCGGTGCCTCATTATCTCTGCAACCTGAGGGAATTTGCAAATTAATTGCTGTGTGGGCCGGGAGGCATCTGCTGTTGTAGAAACCTTTAGCGGTGGCAGGCGGCTGGAAATCCCGCGAGTGCTACTCAGGCGCGTGAAGGGCCAGGTGAGGCAGCGTGCCGCCCTCCCGGGGCCCACGGAGCTCCCCCTCCAGAACCTCGTTCCCCTGGCTCTGTGTTCCTGCGGCCCCCGGAGCACGTCTTTCCTCAAAGGCGTACAAACACAGTTTAGTTTAAAAGGCTGGGAGTAAGGCTGCAAGATTGTGGCAGAAACTTTAGTGCCCTGCCTGGCTGTCTCCAGGCCTCTCCTTGGAGGCAACACCTTTGAACTGTTGTAGCTGTTTCTTTGGCTACTTGCCCGCATTTTCCTAAATAGCTTGATGAGACAGCTATTTTAGATGTTATCTGTTGACATCCCCCGCCATGCAGATAAAGATTTAACTTCCACACCACCCCCTTTCCATGCTCAGCTCTCATTGATGCTGTCTGAACGCTGTTGTGAGGCCCGCACGTGGTTCACAGCCGAGCCACGTAGGGGCTGGTGCTGGTGGGTGTCTCACCATTCAGTGTGCAGACTTAGCCCTCTATTGTCTGCTGTCCCTGAACCCTGCGCCTCTCCAGAGAAGACCCCTCCACCCCACCCCACCCCACCCCCCCCCGCTCTGGGAGGAAGCAGGGATCTGGACATCTGGAGAGATCTAGCCA